>NW_027203048.1:1835000-2155000 GCF_024711535.1 Dipodomys merriami
CAATTAACCACCAAAAAAGTTGGAAATAGAACTGTGGCTCAAATGGGTGAGCACTGGCCTTGTGTGTGTGTGGGGGGGGGGGGGGGGGGCGGGGCTCAAGGACACTGCCTGGGCCCAGAGTCTAAGACCCAGAACAACAACAAAAAGACAGTTTGCTAGATTATCAAAGACTACCTACGGCCATTAAAATTCAACCTTAAATGTCATTGCATTTTGAAAGGCAGAAATAGGATCGGGATGGGAATCTAAAAAAAAAATTCCTCCTTTATTATAAAGGTGTGGCGGCAATCAAATGTAAGAATGACTTAAAAAATTGGTCTTCAGCCAAGTGGAATTTTATGGTGAAAGACTCCAGCAAAACCGAGCAAATGGGTCATTTGGTACATTAATTGCAGTAAATTGGCCAAGTGGCAGGTTATTACTCTTATTTGTCTTCTACGTAGAAACCACAAGACAAGCAATGCTTTTAAGGAAGATAAAATGCACCTGAACTAGAGCAGTTTGGTCCTATTACTCAACAGGAAATGGGACATCAACTGAGTTTCAAAGAGGGAAAGAAGCCAGGGATGGTGGTTTATATCTATAATCCTAGCTACTCAGGAAGCTGAGATCTGAGAATTAACTTCCAAAGACAGCCAGAGCAGAAAAGTGAAATACTTACCTTCAACTAACCAGCAAAAAGCTGGAAGTGGAAGTACAGTTCAAGTGGTATATTACCATCCTTGAGCAAAAAAGACAAGGCCGAGTCCAGTAGCTCAGAATTCAAGTTCTAGTGCCAGAACCACCAAAAAATAAAAAAGATTAGCATAATACATTTTTAAAGTCATTTCACTAAAAGACCTAAGAAACATAAAGCTGAGGCTTGACGTGGAGCTCAAGGTAGAGAGTGAGCTCAGTAAGCAAAGACTGGATTTGATCTCTCTACACAACCACCCACACCAACAAAAAATTAAGAAATATGCCAGACACTGGAGGCTTATGCCTGAAATCCTAGCAACTCATAAGGATAATATCTGAGGAGGGCCATTCGAAGACAGCCTGTGAAGGAAATTCTATGAGACTCTCATCTCCAATTAATCACAGGGAAACACTAGAAGTGGTGCTGTAGCTCAAGTGGTAGAGAGCTAGTATTGAACAAAAAGAGCTTAGGGACAGTGCACAGGGCCATAGTTCAAGCCCCAGGTATGGCAAAAAAAAAAAAAAAAAAGTAAGAAATAGAAGATTCAGAATTAAAAGTCAAAAATCATGACCTTTCGGTGAATTTCATTTGTCTAGAAGCTAACTGAAAAGGGTTCAAAAGTGAGACCCAGTGAGACCTTTCATTCACATGAGCAACAGAGTACTTTAAAAATGAAAACAAATGATCCGTGTGAACAACAAAAATACAAAGACCTCCCCGATCTGCTGATTTTTGGTAAATTCATATTCTGCTGTAACACTGTAATAAACAGTGTTATCTGTTTTCTTTGGCTTCTTTACCAGTTCTCACCAGATCATTCATTGTAACTTCTCTGTTGGTTTTCTGTGTGTTTTTAAAAATTATTTAAAAGTTTTGGAATTCATTTTCCCTTCAATGATTGGTAGAACTCATTGGAATAATCACTTCTCCTGGTATTTCTCTACAGTTCTTCTTTTTTGGGAGTAGGAGGGAGTTAAATTAAGTTTTCTGGGAATGTTTATTCCCTCTAAGCTGTAAATATATTCACATAAAATTATCTGTAAATATGTAAGTTATAACAACTTTTTTATTTTCACTGATGTTTATTTGTTGATCAAGATTACCTTTTTTTTTTAGTTGTGGAGCTTGTACTTGGGGCTTAGGCACTGTCCCTGAACAATTTTGCTCAAGGCTAGTTCTCTACCACTTGGGGCCATGGCTCCACTTCTGGTTTTCTGAGGGTTAATTGGAGATAAGAAGCTCATGGACTTTTCTGCCTGGGCTGGCTTTGAACCTCCATCCACCAGCACCCAGCCAAGATGGTCATTTTTATTGGTTTGTCAATAATGACTTTGACTTTAGTAATTCTAGATATAGATGTAGATATAGGTATATAGTTGTTTCCATTTTCATTCACCTTACCTGATTGTCATCAGTAACTTTATTTATTTTACTTTGGATTTTTCCTGTTCTATCCCTGTCCTTTGAATTTATTACATTGAATTTACTTCCTTAATCATGAGCTACTGTGGAGTCTACATTTTTCATTTCTGGATGCAACTTCCAAGTATTTTTCTATAATTGATTTTAATTGAGTATGATTCATCTGAAACTTATCATGCTTTATGGCCTAGTCCATGAAAAATTTTCCTAATGTTCCTGATGCAGTTGGAAAACTTTCTTATTATCATATGCAACATTCCATCTATGTTCATTAGGTCAAGATTATTACTTTTAGTACATCCTTATTGACAATATGTTTATAATCTCAGATAGTGAGAAAACTTTTCTACTGTTTCTATAACATGAGTGTGTGTGTGTGTGTGTGTGTGTGTGTGTGTGTGTGTGTGTATTTTCTATCCATTCATCAGTTGTTTGGTACCTCAGATGATTCCTCAGTTTGAATATGGTAAATAGATATGTAATTATCTTTCCTATGTATTGATATATACCCAGTAGTGGTATGGTGAGGATAAAAAGCATATTGAATTTTAGTTTTGGAAGAACCTACATACTGATTTTGGTGGAAAGAGTTGTGAGAAAACAGGAGCCCTAATACACTGGTGATGGGAATCTAAACTTGTTCAACCACTCTAGAAAGCAGTATGGAGGTTCCTCAAAAAACTAAACATAGAACTATGCTATGATCCAGCAACTTTGTTCATGGGCGTTTATCCAAAAGGTTACAAACAAGACTACAATAAAGCCGACATATTCACTGCAGCACTGTTCACCATAGCCAAGGTATGGAATCAGCATAGAAGCCCCTCAATGGACAGATGGATCAAGAAATGTGGCATCATTCCACAATGGAATTTTACTTGTCCATTAGAAAGAATGATATGGCATCATTTGCAAAGAAAGGGTAGGCCCTGGAAAAAAATTATGACAAATGAAGTGAGTCAGGCCCAGAGAGACAAAAGTTACATTTTCTCTCATTTGCAGAAGCTAAAATTAGCTCATAAACATATAAGTAAATATTTTGGGAGATAATAGAAGTAGACACAAATGTATTAACAGAAATACTGTAGAGTCAGGGAAAGACTCAACATGATAATAGTTTAGAAACGTTAAATTAAAGTTCAATAAAAATAAACACCAGGAAATGGGTACTTGAAAAGATGGGGTATGATCAAGGGGAGGTGGGTAGACAAGTGAAGAGAAGGAATGGAAGAGAATGCAGTCAAAAATTCAATATAAAAATTCAATATATATCCTACAATACTAAGCCAAGGAGTCGGGGGACTGGAAGTGATAGGTGATTTGTTATTTATGTATTCAAGATGATTGGCATTCAGACTCAAGAAAGATGGACTCTTTAGTGTAGTTTTGATTTATATTTCCTTTATGGTTAAGGATGTTAAACATTTTTTCATGTGTATTTAGCTATTTGTACTTACGTTTCTGAGAACTATCTGGCAAGTTCATTTTTCCATTTATTAATTGGTTATTTGTTCTTTTGCTCTGAAATTTTTGAGCTCTTTGTATATTCTGGATATTAATCCTTTACCTGTTGGATAGCTTGCAAAAAAAAACAACCCTTTTTCCCCATTCTGTGGGTTGTCTCTTGATTCTGGAAATTCATCCTTTTAAAGTACAGAAATTTTTAAAATTTGATACAGTCCTATTTACCTGTCCTCGCTCTTAGTTTCTTTCATATATGTCTTTAAATTTTAAATGATTTCTCCTTATTTATTTACTAATTATTTTAAAATATTTTGAAAAGTATACCTAGCAAAGATAAATCCTAATTCTTCGCTCTGCTTCTAAACAAGAGAAGGACATGGCAACACAAGTTGAATACCCTGTATGTAAACTAAAATGTGAAGCTTTCATGTGTTTGACTATGAAGGCATCATTGGAGGCTACAGCCTCCATATTTGAAGCCCTTCCCAGTTTGTACACATGAGCTGTGATCAAGTGTTAGGAAAAAGCCTTGTACAGTGAGTGCTCTGCTGCTTGCCTCAAGGAGTTAGCATTGACCATTGTGAGAATTTTTGAGAAGGGCACCCTGTTACCTTTGGATTTTTCCATCTAACTTCCCCTCTTTCCTTTCTAAGGATTAGATCATCATCAGAGTCTGATGAATCTTCCAGCCTCCTCCAGGATCCCATGTTTCCTCACAAGTCTTCCTATAATGAGTAATATTCACATTTAATCTTGTCTTAGCGTCTGCTGCTCAGAGAACCCAGCCTAAAACTTCAGATACCAGAAGTGATCTAAGAAAACAAATGTTTCCATGTGATCTTGGGACGAGCTACTACTAATCAGAGAAACAAGACAACATCGTCCTTTGAGAGATGGGGGAAGATTGTCCCCAGCACAATGGCTGGCCTTAAAGGAAATTCTAGCAGCTTCACCTTTACTTTGGCATTACTATTCCAGTCTGTAATCCTGTGGCATTTTTTTCCTGTGCCTTGCCTTGACAGTCTGCCATATTCCTGTTTTTTTTCTAGCACTGAATACCCTATTTAGTTCTAGAAAATCTGCTCACAGACCCTGATGATATGGTTTCCATTCACTGAAAAGCCTACCTACCATATGCCTGGTGTTATGTCATCTCACTAAGCCTTACAACTCTGCCAGTAGTTATTATTATCTCATCTAGAGCTGAGACACAGAAATACTCAGTGAATGGAATGAGGCTGCAGCTTTACCTGTACCCCCATTTGACTATACATATTTGCAAAGGAGATGAAGAGACTTCAGGGGAAAGTTGGGGGCCAACACATCAAGAGGCAGGTGTTGACAGAAGCTGAGGGTCAGAGGAGATTAGAAAGAAAAGAAGTTCACCATAAAGACAGAATAAGGGCATTGTATCTGAGGCTCATGCCTACAACCCTAACTACTCAGGAGGTAAGATTTAAGGATCACAGTTGGGAGCCAGCTCAAATAAAGCCAAGCAAGAGCACAAGGTATTGAGTTCAAGCTTGAGTACTTGAGTACTGACACACAAAAAAGAAGAGAGGAGGAGGTGAGGGGAGAAGGAGAGGAGGAAAAAGAAAGGGAGTGAGGGAAGGATGGAAAATGAGAGGGGAGAGGAGTGAAGGAGAGGAACGGAGAGAAAAGAGGAGCAGAGGAGAGGAGAGAATCCCACTTTACAAGGTCTTCTTTGCAAATGTTCCAATCAAAGTCATTTGTCTAGTAAGTTTTCCATTTCTTTAATGATGTATTGTAGGCTTTGGAGAGACAGTAATCTTTTATTAAAAATGTATTTCCTTCATTTGGTATTTGCCCTTTACCTTTATTTATGACAAAGAGAGTTGTTACATTGTCCTGTGACTGATATCCCATCCACACTCTCCTTTTAGAGCTAATCTCCCCTCTCCTCTGAGAGGCCATGGGAGCAATGCTACACTTGCCATGAGGACGTCTGGGTCATGACGAAAGTCCTCTGACATCACTAGCTGTGCGACCTTGGGCCAATTTCTTCAGACTGATATAAAGTCCTCCAACATCAGATGCAGTGCCAGGTTCTTATATGTAGTATATGATCTAATCTTCATGACCATCTGCCTGTTTTTCTAATGAGAAAATAGTCTCACAGGAATAAACTGACTACCCAAAGATACACAGATAATTAATGACAATATTAGCAGTCAGATACAGATAGGACTCCAACTCAATGTTGCGTTTTTCTCTGAATGTGTGCTTTATGTGAAAAGTTACAAAAAAAAAAAAAAGGAAATCACAAAACCTTAAAAATAGTTAAGTAAAGCTATAATGCCTAACCCACTAACTGGTATGACATTCCCATAATTCAAAATTTGTATTTAAAACAAGCACCCAAGAGATACCCTGGAAAGACAAAATAGATTCTAAGTGTACTGCTTGCCAAGGAAAAAGGTATCAACATCAAAGTACAATCGATGGGACTGGGAAAGTGGCTCAGTGGTAGAGTGCTTGCCTTTTATGCATGAGGCCCTGGGTTTGATTCCTCAGCATCACAGAAGCAGAAAAAAGCTGGAAGTGGTGCTGTGGCTCAAGTGGTAGGCACTAGCCTTGAGCTGAAGAGCTGAGGGACAGCGCTCAGGCCCAGAGTTGAGGCCCATGACCAACAAGAAACAAAACAAAAAACCTACAATGGACACACTAATACCTTAAATGCCTTTCAATACTGACTTTGAGTGGATTACCTCACAGAGCTAAAAATAAACTATAAATTTTCTTTATTGCAAGCTTCACAATAACACTGTGAAAAGTACTTACTGCACAGCACCTATATTTTGCTGGAAGTCTCCTGTACTCTACTGAGATCGCCTTTAATTCTCAAGAGAACCTTCTGACTCCTCTCTCTCTCTCTCTCTCTCTCTCTCTCTCTCTCTCACACACACACACACACACACACACACACAAATACACACACACACGTTTTTATCTTTATTTTATTTACTTTTTGTAGCTCTAGGTATTGTTCCTAGGACTTTTCAAATACTAAGCACATGTAGTACCACTGAGCTACACCCCAGCCTTCCTTCTCTACTTTATAAATAAGTAAATCAAAGTTCAGAGATCACAGGGTCCCACCTGTGAATGTACATGTTGTTTCCCAAGGCAATGAAGTTATGAGCTTCCCATTAGACATCCAGAGCTAGGATGTGAGGTCCATCTGGCTGCCACATCTGTCATCCCATGGATCACCAGGGTTCAGCTGATCTGGCAGGCTGGGCGGGTGTCCACTTCTTCTCTCACCACTCCAACTGCATCCTTCCCAATACTACTGTTGTCCAAGAGGATGACCATCCCTGAGAGAGGAGGACTAGAGGGGGTCTGTGCTCCCCTACTAGAACCTCCAAACAAGCTCCCAAGAAATCTAGAGCTAGTATAAATCACTATTAAGTCAGGTTCTCTTCTTACAGCAACTTAATCCTATACAATATTGCCTTTAGTGAAAAATCTCATTATATCTCTAATATTTCAGGGCTCTTCTGAGTTGGCAAAGAAAGCCTTGGAGTTATATGCCTTTCTCCAACTGGAAAAGCCTATAAATAGAATAGTTGAATCCTTTAGGAAAATCTGAAAACTTTACTTGCCAAAAAAGAACCCATGTTGAAGATTTAAAGCTACTTGTTGAGTAGCGAAAAATCTTTTCCAAAAATTCTTGTATTTCCTCATTCTCTATTCAAGTCCTTGAATATCACCTAATATGAATGACTAGGAGAACGTGAGTTTTAATTTCATAACAGAGTGTCATTTAAAACTGCCACAATGAAAGTCATTCTCCCCCGTGGACTCAGGAGCTGTTGAAATAGAGAGTAGTTAGAGGAAGCCCAGGAAAGGCCTGTGTTCCAGGAAATAGGAGAATGAAAGAATGATGAGTCAAGTTTGGATGTGATAAAAAAAAAAAAGAAACCCTCTGGAAATTCTTCTAATTAAAACTTTCAACCACACTTTTAAAAGTAGTGTGCTTTCTGAGCCAAAATTCTGTCTGATGTGATCTTGGATAATTTGTATTGCCTCTAGCATATCCCTGTACTGGAGGCATTTGCTGCCCCCCACCCCCCACCAAATAAAAGGACCAGATAGTATGTAAGGTATATAAGGTTGGCTTTGAACACACTTATGAATCAATTTAGAGCAACAAGTGTAGAGCAATTATCTCTCAGGTGTGTTTGAAAATGATTTTTCTTCCTGTAGGGTATTAAAGGAACTCTCAGAAAACCACCCTAAACTGATCCATGACCAGACTCAAAGCTTCTAAGCATTTGATCTCCTTTGACATTTGGTCTTACGTGAGTTTTCTAATTCTTATGTTTTCTTTTTTTTTTTTTAAATAAAAGGTCTTTTGTGGTTCTCCCAAATGCCAAAAGGGAAAACACTTATAATGATGTTGCATAACATTTACTTTCTAAATATCAAGCTTAAAATATACACAGGGGCATAAGGTATCTTCCTATTGTATGTGACTATGTGTGCTTCATATTCTTTAGAAAATGTCATGAGGTGGTTTTCATTACGCATTCAAGTACTATTTCCTGAGAAAATATAACATTCTAAACATAGAAAAGCTGAGCTTTGAGCGGAATTCATTTCCTTAAAACATCAAATATCTACAAAATAGAAGAGAACTAACCCCACAGCTATCATTGACTTCTCCCTGCCCCTTATACCTAATAACCACCTGGTCACTGGTGATTTCACCCCATAAATCTTCTCTCTGTTCCTCAGAGGTGGTGGGGGAGCAAGGGGGAGGAAGGAAGACTCTCTCAACTAGTCTTCCAACCACCAGTTTCTCTCATATTCATTTATTTTTCCCTACATTACTGTGTAACCTTCAAAACAATTACTTAATATATCTAATTTAAACCATTTGCTAAATGGACAGAAGTGATGCTGTGGCTCAAGTGGTAGAGCACCAACCTTGAGTAAAAGAATCTCGGGGACAGTGCCCAGGTCCTGAGTTCAAGCCCCAGGATCAGGAAAAACAAAAAGACACATATGCTAGTTCTTTGTACAGTTTTTAACTAGTTTGGTTTGGTTTCTACTTTGGCTTAATGTTAAAAAAATAGAGAGAGAGAAATGATTTTTGCAGAGGGGGTGGGACTTAAGGCCTTAATCACAAAAGACTGATATTTTTGACATTAACATTGTTCCATTATATTCTTCATCTGTGCTTCCATAGTTCACTGGAAACCAGATTCAGATCACCCATCTTTTCCCTGTTCTAATTTCCATAAGGCTCTGTATCTCTTCTTAATTTCCCACCTTCCATGAATCCCAAAACTACTCTATGTGTCCTGTACTCCCTGACATTATAATTCATCATCAAAGAAAAATTGTGTATCTTCAAATGCACTTCAAAATTTCTTTGCCTTCTCTTCTTGATAGAAACTTGACTTTCCCGTCAAGACATTGCTATTTCTGCTGTCCTTGCAGAGAGTGGCTATTTATCTCCTCACAACCTTTGTACCATTGGGACTGAAGGGAAGGCAGCTCTCCTTACTGCACATTAGTGATACTTCTAGAATATTCTTTCCCAATACTAATCCTCATGCCATCAGAGTATCTCATCCTTTGCCCCATATCATCCTTCACTCCTGAACTCACAGTCCCTTCCATTTCGTGATGACTTTGGTTATTGACTTGCTGAAACTTTCTCTAACATATCCTTTCTCTCAGTTCTCTATGAATCGAATAAAAGATTGAAGGATTTATCAGATAACGTGGCCCTTTGGTTGCTTCAGTTTTTCTTCTCTAATTATCTAGCTCATCATATTTTATGTACTCTAATCTCACTGTCATAACTTTAAAGTCATTGCTAACTATTGTGCATTATCTCAATTGTATGTATGGTGCTGGCTATCTAATTTTCCATAGTGTTTAGACTCTATTTTTTAATCATAGTATTGTGTTGAGTGCATTGTTTACTCTCTACTTCTCCTTTGCAGAAACTCAAAAAGGTAGGTGTCTGAGTTTTGTTTTGTTTTCTGAATGCTCAAATATCTAATACTTTTGAATGGATGCCTGAGTTGAATTAATGAATCAGAAAACAGGAATTTCTAGTCATCAGAAATGCCATGAAACTGAAAATATGAACCACAAAATAGGAAAAATACAACAGATACAGTAAAGAAAGTCATGAAAATATTTGTAAGTAAATACTATGAATAGACAAGAAAAAGACATGATAATTTAAAATGCCTCAAGTCTACATGGGAGAATATTCCTGTGATCCCAAGAGGCTGAGGTAGGGAAAGGTCTCAAGTTACAGCTAGAATTACATACTAGAATAATGGAGATGGGGGCGGGGGGGGGGGTTGAATAAGCATTTCCTAAAGAGTAAATAATTAAAAGTAGCTTACCCTCATTAAGAATCAAAGAGAAGCAAATTAAAGCCATACTGAGATATTACAAATCCACTGACTTCCAGAAAGTAAAGAATTTGACATTAGCAAATATTGGCAAGAAAGTAAAGCTTTGGGAGGATGAGTCACTGCTTATCAGAAATGTAAATTGGCGCCGGGCACCCGTGGCTCAAACACCTGTAATCCTAGATACTCAGGAGGCTGAAATCTGAGGATCACGGTTCAAAGCCAGCCAGGGCAGGAAAGTCCGTGAAACTCTTATCTCCAATAAACCACCACTAAAACAGGAAGTGTCGCTGTAGCTCAAGTGATAGAGTACTCACCTTGAGCTAAAGAGCTGAGGGACAATGCTCAGGCCCAAAGTTCAAGCCCCATGACCAACAATAACAACAACAACAACAAAAAAAAGAAATGTAAATTGGCTATTGTAATTACTTGGGAAAATACTTTGACATTATCAGATAAAAGCTAAGATGCACACACCCTACTACCCACTGATTCTATTTTTGTGTATGCCATAGAGATAAGGTTCTACATATGCGCTAGGAGTTATACCAGATTTGTCATAGCTTCACTGTGTATAGTTGCAAAAAATTAACCCAACTTAAATTTCCACAAATTGAGGAATAGGTAAATATCCATATCCATACCAAGGAATACTTTATGCCAGTGAAAATGAATTATCTCTGGATATATACATTAATATGTTAACTAAAGAGAAGGGATATGAAAAATAATGTTTTATAAAATTTAAAACCTAAACAAAAATATTAGTTAGGTATAGTTATATTGATATATATTTTTAATGAGGACCAGATAGAGTGTAAAATGCCTATAATCCCAGCAGTTGGGGGCTGAGGCAGGTGGATCTCAAGATCATATACCAAGACTCTATCTCAAAACATGAAAAATAAAATAAAACATGAAAATGGTAAACAAAACATTAAGACTGTGGTTCTTCATGGAAGGAAAAAGGTGTTTGGTTCAATATTTAATTCACTGTTTATTCTCAATATATCTTTATGCTCAATTAATGAAAAGCTATTTCATATAGAATATTTACGAACCAATGATATAAACAAGAAGAAACTTTACTGGAGTCAAATGTTAGCAATTAAATTTAAACATGTTTGCCATAAATTAAATTCTGCCACAAATTAGATTCTTACAAGGCTTGAATTCAGTGCCTTGACTGCTAGATGGCTTGCTTGCTCATGGCTGGTGCACTACCATTTGAGTCATACCTCCATCCTGGCTTTCTTTTATAATTATTGAAGATGGAATCTCTCAGCCTTTCCTGCCCTGGGTGGCATAAAACTAAGATCCTTCAAATTCCAGTCTCTTGAATAGGTGAAAAATAGCAGTGACCTACCAACACCTTGCTCTCTGCTATATTTTAGTGTAACCAAAACAAAATGATACTTCATTTGATAAGTAAATGGTTTTAAAACAGCCTGTTCTGATCTATATGGTATGTAAACTGCTAATCTCAAGGGTTGTGCTAGCATTTATAATTTATAAATATGTTTTATAGAGTTGCATGAGTCATAAAACATGTTTATTATAAGGAGTTCTGTTAGTTTATAAATATGCTGCTTGTTTACACTATCAGTTATCTCTCTATTTTTCCTCTCTTTTCTTTGGAAGAACTTAAAACATTCAGTAGGCTGATATTCAAATGAATTTAACTAGCCTTTTTCAGATTCAACCACAATAACCAGAGTTGGTTTCTCCACATCCAAGGTTGGCCTCTCAGCACATTTACTTTCATGACAATCACCTCGACATAAGAAGTAAGGTATTTCATCTAGGCTCCGTCATACTCCAATGTCATCCCCACCATATGCACTCAGAACCTTTCACCACAGCTTGGGGTCTCTGTCATGGGCCTGCTCTCTCCTGTCTCTTGGACCAGTGTCATATACCTGGGCGTATGAAGCTCTTCATCTTCCACCCTGCCTTTATTTATATCTTCCTGACTCAATCCAGATTCCTGCTGCATATAACTTTGATTGTTTCTCATAGATTACAAGTCCACTTGCCAGTGACTGGACAGTTTAGAAAGAAAGGGGGAACTTACTCATGACACAGGTCTTTATGAAAACCTGACTCAATTTACGTATTGCCCATTGACTGTTCCTACTTCACTGGACAAGGCAAGTTGTCCCTAATTTTGAGTCTCCTCTGCATTTTGTATAACCTTTGATAAATTATTTGATTACATATCTAACTCTCCAGTTGCCTGCAAGCAATACTTTCCTTAGATCCCAGCAAGCATAGCCCCAGTGTTAAACCCATATTGTGATGATATCTCTTTTTTAAAATGACATACTTGGAATTTGCCTAAATCCCAATGTAGTGCTCTCAGAGTGAGGTCCCTGAGACTTGATCTGAGCACATATGTGTGAGCAGGTCATGTTAAGAGAGCTCTTCTTTTCTCTGTCCTTCTATCTCTGCCAAGTGTGGGGTTGACCAGATGCTCTAGAGCTGTCACTTTCCAATATTGTCTCTGCATTAATTTAATGGTTTCTTTCAAGAAATAGTCACCAAGTATTATAATTATGTCAAAGTGGGCTGGTCAAACTGGCCCTGAGGCTGCACCTTGAGAAATCTTTCAGATACAGGAATTTATGATATTCAATCTACTTGTCATATATCAGAAATTTCATTATGTGTAGGACATGAAAAGTCAACATTACCTTTACTTTCATCAATAGATAATAAGAGCTGGAAAACAAAATGATTTCTGAGATTTTGAAATATATAAACAAAAATACATGGTATATTCTGCCTCAAGAGATACATTTTCAATAAGAAATCTCTTAAGATGCTCCACCCTGTTTTGTGTGGAGAAGAGAGGTTGGAAAGAGAATTGAATTCAGGGCCTTTGCTGACTAAGTAAGCAGTCTACTACTTGATTTGTGCCCCCCAGCTCTCATCTGGAGTGTTAAAATCATATCATAATGACTTAATAGTATTAATGACTTGAGGAATTTAATTTCACTGTAAGATTAATATAAATTAGGACATGCATTTTAATAATTGCAATACACATCATTTTTGTGACAACTCTAACATCTAACATTCAAAATGCAGCACCAATATTAGATATAATAAATATTAAAACATGATGATTCTTAAATTTGTGGAAAAAATAGCTATATTGCTAACACACACAGGAATAAACAGTCAATAGCATTGACAGTCAAAAGATAATACAAATCCCAATGTCAGTAGTTCACACTTATAACCTTAGCCACCTGGGAGGCTGAAAATGAGATCATTGTTTAAGGCCAACCTTGATACAAAAGCTTATAAGACCCACTTTCAAACCCATCACTGAGTACAATGGTGCCATACCTGTCATCCCAAACTACATTGGAGGCTGAGATTGGGAGGATAGTGGATCCAGGCTAGCTAGGCTAGAAAACTCATCTTCACAGAAAGAAGCTGACATGGTGATGCACTCCTGCGATCCCAGCAATGGCAAGAAGCCTAAAGTGGGTGGGTCACTGTTCAGACCCACAGTCAGGAAATAAGACCCTACCTCAAAGAGAGCCTACAAAAAATAGGGTGGAGATGTGGCTCAAGGGGTAGAGTGCCAGACTCATAATAATTAAGTTCTTGACTTCAAAACCCCATTGTTAACCAAAAGATAACATTAAACTGTTCAGATTTCCAACCCCATGCACACTGTTTTGATTTTTCCATAATTCTGCAATCAATGCTTGTTAGGTAATTTATGCATTGGTGCACAATCATTTTAAGAGGAGGTGTCAAAATTGAAAACAAAGAAAAACTGGAAATAAAAATGGCACAAGAACAAAGGCACTAAGAAGGAAACCTGAGGGAAAAACTAGTATGAGCTGACCACCACATGATCCCTTTGTATATTTTTTAATGCGCAAATATATTTAATCTTTATAACATTCAAAGTAAGTTAGTAAAATTGAAGCATTGTAATTGCTTTTATAAGATGCTTAATAAAGTAACTGTTAAAATTAAACATTATTTAAATGCAGCATTCCCTCTGACTGTTGTTAATATGTGCACATAATTCAAGTTGTGTTAAAGTATTTTGCACTGAAAGTATCGCTCAGTGGTAGAGCACTCACCTGGCTATATAAACCCTGAGTTCCATCCCCAGCACTGAAAAAAAAAACCACAAAAATATTTCCTAAAATAAGAAAAGAAAATCAGCAACCCTCAGAAGGAAAGTCTGGCTGAGTCAGCTATGTCTTCCTAAAAGTTCCTCTGTGCCATTTGAGGGGTCCAAGGGATCAGGGTGAGTCCCTGCTACTATCAGGGGTGTCTCTTAGTTCTCAGGGCTCTGTTCCTATTCACACTGGCCCCCACTGTGCTTTAGTGACATCTCTTGACTAAGAAGAATCAGAGAGACAATGAGGACCACTCATATGTAGCAGAGCTGACATATGCTACGGTTTTCTGCAGGTTTTTTTTCCTCTTAAGAGTAATATGAGGGCTGGGAAGGTGGCTCAGTGGTAGAGTGCTTGCCTTGCATGCATGAGGCCCTGGGTTCGATTCCTCAGCACCACATAAGCAAGAAAAAAAAGCCAGAAGTGGTGCTGTGGCTCAAGTGGTAGAGCACTAGCCTTGAGCTGAAGAGCTGAGGGCCAGCGCCCAGGCCCAGAGTTCAGGCCCCACGACCGGACCCAAAAAAAAAAAAAGAGTAATATGAAGAGAGCCTGGTACTTTACCTTCATTAGCTGCAAAGAGGAATCTTGATTTCTGCTTGGCTGTGAGAAAATGTGGCTCATCTGAGTAATTATGCAACGAGGGATGTGGCTATTTTTCAGTCTCAGGAACTTTGATTCCTACTTTTAGCAACCAAGCATTCTAATGTCTGAAGTCATCAGGTATTGTCCTCCAAAACCTGTGTCAGAGACAGAAAGGAAATGGGGAAAATTCAACCTTACTGAGATAGATAGATAGATAGATAGATAGATAGATAGATAGATAGATAGATAGATAGATAGATAGATAGATAGATAGATGATCGATAGATAGAGACACACAGACACACAGGCAATTAAACACCAAATAACCTTGAAATCATTGATTTTTTTGTTTTATTATCTTTAAGTAGCTGTACAAAGGATTTATCATTCAGCAAAACAGTTTATGAATGTAATACATCTTGATTAATGTCATTCTTTCCAACATTCTCACCCATTCTTCCCAACCCACCCGTACTTCTTACTTCTTAATTTTATAGGATTTACATTTGTTTACTGCATTCTATCCCCCTTCTTTTCATTCATCTACCCCCAACCCTCAGACCCCTTGACCTCACAGTTTTCAAGTACCTTTTCCTGGTGTTCATTTTGTTGAACTCTGATTTAGCCTTTCTAAGGAATTACACTGTTTGAGTTCTCCCCTGAATTTATACTGTTTCAGTTAATACATTTGTTTGCACTTGCATAGCACTCAAAATATCTACTTTTATATTTAAAAATGAATTCCAGCTTCCACATATGATAGAAAACATGTGATCTCTGTCTCTCTTGCCTGACATATCACTTAACATGATTTTTTCCAGGTCCATCCATTCCTTTGCAAATGATGCAATATCCTTCTTTCTAATGGACAAGCAAAATTCTATTGGGTATATATACCACATTTTCTTGGTCCATTTATCCATTGAGGGGCATCTGGGCATTCAAACTGGAATGAGGTAGAATTCCACTGTTTTAATTTGCATTCCTTTATAGCCAGAAATGTTGAGAATTTCTTCATGTGACTATTGGCCACTTTTACTTTTTCTGAGAAGCCTCCATGCAGTTCCTTAACCAATTTATTAATTGGTTGTTGATTCTTTGAGGTTTTAGTTTTTCAAGATCTCTGTATATTTTGCATACTAGGCCATTGTATGATGTATAGTTGGCAAAAATCTTCTCCCATTCTATAAGTTGTGTCTTTTGCTTATTAGCTATATCTTTTGCTATGCAGAAATGTTTTAGTTTGATGCAATTTCATGTATCAAGTCTTTCATTTTCTGTTCTTCTTGGATCTCAAAAAGTTTCTGCCTGTGCCAAGGAGACCTAATGTTTCTCCTACTCGTTCCTGCAACAGTTCTGTGGTTAAACTGAGGTCTTACACTGAGGTCTTTGATCCATTTTGAATTGATACTGATACAAGGAAATAGATAGGATCTAGTTTTCTTCATGTAGATAACAGGTTTTTCTAGCAAATTTGTTGAAAGGAGCCTATGTTTTGGCTCCTTTATCAAATATTATATGGCTGTGGGTCTGTGTTTATTTCTTGGTTTTCTATTCTGTTCCATTGGTCCTCTAGCTGTTTTTGTTACTGTAGCCCTGTGGTAGGTTTAGAAATTTGGTAATGTTATAGTGACATCAAATACAGTGAAAGCAGGGGTTATACCGTGGGGGAGGGACATACAAAGACAAATCATTTAAATAGGGATACACATGGACTCATTGAAACAGTGAGATGTACAAGTCGTTATGTCAAAAATGAACTTTACAACTTTGTTGGGGGAGAAGAGGATTGGGTGAGGGGGTAGAGGAAGGATAGGAAAGAATGGGAAGGGGAAACAAAGGAGGAGGTTACAATGCTTGATAAGAAATGTACTCATTGGGGCTGGGAAGGTGGCTCAGTGGTAGAGCACTTGCCTTGCATGCATGAGGCCCTGAGTTCCATTCCTCAGAACCACATAAGCTAAAAGAAAAAAGCCGGAAGTGGCGCTGTGGTTCAAGTGGTAGAGCGCTAGCCTTGAGCTGAAGAGCTGAGGGACAGTGCCCAGGCCCAGAGTTCAGGCCCCATGACCGGACTCAAAAAAAAACAGAAAAGAAAAAAAGAAATGTACTCATTATCTTGCCCATGTAATTGTAACCCCTCTGTACAGTATTTTCACAATGAAAAAAAAATAAATTTGGTAATGTTAAAATTCTAGCTCTACTTTTTCTGCTCTGCACTGCTTTTGAAATTTGGGGCCTTTTATAGTTCCATATGAATTTTTGGATTGTTTTCTCTAGTTCAGTGAAGAACAATGTTGGGATTTGATAGGTATTGCAACAAAATTGTAGGTTACTTTGAGCAGAATTGCCATTTCCATGATATTGAGTCTGCCAATCCAGGAAGTTGGAAGTTCTTTCCACTTCCTTTTGTCTTCTAAGGTAATATGTAGAGGAAAGTTCATAGCTATGCATTCCTACATCAACAAATTAGAAAAAAATCTCAATTTAATACACTAATGAAGTACCTCAAGCTACTAGGAAAACAGGAGTAAGACAAACTCTAAACCAAAAAAATATCAAAAATTAGAACAGAAACAAATTAGAGCCTAAACTATACAAAGAACAGACCAAACAAAAAATGTATTTTTAAAAAACTTAACAAAATTGACAAGCCCTTAATAAACCTGACCAAGAGAAGAAATCACCCAAATAAATAAAATTAAAGCCAAAAAGGGGACATCATAACAGATACAATCAAAATTCAAACTAATATATAGGAATTCTTTGCAAAATTTCACACCAACAAATTGGACAAGCTGGCAAAGGAGGATGCATTCCTAGAAAACATCAAATTGAGCTAAGAAGATATAAACCAATTAAACAGATCCAAAACAAGTAATGAAATTGAAATGGTAATAACAGATTGCCCATCCAAGAAAAGCCCAAGATCTAAAGGCTTTATAAAGCCTAATTCTATAAGACCTTTAAAGGAATACTAACACCAATACTCCTCTACCAAACTCATGAATGGGCCCAGCATTATACTTATTCTAAAACCATACATGGATCCATCCAATAAAAAGAACTATAGACCCATCTATTTGATGAACATAAATGCAAAACCTCTCAATAAAATACTGGTCAATCATATTCAACAACTAATTTTTAAAAATCATACACTAAGATCAAAGGGGACTCACTACAGGGATGCAAAGCTGGTTCAATATACATAAATTGATAAATGTAAAAACAGATTTACATACATCTCAACAGATGCAGAAAAAAAAACCTTTGACAAGATCCAACATTCTGTTCAAATAAGACCTCTGGAGAAGATACACAGAACATTCCTCAACATAATACAGGTTGTTTATGATAAACCTACATCCAACATTATACTTAATGGTGAAAAACTAAAAGCATTTCCTCTAAAATCAGAAACAAGACAAGTATTATTCCTGATTCTCCACTCTTCTTCACTATAGTAGTGGAATTTCTAACAAGAACAATAGGCAAGAGAAAGAGATAAAGGAGATCCAAATAGGTAATGAAGGATGAAACTATTCTGACTTGAAGATGACATGATTCTATATGTAAAGGACTCTGTAACCAGTCTCCACCCACCCCTCCGCCCAAGCTACTAGACCTGATTAAAAACTTTGGCAAAGTAGCAGTATTAGAAAATAATCTGAAATAGTACAGAAATAAACAAAGTAGAAGTGAACCCTTGCTATATTACTCATAATCAGTCTTTTTCTGGATTTCTTACAATTGGCATCATAAGTGTTGTCATTTTACTGCACCTTTCATATTTCAAATACTATAATGGATAAATGTTTGATGTGTAAGAGTTCATGAATAAAAGAAGAAAAAAATTAACATTTTTTCACACATACTTTCTCTTCCTATCACCTGATTTTATATTGTGCTGGATTAAAAGTCGTCATGTGCTTTCCTGTCTGCACAGAATATCTCAATTTAACTAAGTCTAATATTGCTACAAACATATTTACTTAAAATAGATTCTTTCATTCTTATGTTGGCTTGTATTAATTATACAAAATGATGAGTTCCATTATTACATTTTCATACATGTATATAAAGTTACCTTGACCATTTTCATCCTACCCTCACCTTGTCTGGTCTTCCTTCCTCCTTCCACTGATCTCGCTCTTCTTCCCAAATACCTCTCCCTTTTACTTCCATGCCCTTTTCTAATGCATGTTACGCACATGAGAGAAAAAAATGCATGAGAGAAATGAATGACTGTCAAAGATTTCTCCTGTTTGGGATGTTTTCTTAATTTGATACAGTTTCATTTCTTAGTTCTTGCTATTATTTCCTGAGCTATTAGAGTCCTAGTCAGAAAATGGGAATTAACCTATCTCTCACAGGTGAATGAAGATGTGCACACAAAACAAATAACTAGCCCAGTGCTGCCAGAAACCATGCAGCAGCTAAGTCACACGGATGCTAGAACAGTTCATCAAAGGCAAGAGTGGCTGAAATTGATCATCCAAGACACAGAACTGAATAGGTACCAATAGACAAGAAATTTGCGAATAGACAGTATAGAATCAGCCACAAATTGCATCAATTTGCAGAAAATAAATGTCCATTCAAGGCTTTAGTCTCTCTGATAGATAACTGTATAAATGGGCCAAACTTACTAGCTACAGATCAACAATAGTTGAAAATTATTCATCTTACCTAAACACTTGTGAAAACAAATCAGCATTGTCTGTCCAAATACTCACATAAGGCGGGAGAATCTGCAACTCATAGATGATAATGGATATTCATTGCCAATTAGAATGGCATTAGAACTGCATCTGGAGTTTAAATAATAAAAAGTAATGTGTGCTCATCTGTTCAGATTTTTTAAATGATTAGCAAATAAAAATAAATTTTTTAACCCACTCCTGTTGCTTCACTCGGCTACTGTTATTCAGGCTCATAACTCATCTTCTTGGAAGTTTTTGAAGTTTTATCCACTATTTTCCATGTTTAGGGTGCTTGCCTTTATCAAAAGTTCCTATCTTGGGTCTGGGAAAGTGGCTCAATGGTAGAGCGCTTGCCTCACATGCATGAGGCCCTGGGTTCCATTCCTCAGCACCACATAGCAGAAAAAAAGCCAGAAGTGGTGCTGTGGCTCAAGTGGTAGAGTGCTAGCCTTGAGCTGAAGAGCTGAGGGACAGCACCCAGGCCCAGAGTTCTGCCCCCATGACCAACCAAAAAAAAAATCCCTATCTCTCAGATTCTTTTATTGTTTTCCTGTAACTCTTACTCTAATATACTAGGAATCTAGTCTAGAACCAACCATAAACCAAAAGATGAAGTTGGTCCAACTTGTAAATTCATCCACACTCACCATGGATGGTTACCAGCCTCTGAGTGACCAGATGTTTCCATATGGCTGCCATAGCAGCTCAATTTTCTAATTATAGCAAAATAAAATTTCCTATGCACTGAAAAAAGTCTAACCCATGTAAAGAAAAATCTCTAGCAAAGTGAAACTCAGTCTTAATATGTTATAGGCTGTGTGTATCTAATACACAGGATATGATTTCATGTTTGATTGGCTATAGAGATGTATAAATTTCTACATAAATAAGAAATTATTCCACCTACCCATTGAGCACAATATTAATATGGACAAAACATGAGGTTTGACTATTCTTTCATAAAAGAACAGGTAAAGTTTGTTTTTCTTTGGTTGTTTGTATTTGTTGTTCAACTAGATGATCTGGTAGCTCTTATTTTTCATTCTGTTTAGTTCTATTTCTGTGATGCTTTTCAGTTATGTTTTGTGATAGTCAACTGAGAAACTTAGCCAATCATGATTTATATTCTAGAGGATCTGAATAATGTATGAATAATCACCCAATTTTGACATTAAATAGTAATGTGGACACAGAATTTAGAGTGAAATTAACATCAAAACATAGGGAAAGTGTATTACTGTCCACTTTGAAAGTATGAAAATATTAAAAAGTTTCAAGCTGGAATGTCGATATTCTCATCCTCTAATTTCACATAATTGATTTGTGTTCATTTCTTTCAGGTTTTTAAATAATACTTAATTTTCATCTACTGTATGGTAGAAATGTTAAAAAAATGTGTAATATATTTTGCTACCAACTCTTAACCAAAAACTCTTCAAAAATAGTCATTTTGGAGGAATTTTATGCTTAATCTGAGTTTAGCAGAATTATCAGAAAAGGTTAAGCATATCCTTTGTAAAAAGAAAAAAAATACATGTATATGAGGAATTATTAATTTTTGCTTTTATTTTTAAGTTGCCTAAATGCAGATTTACTAGCAAAACAGGGCTTCAGAATTTAGACTTCATTAAACATTAATTAATTTAAGTTATTTCTTTTATTCTACTTGCATAGTTCTCTAGAAGATGGATAACAAGAAAACATTTTAGGAATAAAATACTTCAGGCATCATTCACATAAGTATGTAATATGTCAAAAAGAGTCATGCTCCCAAGGGGAACTCAAAGTTGAATTTTTCTATACAAGTGATCCAGCAGTCTCTACACAGTTTCAACTCAGAGTTGAATTACCAATGTTATATACCAATAAATAGATAAAGCAGCCTCTCTACCCAGAGTATTTATATGAGAAATTTCTCTGACTATAATGACTGTAATGATCAAACACTGAATATCAAGTGTCTACTTTGGGACCTGGAAACTATTGAAATACATTTAGATTATCACATTCCACCACTCAGAAGTACTAAAATATACTACACAGACTCAGAGCTAAAAGATTTTGGTATTGATAATTAATGGGTATTATAAAGAACACAAAATACAAAACTGAGAAAAAATCTAAACAATTTTATGACTGGAAATCCGTTTTTAGTTCATTTTTTATAAATGGTGTTTGAAATCACCAGTGATAAGATTATTTTGTGTGTGTATGATGGTACTGAGGACTTAGCTTAGGACTTCACTCTTGCAAGACAAGCAATCATCACTTAAGCCATGCCCCAGTAGAATGAGTTATTTTCAATAAATCACGAAGGAACCAAATACATATACATTTTTAAAGAAGATAATATAATAAGGAATTCATAATTCTCTTTATATACCAGGACAAACTCCAAGTATATCAGCAATCTACATGTAAAGCTGTACAAATACTAGATTAATTTTATATCCTGTGTATACAGAAAAAACTAGTTAGTTCCTGATTAGAAAAAGAAAAGGTATCTGTTTACTCATACTTAAAGAAAATAAGACATTTGCACAAAGAAGCATATCACAAGCAAATGCAAAACCTACATTACTGACCAAGAGACAATATTTGCAATTTACATCACAACCAGCCAGCTTGTTAGATATAAAAACCTCATTTAAAAATCAAAACCCATTGGGTGGCTTGAATATATTTCATCTTTATTTGCTATTTTTAAAAGATATAAATAAGGGCTGGGAAGGTGGCTCAGTGGTAGAGTGCCTGCCTTGCATGCATGAGGCCCTGGGTTCGATTCCTCAGCACCACATAAGCAGAAAAAGCCAGTAGTGGAGCTGTGGCTCAAGTGGTGAGCGCTAGCCTTGATCTGAAGAGCTGAGGGACAGCGCCCAGGCCCAGAGTTCAGGCCCCATGACCAGACCAAAAAAAAAAAAAAAGATATAAATAAAACCTTCGGAGAATGCACCCAGCCCCTAAAAAATATGAGCAAAATTCCTTTTAAATTAAAAACAATAACAGTCCTATATTGTCTAAAAATCTACCTAGACACTTTAGTAGTGAACAGTGGATTTTAACCTTTCTGTGGATGAAATCATTTGAAAATCTAATTCTCCAGAAAATACAAATTTAACCAATAGATTTTGCCTATAATTCCAGAAAATCCACTGCCTTTCTGGGTACTTTACTTCAATTTAAACTTTCTGCTGTCAGTTAACAAGCTTCCTGCAAGAGAGTTTGAGGAAGAATGACAATCAAGACAGATTTCTCAGAACTTCAAAGGGCTCACATCCAAAGAAATTTAAAAAGCTCAGGGTAATCTGATATTTGATGCTTCCTTGATATTCTGTGTTTCCTCAAACTACTGAAAATAGGCAGGATATAAATAAATGCATAATGTTAGTTTAAAAGACAAGAAGAACAGAATTAGTGCAAAAGTGACCCACCCAAATATTTATCTATGATATAATTCTAGAAAAGTGTCACACATCTTTCCCAATGAATGGAATTTAAAGGGGGAGGTGTTATATAGAATGCTACATGCTGGCTGATCCCCGGAAGAAATGCAAACCTTATGAAAGTGGTCCCAAAGGAGCAAGTATCCCTTTCTCTTAACAGCTTTGACAACCGGATAGACTGGTTTGGGGATTAAGAAGAAATAGCAGTTGCATGAAGATAGCTAAAATTCCCATAGAATCCCCATCTTTCTTATTTTATTATTGACAAGAAAACAATACCCCTTGGAATCCAGAATGAAAGACAAAAGGTCTTAGGTTCAAGATTGAGCTATGACTGACATCGACTTTAACCAATAGAAGAATAACTACAAGACACTGTGTTGAAAATGAACTTTACAACTTGGTGGGGGTGGAGGGTTGTAGTTGTGGAGGTGGGAGGGAAAGTAGGGGAAAAACAAATGAGGAGACAACAATGCACCATAGGAAATGTACTTATTACCTTGCTCATGTAACTGTAACCCCTCTGTACATTATTTTTTACCATAAAAACATACAAAAGAAAAGAATAACTGTAGAGAACACTGGTTCAAGGACAACCCAGGAAAAATATTAGCACACTGCTATCTCTACCAGAAAGGAAGCACAGAAGATAGTGCCAGTAATCCCAGCTATTAGGGAAGCATAAGACCAGAGGATTTTAGTTCAAGGCTAGGCTAAAAGAAAGGACCTGACTGGAAAAAAAAAATAATAACTACTGCAAAAAGGGATTAAGGGAAGAGCACTTGCTTAAAAAGTTCATGGCCCTGAATTAAACAACAAACAAAAATCTCAAGGAATCAACAGAGCAAACTCAAGAAGAGAAAATGATTCCTAAACCAGTATAAATCAAAAATAAAAACTTTTGGTAGCATCTGGAGAAAATGTCATGTTATATAATGAGAGCAATGATTTTAATAACTGTGGACTTTTCACCAGAAACCATGGAAACAACAGTAGATTTATCTTTAAAATAAGTGATCATAGAGAAAAACTATCAAATTAGAATTTTTCTGGGCTACCATCCTTGGTAATATGTTTATGAAGTAATGGTGAAATGAAGAGATTCCCACTTTTCAAAAAAGTAATCTAAGTAAATTTGTCACTAGCAGGTATGCTCTACAAGAGCTATGCTAAAGCACCAGAGACAAATTCATACCTTCAGTATGAGAGAAAGTGCAATAGAAATTATAGATATCAGCGAAGAAAACAATTTTAAATCTTCTTAAAATATGCATGACCAGTAAAAGCAAACTCTGTAACATTGTTTAGTAGGATTATCAAAGTTAATAGATATAATACATCTTAAAGAAGGAAGAATAAAAGAACCTGTATGTGACAAATTTTCTAAATTTTCCTTGAGGTTATACAAAATTAATTCTTAGTAAGTAGATCCATAGTTATAGATGGTAACTATAAAACTCTCCAGGGTAATAGATATAATAATATCCATACAAAAATAATATACAAAAACATTATAATATAAGCCAATAAAAGCATAACTGTGAGACCCTATTCTAAAATAATAAAATCAGAAAGGGCTGGAGGTATAGTTCACTGGTAGAACATCTAGCAAGCCTAAGTTCCTGAGTTCAAACTCTAATACATAAAATAATTTTGATAATGGTAACCATGTTTTATAAGTGCAAAGACAAACTAAAACACAAAACAGAATTTGAAACAAAACTATATATATATATATATATACATACATATGATGTATAATTGACTTATGACAAAGATGGAGTACAGATCAGTGGAGGAAATCAAAATATTTATTTGCTAGGTCAATTTTTCTCCAATAGGGAAAGGCAATTATCTTGACACTTGTCTTTTCTTGTACTCAGACATCAGTCCCAGTGGGAGTGTGAATCTAAATGCAAATGGTAAAGCAATAATTCTTTCCAAAAATATGTTTATAATAGGAAACCTTCTCATAACTCAGACTGTATAACTATGTACAAATTTTTGTGTCTCCAGAGATACTTAGAAAGCCATAGTGGAAAGCAAATGGAAGAGCAAGAGAAGATTTGTGCAACATTTAGAACCAAATGGATATGAATCCAGAACACACAAGAACTCCCCCAAACAATTATAAACACGCAGAGAGAGAGAGAGAGAGAGAGAGAGAGAGAGAGAGAGAGAGAGAGAGAGAGAGAGAGAGAGAGAGAGAGAGAGAGAGAGAGAGAGGAGATTTAACTAAACTCTTCACAGAAAAAGTATATTCAGATCAAATAGTCAATATGAGTTGGACATAGTCTCTCAGGCCTGTAATCCTAGCACTCAGGGAGGCTAAGACAGAAAGATCATGAGTTTGAGGGCAGCCTAGAAACCTTAGTAAACAGAAAAAAATCCAAGCCAGGCTTTGGTGGCTCATGCCTGCTATCCTAGCTACTCAGAAAGCTAGGATCTGAGGATGGCAGTTCAAAGCCAGCCCAGGCAGGTCCATGAGAACCTTATCACCAATTATTCACAAAAAAACCCTGAAATGGCACTGTAGCTGAAGTGATAGAGTGCTAGCCTTGAGCAAAAGGAGCTTAAGGACAGTGCCCAGCCCTGAGTTCAAGGCCCAGGACAACAACAACAACAACAACAACAACAATAATAAAGCCAATAAACATGAGAAAATTTACTTAACTAATTTTGAAATAAAGTACAAAATAAAGCCAAAGGCCATCTAATTTTTTAAGGACTCATGAAATTAATGTCAGTTAAAACATAGAACTATATAAGATATTTCCCACATTGTTCTTAGGATATAAATTTTTTTTAATTTAATTTTATTTTATTTGTGAACATACTGTACAGAGGTGTTACAATTACATGGGCAGGATAATGCGTACATTTCTTACCAAGCATTGCAGCCTCCTCCTTTGTTTACCCTTCACATCCCTTCCCAGCCTCCCCCCTCCCCCCCAATCCCAATCTTAGGATATAAATTTTTATACCTATTTTGGAAACCTATTTGGTATGCATGCCTGATACATCACTCATAAGCATATAGCTAACAAAAATTTGCACTAAAAGATAAATACAGTAGTTCTGCAAAAGCTAAATATTAAAACTCTGCAAAAAGCTATAATGAGGAAGCTGAATTCCGAGAAAAGTAAATAGGTGAATGGTTTGCTTGTACAATGGGATACACCTTTTGCAATGGGAATGAACAAACCTCAAAAGTGTTCTACCATATAGACAGATCTTAAAAGACACCATAAGGTGCAAACAGATAACTCAAAAAATGCAGACCTTCTACAAGGCAATTGGTCTAGTCTCAACAATAATTTAATGTCATCAAAAACAAGACTATGCAAATGCTATTCTACACTAGTGGGATAGAATTATAAATTCACATTCAAAATGTGTAGCAAGTGTTAGAATAGATGCAAGAACTGTGAATGTTCTATGTACAATAATAAGACTTTGCCTAAGTAAGAGAATGTCCATACTTTAAGCAGAAGTGTGCCAAACTCTTCAGGGTACAATTTTCTCTAGAATGACTCTGTGAATAGCTGAAACAATGAACAACTGCTTAATCTCATTAGAAGATAAACATGCTTACTACATAATTCTTTATTTTCTTATTATTTTTAAGAAGTTGTACACAGATATAATTCAATGAATACAGTATGTCTTCATCAATGTCTCTCCTTTCATAATTCCCTCCCAACCCCTTCTATCCAACCCTATTTTTCTCATCCAGTTAACTGGTTCCATTTTAACATAAGTACACTGAATATGTCAGGCCTACCCTCCCTCTTCTCTATTTGTCTATCCCCTTCTCCTTGAGTTCCATCTACCTCTAGTAAAACATGTTCCAACTTCCTGGTTTTCATTTTGTTCAACTGAAGGTCAATTGTTCAAAGGAGTTCTGCAACTGGAATCGTCCTCTGCCATATCATACTCTAGTCAATCTATTGTGTACATATGTATACGGTCCTGTATGTTTTTTCATATATATTTATAATTTAGACCTAACTTTCACATATGAGAGAAAACATGCATCTTTTGTCTCTCTGTGCCTGACTTACTTCACTTGCTTGTGTGTCAGAAAAATTTTAAGTCAAAGTCATATACTTGTAGTTTCTTAGCTTTTTCTATAGAGGTTAAAATATATCTTCAAACAATACCTTCCAGGGAAGCACAGGAAATAATGCATTCAACTGCTGAACTGTGCTGACAGAAGCAGGTTGATGAACTGGGGGTCTGGCCCTATTAGCAGCAGCTGTGTAGCTCCTGAATCAGTCCTTGAGTCTGTTAAAAATCCCTGATTTGGGGGGGGGGGTCCAGTTGTGGGCCTGAACTCTGGGCCTGGGTGCTGTCCCTCAGCTCTTCAGCTCAAGGCTAGCGCTCTATCACTTGCGCCACAGCGCCACTTCTGTCTTTTTTTTTCTGCTTATATGGTGCTAAGGAATAGAACCCAGGGCCTCATGCATACAAGGCAAGCACTCTACCACTGAGCCACCTTCCCAGCCCAAAAATCACTGATTTAAGCCCAGTGCCTGAGGCTCATGCCTGTAATACTAGCTACTCAGGAAGTTGACATCTGAGGACAGTAGTTCGAAGCCAGCCCAAGAAGGAAAGTCTGTGAGACTCTTATCTCCAAGTTGCCACCAAAAAATCTAAAAATGGGGTTGTGGTTTAAGAGGTACAGTGCTATCCTTGAGCTACAAAGCTCAAAAACAGTGCCCAGGCTCTGAATTCAAAGCCCTAGGACAAG
Source organism: Dipodomys merriami (assembly GCF_024711535.1). NCBI lineage: Eukaryota > Metazoa > Chordata > Mammalia > Rodentia > Heteromyidae > Dipodomys > Dipodomys merriami. The sequence continues at coordinate 1,862,602 of NW_027203048.1, forward strand.
AACCAAAAAGAAACAAAGCAATGACTTAGTAAATCTTTTCTCATAGTAATGGAAGGTACTAAGGAAAAGAAACAAGAAAAAATTTAAAAAGTACCCAAGGAAAAGCAAACTATGAGTAAAGGTAGTGAGAAAGAAAAGCAGTGAAGATTGAACTTAATATGCGTTAGGTTACACAATTTTATCCGGGATTCTCTTCTAAAACATTCTGGACTGTCTAGGTAAATTTTCACTGTCAGGCTATGCAGAGGCCAAATCTTTGACGCAGACCTTAGTCCCCAAGAAACATCAGTCACGTATGATTTACAATAAAATTGGGAACCAAATGACCATCTGTTCTAACCTTATTATAAGCAATAAAGCCCCAGCTTCGAAAGAGCTTTGTAGATAAAAGATACTTGGTTTTAAACCAATTGAAATGCACATTAATAAAAAGTTTTAGACTTGGTGAGGTTTCTTTGGTAGAACAACACAAATGAGACAAGTTTTTATTTACTTACTACTTAAAATGCATTTTACTTTAATAGCCTACTAAATGTATGCATGTTTTAATTACGTACTGTTTAAAGCATAATTAGATAGTATGAACCGTAATTAGGTACTCAGCTTTTATTTTCATGCTTTTTTGTACTGTTGGGTATATGCGGGTGTTTATGATTTGAAAGACCTGACTCTGCCTTAATTAGTTTCCACCCATTCCGATCTTTCTCTGAAATAATAAGCTGCATCATCTATTGTGTATATCTAATTCTGTGTGATTTTCTAAGAGACAAGGTTTCCTAAGGAAGCAAATTGGTGGAATTAACAAAATAGTACTTTCCTAAGATTTTTACCTATTGATATTTACTCAGGTCAAGTTTTGATAAATCTTAATCATTAATATGAACAGCTAACAATTATTCCACTCAAAAAAATAAGAACCAATGAGGAGTTCCTTGAAAGCACTTTAAAAATATTTTACAGACTTCTGGATAACAAATAACAATAGATAATATACGATATACAACAAAAACAAATGTCTTGAAGAATTGCATTTTCAAACATAGGTAGACATAGAGAAACAGAGGGAGAGAGAGAGACTGACTATTATACTTCTGGAATTGCTTGGGTGATCAAAGGGAGGAGGATGAAGGAAAAAGAATGTATGAAGGTACCATATGAAAGCTGACTGGAAGCTTTTGAATAATCGAGGAATGGGGGATGGAGAATGAGAGTATAGAGAATGATTAAAGTATAGTATATGCTTGTATGAAACACCATAGTGAAGCACCTTCTATAATTAATAAGAAAATGGAATGTAAAACACATTCTGTTGGGAAATAAATACCAGGGAAAGTGGGAAGAACAGATTGCATGAAGGTGAACATAATTGAAGTACTTTATATAAATGTATGGAAATAGGACAATAAAACCTGTTGAACTTGATTTTACAAGTTTTGACAGAGGGGTGAGGGACAGGGATGGGAGGTGAATTTGACCAGGGGACATCGTATTTGTGTATATAGATATATCACAATGAAACTCTCTTATACAAGTAACATGTGCCAATAAAAATGTCTTTAATTACATCACTTAGCATCAATATGCTTTGTAAATTGAATTGTAGATTTCATTGCCAATAAGCTCCTTAGCTTAGGAAAGTATTATTTTTATTGGCAATTTAAATCTAGCTAACATTATCAATCAGGCTTTGGGAACCCTAACTAAAAGAAAGGCAAGTAACAAGCCCTGAATGACAATCATCTCCAGGTCTTTTCATGTCTGTAGTCTCATTTAATTCTCCAGACAGCCATATTATTTTTCCACTATTTACAAGGTGCTTAAGCTGAGATGAAAGCATACCTAAGAACAGTCTGATTCAAAAATTCATGTTTTTGCCAAGCATCAATCATCATTAGAAGTGAAAATTTAGAAAGGCAACTGAGAAGAAAGCACATCCACAAGTCACCCTGTATCTGCGTGTGTATCATTTGAAGTAAACAATTTTTGTTGCTGGTAAGAAATCATAATGAGACAAATTGAAGCATCAAAGCAGATGTTTTCCAGTCTGCTTTAAATAGTCATGAGACCAGCACTTCAGAACTACAGGAACATTGTCTCCCTCGCTCACACTGTGGGAGAAACATTTGCAGTGATTTTATTTTTTTTACTTGCTCCTTCAACAACAGAAGCAATCACGTGACAAAAAGAAGTTCACTCCATTGTGCTTGAGCAAGGAAGGACTTGGAATACAATAACAACAAAAGGGAAATTACTTGTATCCTTCTCTCTAACACTACCATTGTCCCCCCTTCCTAAGTCCCCCATAAGCTCTCCTGGTCTGGGTGGTGGTCCCAGCACTAACCCCTCAAGGCTTTTACGCTGATGGGTGCCATCATGGGACTTTACACTCCATGCAGAGCAGTAATGATTTTGCCAATGGTAGGTGCCATCTCGAAAGCCAGAAACTGAGTCCAAGAACACTATCAAAGTAGCTGCCATCTACCAAAAGTCAAAGTTACATATATACTATACTTTGAAATCTATCACACCTCATGGATCCAGTATTAGAATTTTTCAAAATAATTTTTTACTGGTTATGTTTTTTTGAAACCCAGTCACTTCTGATGTAGCTAAACTTACTGTTTCCATATCTGGTTTTGTGATGACAAACTTGTTCCTCACCTCATTTACTCAAAACTTTTAACACACCCAGCAGCTACTGATCACAAGAAAACAGAGAAAGTGGGGTGCGGGGGAGACAGAGACAGACAGACAGACAGAGGCTGAAGGAGAGACAGTGTCAGAAACAGAGAGACAAAGAAACAGAGATACAGACAGATTCTCTGCTTCTAGCAATAAATAGGAGTTAAAGACTCAAAATGGTGGTTTCTGAGCTTGGAGATTAACAAATACTTGTGGTCATATGGCCTAGCATCTCCTAATTATTAGGCAGTACATCTGAGTGGGTAAGAAGATTGAGGCTTGATCCAAACCCAGGTAACTTCAAGACTTCCTTTTGCCAAGCATACCTTTTATTCTGTCTCTATCAAATCATGCAGTTTGAAGGTTGTTGTTTTTTTTTTATCATTGCAGAGGAGAAGGCAGATTTATAAGAAAGGCCATTTCCAATGCTTCAAAAATTTAAACCAGGAAGTAAAGTTAAAAAGCAGTTAAACTCCTGTCCCACCATAGCTCCTTTTAAGTAGCAAGAGAATGATGCATCATACATGAGAGAAACATGATAAATAGTGTTGTATGCAAGAGAAAGAGAGGAAGAGAGAACATACTATTATGGAAACAAATTGAGTTTCTAGTCACAGAAGCCAAGCCATTAGCTTCATTGCTCAATAGTGAGCCTTGAATATGAATAAGAAACAATGTTTTAAATAAGAACATTGAATATATGTGTGAGACACATGTATTAAACACAGAGAAACATTATGGATGGATGAGACAGAAGCCTAGACTCAGGAATGGGGATAATATTGCCATATCAAGAATTTTGGGTTTACTTTGTTAATAATAGTAATAGAAAAATTATTGGGTATGAAAATAAAAATTTCACGGTTGCTTTTAGAGAAGTCCATGGGGTCATTTCAATAACAAGCTGTCTTTGGTACAATGAGGAAGTCTACTTACTACCTTGGAATTCTTTCACAGTGTTTGATTCCTCCTTTACAGCTTTCAAACCATCTAGTAGACACATGCAGAAAAAAAAATATGCTTGAAAATGACAAGTAAAAGATGTTTTATAAACTCCAGATGGAATTTGGTCTTTACTCAGATCAAATACGAAAAGACATCCAGGCATCAGAGTAGACACATAGCAAGCCAAATTCTGACTTTGGGAAATGAGATTTACTGTATTTTACTAATTAAATATCATGTGGAAACACAGCAGACATGTCCCTGTGGAGAAGAGGAAGGAAAAGCCGAGAAAGGATGAGAGTGTCACTGTCATCTATTGAGGAGTTCAAGGTACCAGATAGGATATTGGTTACATTTTTACCCAATAATGACCTGGTAAGAACTGAGGGTTACAAATGTGAAGAACTGGTTATCCAATAATTTGGACACTCAAACCAATAAAATGGATAATTTAATAATTTGATAATCAAGATTCAGTCACTGAATGACCAAGAATCAAAGCCTGAAGTCTATCTAACTCAAAAGCAATCCCACACCCATGCAGGTGATATATACTGTCTTGTTTGATCACTCATAAATTTCCATTTTAGTTTTACCTTTTGTTTCCAACTGATTCCATCCAACTTTGAACCAAAATCTTTCTTCTTGTATTTGCACAGATAATTTAAATTTTAATATTCATTGATTTTCCTTCTCCACTTCCAAATTTTTCCACTTGCTAATTTACATTTTAACATGTACGCAATTGAAAAAGTAAAGAAAATTTCACCAACAGAATCAACATGTGCTACTTCTGGTACCTTTGAATCCTCCCTGTCCTTGCTACCTTTTGTACCTAGAGCTGCTGAGGGATCTCCAACACCTTTCCTTTTTCAGCAGGTGCCTAATTCTGCATCAGTAATAGGCTGAAATGTTTGATGAGTCTATTTGTTCAAAAGGGAAATTCACATCAACTTGGGTGCTAATCCAACTGGATAGCACCTAATTCCAAATTCATTTATTCAGAAAAGCTCTTTTTTACAAGATGTCTACTTGAATCAAGAGCATACAGCACTTATCTCAAATTGTCACTTACGTTCTCATGATCCCAGTCTATCCTTCTTTCCACCCCTCCACCAAACTACATTTGGACAACTGCCAGTCTCTGAGCACTCTCCAGGGTTTCTCGCTTATGAGGTTTTATTCATCAATCTCCCCTACTCAGATGATTCTCTCTCATTTCATCTTAAAGTAAACCTATAAAATTTATTCCACCACCTTTTTCCAGAGACCTTTCTGACAACCATACCTTGAAAACACCCCTTTTTCCTTCTAATTACCCTACCTCTAAATTGTCTTCCAAGTACTTTAGAGTGTCATTTTATGACTATACACAAATCCAGAAAAAACACAGAGACCAAATGTTTAATTTAATAGATGAACTTAAGATGACAAGAAAACAAACTCTATGTACCCCATTCTCATCCCAGTTACTCCCTCCTGCTATGTTAGGTATTTTTCTGACTAAATCCTTTCCTACATTTTAGTTTCAATGATTAATCTGAACATCAATGCATCCCTCCACTATTGAGAGAACAGGAACTTTCAAACACTTCTTATTTTTAAAACATCCTTTTAATTCTGTGCCTTTAGGATAGTTTCAGATGCTATTAAATGCTATGAAATAAGTAAATAAGATAATGTGGCAGAGAAAAGTAAAGTCAGGAGAGGTGAGGGAAAGGAGTTAGCAACTTTAATATGTATCTGAACCAGATTTTCTAAATAGATAATATTTTATCTGGATTATGAAAGAGGAAATATAGTTAGCAATAAGAAGGAAGAGTGGAACAGATATGGAAATAAAAAGAAAAGGGAGGTTAATGTTACTGGAGTACAGATTATTTTCATTTCTATTGACAGTACCAGGGTTGGAACTCAAGGCCTTAAACTAGCTCTGCTTCATTACTCACCTGTGGCACTGTCACTTGAGCCAAACCTCCAGCCTCTTTGCTGACAATTGTAAAGATGAAGCTTTTGGGGCTCTTCTGCTCAGGTAGCTTTAAACATCAAAATCCTCCAAGTCTCAAGCTCCTGAATAGCTAGAATTACATACATAAGCCAGTGGTGGTGGACTAAATTTAAATTTGTTACAAGTGTAATGGGAAGCCATTTGGTCATTGAACTCCTGATATTGTCATAATCTGTTCCATGCTTTAAAAAAATATCTTTCATCCAAATGTTCACATCATACATTCCTGGATATGATTTTTTTCCCTCCAAGTTCTAATTTCAGACCTCCACCTGCCAATGAGAAGATTAATCGTCACTTCTGACTCATGAAGCAAAAACAAAGCAAAGAACAAAGCTACCTTCCCTCCAGTGATTGACTCAGTTCCTTATTTCCATCATTTCCCTGGTTACCTAGTGTCAACATTCCACAAGCCTTTCTTCATGCAGCAAGCCCAGGCACAGCTCCTCCTCCAGATCTCTTCTTCATTCCAAATGCTGCCAGTATAGATCAGAGTCTCAGATCCAACTCAGTCCTAAGCTAAAACAGCACCAAGTTAGGTCTGCTTCTTTCAAGTTCCCAAACTTGTAAATCGATAGATGATGTCATTCCCATTCAACAACTTATCTCCACCAAAAATGTTCAAACTCTTCATGTGGCGCTTAAGACTTATCTTCTATGTATGCCTTTCCTTTGTATGACTCTATAAACCAAATCCCCCTCTATAGACCAATTGTTTTCTTATAATTTTTTGCTCTACCAAAAAGTATAATCTTCCCTAGTTACTTCATCAAAATTCTAGACCAAATTCACATCACAGACCAATCCCTCTGTGAAGACATAACTGACCATCCAAATATCCCCTCCTCTTGGCTACAATGCTTGATAAGAAATGTACTCATTATCTTGCCCATGTAATTGTAATCCCTCTGTACAGTATTTTCACAATAAAAAAAAATATCCCCTCCTCTCAATTCTGTCCTCACAGGAATTTTTCTGTTATCAATCAGTTGCTATTTATCAATATCCATCTCATTGCATCACTTCATTTCCATGTTTACATTTGATCTTCCCAGCAAAGGAAAAGAGGAAAGGAAACTCCACTGTCTCTACAACCAAGCACTGAGAGATGCTAAATGCATTCAGGCACTCACAATATGTTTGATACTTTTTCCCTTGGAAATTTATATATAACCAAAAATAAAGATGTGTGTATCCGTTGCTAAAGAACTTACTGATCAATAATGAGGCTCTGAGTTCAATACTCAAAACTACAGGAACAAAGGAAGAGAGGAAGAGAAGGAGAGAGAGAAGAGAGACAGAGACAGAGACAGAGGGAGGGACAGAGGGAAGAAAGAAAGGAACCAGAGATAAGACCTTAATGTCTATTACCTTTGTCTCTTTACTCCTACAGTCTTCCATCAGTTCAGATTGATAGTCAGTATAAGCACATTTGAAGGCAACACAGTACTTTCTAAATTTTCTGTTTTGTGTATTGCAGAAGCCAGTTTCAACGCACAACACGACCTTTCCTCAGCCCTTCCCAATGCCCACAAAGTAGCTGTTCTGAAGTAACTTTTCAGCTTTCATGGAGAGTATGTTTAATATATTTTTTATTGTAAAGATACTATACAGAGGGGCTACAGTTACATGAATAAGGTAATGAGTTGATTTCCTATCGAGCAGTGTTGCACCGTCCTTTATATTTCCCCTACCATCCTTTTCCTCCCAACCTCCCCAACTCCTCCTGCCCTTCTCCCTCCCCTCCAAAGGTGTAAAGTTCATTTTAAACATAATGTCTTGTACATCTCATTGTTATAATAGGTCATCCTGTATCCTTATTGCAGCATTTTGTTATTTCCCTTCCCCTCCCCAAATTAGAAAAAAAAAAAAAATATATATATATATATATATATTATATATACAAGATGCAGAGCACCAGAATCAAATGCAGTGACAACAGGGGTTGAACCATGGCAGAAGAACATACAAAAGAAACAAAAAAATCACATAGTACATTATACGTACATTAAAAAGAACAGCAACATAGATAAAACTTCTTGTGTCCCTATCTTGGGGTTCATTCGCTTAGCTTCAGGTTATATGGTCATTTGTATGCTTTTGACCTTTTCTGCTTGTCCTAGATATATACTAATTATTGCAGATAAGGGAAGCCATGGGACCTATGTTTCTTTGAGTCTGGCTTACTTCACTTAATATAATTTTTTCCAAGTCTTTCCATTTCCTAACAAATGCGGCAATGTCATTCTTTCTGATGGAGACATAGAATTCCAGTGTGTGTGTGTGTGTGTGTGTGTGTGTGTGTGTGTGTACCACATTTTCTTGATCCATTCATCTACTGAGGGGCATCTGGTTGGTTCCATATCTTAGCTATGGTAAATAATGCTGCGATAAATATAGTTGTGCTGGTAGCTTTAGTCTGGCCTTGTTTGTGATGGTTTGGGTAAATGCCTAAAAGTGGTATTGCTGAGGTATAGGGGAACTCTGTGTGTAGTCTTTTGAGGAACCTCCATACTACTTTCCAAAGTGGTTGAACAAGTTTACATTCCTACCAACAATGCAGTAGGGTTCCCTTTTGACCACATCCCCTCCAGCATCTGTTGTTATTAGATTTCTTGATTATAGCTGTTCTAAGTATTGAAAGTATTTTAGGAAATGGACCAGAGACTCTGAAGTCATAAAAATGAATGGTTACATGTTTTCACTCCCCATTGAATATGCCATCTAGACCGTTCCCTTAGAAGAAGCAACGTAAGAGTTCTGAAACCCAGCCTTGTCCCTTTCTAGCTTGTGAACATGTACAAGTTGTTGTGCTTCAGTCTAGTTTCCTCACCTGTGAAACTCACATTTCACAGTTTCCTTGGTGTGCTGGAACATAGTATTCTCCAAACAAGCGATGGTTGTTATCAAAGCTCTCTTTTTCATGTCCTCTAAGGTAAAGAACCTTGCTAATTTCTACTTTAATAAGCCAATATGCTCAAAGGGTGGGTCTTCCTTCATGGACATAATATGTATACTATGTATATGTATTATGTATATGTATACATAATATGTCTACTATTACTTTACTTGTCTTGAATTTATTTCTTTTATTTCCTTTTTGAACATCTTCTGGTATTTTTGCTCGTTAGCTAGCCCTCTTCCAACTGAGCCGTGCCTCCAACCCTTTGTTTTGAGTTTATAAAGCAATGTTTCTTACTGATCAGCCGTGACAAAAATAAGTTTTAGAGTGCTTTCCTCCATATAATAAGATCTTTTCATCCCCATATTGTTAAACTCAGCCTAATTCTAGCCCTAGGCAGTACTTTCTATGAATGGAGTCATATGATAGCTATGGAGTCTATATTTTCATGCTTTTATTTTCCATAGTGCTTTGGAAGTTCACCCATGAAGTGACATATCAGAAGTTCATCCTTTTTCATTGCTGCATATTACCCTGTTGTGTGAACCTACTACTGCTTTGTCTACCCCCTCCATAAGTTGATAAACATTTAATTTGCTTCCAGTTTCTAACTCAAGGAATAAATGTTCACATACACAAACACTTATAAGATTTGAGGGGCATATGTTTGTACTCTTTTGGGGTTAGTAAATCGAGTGGGCTGCTCAATCACATAGCAATTTCACATTTAACTTCTTGAGTAACTTCCAAACAGATCTTCAAGGTGGCTACAGAATACTTTATGGCCACAGCACTGCAGGAGGGTTCACATCTTCCACCCTTTCACTAGTACCTCATGGTGTCTGTCTCATTGGCTGCAGCCATTCCCATGGATGTAAAATGGGAACTCATTCAAGTCTGGATTTGCGTCTTCCTGAAAAACCAGTGAGAGGCAGCACAGAACCTTGAAAGGTTTTAAGCTCCTTCCTTACAAATGAGGAGAGGAATACATGGGTAAACACTATATTTTTATCAGTTCTGAAAAATTACCAACAATTGGATTACCCATTCTTCACTCCTGTAGCTAATGCCTATTTTTCTATAGGAAGCAAACCTGAAAAAAAAAACCTAACTACATTTATAGCAGAAGTTTAAAACAGAAGCCAGAAAATAAAAATGAAGCAAAAAAAGAGAAAAAATAACTGTATTTATAAAAAGAAGTATACTGATCAAGCAAAAACTAAGATATGTGTCTGTCACCATACTCAGACCAATTTTTCATTTTACATTTCTTCCTGCTTTCTGTGGATTGAATCTCATTGGAGCTCCATAGATATCTAAGTAAATGAAGGAATAAATGAGTATGAATAGGTGTTAGAAACTTAAGATGTATCTGAAGAAAAGCTCACAATGCTAAAGAGAGCTTACATGAAACATGATGAAAAATTGCACAGTAGTTTTCTCATTCGATAGGTGAACTGAGTCATTTCCTTTTATTTCTAAATTGAATGTTTGCTCACTACACCCACTTGTACTCTCCAAGGGAAATGTTCTATCATCCTCTAATTGTATCACCTCCACAGCATTAGCATTGACCTTTCTGCCACTTTTTCTCCAGAACCTGCTCACTGGTACAGTAAATAACTGAAGCTATTATCCTGTTTTAAAACCACCTCCACCTAGGGAGGATGTTTTTCTGCTGATCCTGAGGCTTGAAATCAGGACCTAGATGTCATCCATGAGCTTTTGTACATCCTGAGCCATGTACATCTTGATCCACAGCTCTACTTCTGGATTGTTTTGGTGGTTAGTTGACGATAAGGGTCTCATAAACTTTTCTGCCCAAGATGGCCACAATCCTCAGATAAAAGCCTCCTGAGTAGCTAGGATTATAGGTTTGAGCCACCAAAGCCTGACTTAGGCTATATTATTACAACACATTAGCATGACATACTGGCCCTACTATATTTTAAGTGTGCCTTAAAGAAAAAGTAAGTGTGTTGTAGATAAAAATAGTCAAGCACCTGGCCAAATTGCATTTCTCTGGTTTCCATTGATATAATCCATGACATACAGGGCCCTTTTCAGCCTGGAGCAAGGCACAAAGGGGAGTCCCAAGGGAACGCCATATAAATACTACTCATGTGGGTAGAAAATCCAAATACTTTCCATCATTCCATAGTCAAGTTCTCATCCCCCTAAATTTGTAAAAGCATTGACTCTGTCAGAAATTACCCCTTTTCTCCTAAAACTAAACCAGTGCTTTAATCAAAAATAAACTGTGAAGTCAGGCACTGGTGGTTCATGCCTGTAATCCTAGTTACTCAGGATGCTGAGATCTGAGAATAGCAGTTCAAAGCCAACCCTAGGCAGGAAAGTCCATGAGACGCTTATCTCCAATAAACCACTAGAAAACTGGAAGTGGCACTATGGCCAAAGTGGTAGAGCACTATCCTTCAGCCCCATGACCAACCAAAAATAAATAAATAAACTATGACCCAGAAGTGCTAGAGTAACTCCAATACTTTCTGAGATAGGTAAACTGAGACTTAACAATAGATCCAATAAACTTATTGGTACTCTTGTTCTTCAGCAAGGTAATCCAGACTGAAAGATTGTTCATGGGTAGTGTTCACATGCAGTATTAAAGCAAGTATTAGCACAGACTAATTCACCTCCCATCTGAGGTAAGTTTACAATTTCTTAAGAGCAATTGCAAATTAAATAGTAGCAGAAGATGTGACTGTACAGAACATTATGTTCTGTCCAGGTTCTAGAAAATGTAATGTTACCAACAGGTTAATGTAATATTATATATGACAAAAAAGCTACTTCTACCTACTCTTCTAAATCCTTTTTCATAACAAATTTGATCATAGATATTGAGGTAATTTCAGTTTTGCCATAATCAGTCCAAATGTCCTAAGAGACCTATTAATTTTGTGATAAATAACATAGAAATCTGGTGAGATTTCAATCATACTTCTTGTGATGCAAATATTATGGCCCAATGATTATATGCATAAACATACTTAAGTACAGGTGAACTTGAGATAGTTTTACATTTTTGTAGACATTCCAGATGGCAAAACACCTAGAATTCCTTAAATAATATTTCACCATGGCATAAACAGTTTTACTGGCATTCCAGAAACCCACACATTTTTATTAGCATATGCCTCCCTTGTCATATTTTAACAGTCCCTAATAATAACTGAAATGCTCAGTGCATAAATAGCATTGATAAACTGAGCCAAAAAATAATATGGACAAAGTTATGGTGCTGTGGCAAGAACATTGTAAACAGTTCAGGTCACATTGTTTCTAGTTTTGCTTTAGCACTTAATATTACCTCAACCAATTTCCCTCATCTTTCTGGGTCTCTATCCCTAATCTTTCCATTCAGAGGTATCATGTTCAAAGTTTCCAGAGAGCTGAGCTCAGGGGGAGAAAGCCTACACTGCAAGTGTTTTATGTGAGAAATAATCTCAGAAAACAGAATAAGAAGGAATAAACCAGAGAAGGAAGCTAATGGAAGGAAATGTACGCTATCAAGCTGGCCATGTTTGGACTGTTGGTGCAAATTCTGAACATTCTAAGAAGCCCCATAAAATGTGTCTTGGAGAAATCCACCCAGTGGTAAAGAGTAGGAAGCATCTCATCAGCCTCTCATCAGTCAACAGTGTCAGGATGCTCAGGCCAGCCCCAGTTATATGTGCACTGACAGGAATGCACAGCAAGATCTATGGTGTCCACTTGGTTATCTCAGAGACAGAGTCAGAAGAGGAGAGCAATGGAGAGAAATGTGAAACCATGTGCTTGCTATCAAGCATGTGCTTGCTGAAGTGAAGCAAGGCAAAGCCTGATCAGTGATACTCACAATAGTGGTATTGTAGAAGGGAAGTCCATGAATGTGAACAACTGGGAAGCTTGTGAATGTGAACAAGCGTCCACAGTGTGCTGGACACTCAAAAACCTTTGAGCTCAGGTGCCAGTGGCTTGCGCCTGTAGTCCTAACTACTCAGGGGCTGAGATCTGAGGATCATAGTTCAAAATCAGCCCAGGTGGGACAGTCCATGAGACTCTTACCTCCAATAAACTGCCGAAAAAAAGCCAAAAGTGAAGCTGTGGCTCAAGTAGTAGAGCACTAGCTTTGAGCAAAAATTGCTCAGGGACAGGACCCAGACCTTGAGTTCAAGTCCCAGGACCAACATAAACAAAAATGTATTTTTCAGATCTAATATAATTGTCTCCTATGGCATAGATCATTCTGTGCACTACAATTTATGCCACAGAGGAGCCTCATAAGTAGACCTTGTGATCTCCATTCGAGATGAGGCTAGAAGAGCAGGGTCATGGTTTGCAGAAGTGGGCTTCCTCAGCCTTGCCCTGGTTAATGCTGGGAGTCAGATAATCCTTTGTTGGGCATGTGGGGAGCTGTCCTTTGCACAGTAGGACATTTAACAGCTTCCTTGGCCTCCATCCATGAGAAGCCAGTAACATCCTTCCAGTGACGAGAATCAAAGTCTCCTGCCAAATGTTCTCTAGCAAAGAAAATCACTCTCCAACTGAGAATCACCAAGCAGCTTAACATCACGATTGCAGCAAGTGGCAAAAGCGCAATTTGAATCCAGAAATACGTGACTCTAAAGTTCACTTAAAGCACAGAGGGAAAAGTATCTTCTGACATCTCTGATTAAACTGGCCATCTGTTTTAGGTGAACTGGAGCTGTACAGAAATCGTGATGCTTTTAAAAATAAATTCTTAAGGAGTACATTGGGAACCAATGTTGTAGTCTTAGGATTTCCAAGAAGAGCTGATAAGTGGGAAGGGGTCACTGTCCGGAGGTCAAAAGGAATTGGACGAGGAGGTCATTAACTATTGTAATAAGCCTATTATGTGCCCTAAAACATTCACTGTGGTAACTGAAAAACAAGAAATGCTTGGAACAGAGAAGCTGCCTTAGAAAAATATTGCATACCAGGTATATTAACGGCCATCTTAGAGGTCTTGCTCTTACAACTTAGGGATATGACTATTTCCAGTTCATCTTTTTCCTTCCTTCCTTCATTCCTCCCTTTCTACCTTCTTTTTCTCTTTTTTCTTTCTTTCTTTCCTTCCTTCTTTTCCTAATTGTTTCTAGGATCTCCATGCAAGAAATAGATTCATCAGGAAAATAAAGAGCCATACATAATCTCACCAGACTTTATAAGGACTGACTGACTCAACTACCCTCTGTGGGAATCTGAGCTGGGAATCTAGTGGTGCTTGGTTATAGGAAATACAAAGTACATCCCTGAAGTCACCAAGGAAGGACACTGATATTATTGGATAGAAAGAGGCAAAGCTCAAACCCATGACCACTAAATCTCCAAGTGTCAGAGATAAGAATGAAAGTTAGCAGTATCATCTCAAGAGATGGCAGCAGATGGAATCAAATAATCTTGAACCACAGCTGGTGTTTGATACTTACTTCTCCATGCAGGCAGATTTTGTTTGTGATACACAGAAAAACCCCACCTGGTACTAACACTATAACTGCATTACAAAATACAGTCTTTTGTAAATCTGTATACAACAACTACCTCAATTTTTGCCAAATACTATCTCTCTCTCTCTTTCTCTCTCATTCTCAAGCAAACACTTGCATAAATTCTAAATGCCATGCCAAAAACCTAATGAATAATCTCTAATTGGGTGCCTGTGACTCCTACCTATAATTTTAGCTACTCAGAGGCTGAGATCTGAGAGATAATGGTTTGAAACCAGCCTAGACAAGAAAGTTTGAGAGATTGCATCTCATCTCCAACTAACTAGCAAAAAAAAAATGGAGGTGTGGCTTGTGCAGTAAAGTACCAGCTGAGCAAACAAGCTGAGCAAATGTAATACCCTGAATTCAAACCTGGGTACCAGAGTTCTTAAAAACACTAATCTCTGAAAATAGATTTAGGTTTATACATTTTTCAACAAGCTCAAAATATTCTTAATTGCTCCCAAGTTTGAAAATCACTTGTCTGTGCTGACTGCAAAGAGACCTGCACCTAATACAGACAGAAACTTGGGTCTGCTAGTATCTAGTAGTTAGTAAAGGAATATTAACCCATCCTGCCTTTTCAAAGAAGTTTATTTCAAAAGAAATGTACTCATTAATTTACTTATGTACCTGTAACACATCTGTACATAACTTTTACAATAAAATTTTAAAAATCATATTTGTTTGCTACTATAATATTCCCTAAAGCTAACCAACAATAGCAACAGCAAAAGAAGACCCATTATATTTCCTGTACTCCAATGATTGAAACCTTTTATACCAATTATTTACTGCTCATCAGTTTTCTTAATGGCTTACCTAATATTTAAAAGGCAAAAATTATCATGCTTTTGAGGAGGTTAACACAGAAAAGAATGAATCCATGTGAGTATAAATGGAATAAAACCAAGAAATCACAGAAGAAAATAACTGAATAAAAACCAACAAAAGAGGTTTTGTTTTGTTTTGTTTTGTTTTGTTTTGTTTTCAGGTAAGGGGTAAGTTTATTCAGTAGACCTGCTGGGACCAGGCAAGGTTGGCACTCCACGTGGCTGGGAAAGGCCTGGGAAAGAGAGCTGGGAAAGAGAGAGATAAGAGAGAAAAGAGCTAGAAAAGAGCAGAGAGAGCTAGAAAAGAGCAGCGAGACAGAGCCTCTGGGCCTGGGCTAGGCCTTATCTAAGGTATGGGCAGAGAAAGGTGTGGCCACATCAAATTCAGATGTGACCTCAGTGGATGACCTCTTCCAGGTGTCCCAGAAGCCTAGGAAGAGGTTTTTTTATTGTACAGTTTGCAGTTATCCCCGCCCCGCTTTGGTTTATTCCCTTTTGCTGCTGCTTTTGACTTCTGTACCCTTTGTCTTGTATGTAAGTTCATCTGATTTGGGAAGGGGAAGAGGAAACACAGAACAGTGAGACAAAGGGCAAACCAATTCAGCTGTGTTACTCACTAGACACTAGGTTGGAAAATCAACTATACAAGGCAGGGGGAGAGGAGGTCAAATGGGGGAAAACTGAGAGAAAATGAGGGAGGTTGTGACACTGTTAAAAAGAAATGGACTCATTATCTGATATATGTAACTATAATCCCCCTGTACATTGCCTTTACATAAAATTTTAAAGAAATGAATAAATAAATAAGGAAAAGAACTTTAAAAAACAAACAAATATGTTTTCTTAAAGCAAGTACAAATGAAATTCATAAACAAAGCATGATTTAAGAATAATAAAATAATTTTCCCATTCTATCCATCAGGATTCAGATACTCATAAATTGGATTTAATCTTAAAGTCCTAAAATCCAAAATCACAGATGAAAAAATTACAAAGGATTTAGAAAGGTGAACCTAAACATAGTCTTAGAAAAGTCTTTACATTTCCACAGTGAGTAAAAAAGAAAAGAAAAGAAAAGAAAAAGAAGTCTATTTCATGAAAAGACAGGTAGACATGTTAAAGGAAGAAGAAAAAGATCAATCAGGTACTGTATTGATTTGGTTTGTCTTCCATAGACATTTATTACTTCTTAACTAAAATTTCAGGAGTGATTTACACAATGTTTCTTTAACTCTATCTTTGCAAAAGCACAAAATGAGTGCTCAGAGGAAGTACACACAATCCAACAAGAATTACATACAATTTCTTTTTCAGTTAATACAGGAATGTTTATATACATCAAATGATTTAAGATAAAGAACTACAGCAGGACATCAATGGCTCATACCTGTAATATTAGCTACTCAGGAAGCTGAGATCTGAGGATTGAGGTTTGAAGCCAGCCCAAGCTGGAGACTCTTATCTCCTATTAACCAGCACAAAGACAGAAGCGGATCTGTAACTCAAGTGATAGAACATCATTCTTGAGCAAAAAATCTAAGGGATTGTGCCCAGAGAACATCATTCTTGAGTGAAAAATCTAAGGGATTGTGCTCAGACCCAGTTCAAGTCCCAGTACACCTGCATATTCTCTCTCTCTCTCTCTCTCTCTCTCTCTCTCTCTCTCTCTCTCTCTCTCTCTCTCTCTCTCTCTCTCTCTCTCTCTCTCTCTCTGTCTCTCTCTCTCTCTCTCTCTCTCACACACACACACCAAAGATATAGAATTAAAATCTGAAATGAATTTCAATATTTGCATCCACAAACACTTGAGCAGTTATGAGTATGAGCCAGGTACTTTTTAGATGTGGAGGCTCACAGGTAAGAAAGACAAAACTGCATGCCTGCACAGGAAATCAGACAGCAACCATAGTAAATAAATTAATGAACTATTTTAGATTGCAATGAGCCCTTGTCAAAGAGTAAAATAGAAAAGCAGATGGGCAGGTAGAGCAGGGTGACAGTTCTAAATAAAACAAAGAGAATAGAGTAAAAATTGAACAGAAGCCTGCAAAAGTGGTAGAAAAGCCATGCGGATAGCTAGGGAAACCTCTCTTCCCAGAAGAATAAAAAAATAAACGCATGCCAAAGGTAATAAACTATTTGATTGTTTGAAGACAAGGAAGTAAAACAGTGTGGCAGGGCCAGAGTGAGCAAAACATTACTCAGAGGAAGACTCTAAGGTCCACAGTCTATCAGTGGCCTTATATCAAGACTTATATCAAGCATGCAGGGAAGATGGAGCCACTGGATGGCTTTGAGCAGAATGGCAAAGTGCTGTCACAGGACCATTCTTGGTCTCTATTGAGAATAGAGTACAAAGACCAGGGCTGTCAAGGGACCATCAGGATGCTACTACCCTAACCCAGGGAGCAAAGCAGTGGTGGTGCAGATACTATAGCTTGGGAAGGATTTTTTTGTTGGTCTTTCTTTCCTTCTTTCTTTCTTTCTTTCTTTCTTTCTTTCTTTCTTTCTTTCTTTCTTTCTTTCTTTCTTTCTTCCTTTCTTCCTTTCTTTCTTTCTTTCTTTCTCTCTTTCTTTCTCTCTTTCTTTCTTTCTCTTTCTTTCTTTCTCTCTCTCTTTCTTTCTTTCTTTCTTTCTTACCCTCTTTCTTTCTTTCTTTCTTTCTTTCTTTCTTTCTTTCTTTCTTTCTTTCTTTCTTTCTTCCTTTCTTTCTTTTTTTTTGATGGTAGAACCAGTGTGATATGCTGAAGGATATGGAAGTGAGAAATAGAAACACAAGGCCAGACCAGACAAAAATGCTTTCAAGATTTGGGGCTAAGCAGCTGAAAACTGGCAGAGAGAAGCTTGAACTTGCTCATCCAGCTGCTTGAAAAATTGTTCTGGGTTTCTTTTCACTGGTGGAAGGCATAGAAGTGTCAAATGACCATCTCCATTAAGTGTCAAAATCAAAACAGTGTAGTAGTCCTTAATTCATCATTAATTTCTTTTTTTTAAATTTAGCTTTCCTATGGGCTAGTTTGTAGGTGGAATTGATTTTTTGATATGCTGTTTTACCATGGGTTACCTAGAGAGTACCTAACTTGCTACAATTTCATTAAAAGGCCAAGCTAGGTCAAACCACAGAGGGACAATGTGATTCAAGTAATGAAGAGAATGATAGCATGGAAATTGTTCAAGGCTGCTTTGCCTGTGGCTACATGCCAAACCAGCAAGCAGAAAGGGCAGGGAACCAACAGAAAATAGGCCTCCATGTAAGTAGATACAATTCCCAGGTGCTTCTGAATTTTCACAGACCAAAGTCCAGCAGTTGATGATACCACACAGTCTATAGTGTGACAGACCAGAGAAGAAATCAGACTCTATTAACTTTTTGCCAGGATGTTGCAGTAGGCGCACCAAGCAGTATTTTAGGGGATTTCTACAGTGTCTAAAATTAATAATTTCATATCATGGTCTCACTGTCATTAGAATTATTTTCTTCTACAAAGTGGTCATTCTAGTGAGTTAAGCATTTTTACGTGACTAAGTCAGTCAATTAGTATGTGATTAGCATTTAAAAAAACTACTATATATCATTAGATATCCAAGGCCTAAACAGTCTCCTGATATTTAGTATCACTAATAAATTCAGGGAGTATAAATATTTCTGAGAAATATCAAGCAAAATCAAATGCAAGATTAAAACAAAGTCTAGTCTTTAAAAGCAAGACTTAATTCTTAAAATCTTATAGATATCTTACCTAACAGATTTCTAGCCATGATAAAATTCTGCAACTATGTGGCTCAAAAATCCAAACATTAGCCAGAACCAGTGGCTCATGCCTATAATCCTAGCTATTCAGGAGGCTGAGTTCTGAGGATTGCAGTTCAAAGCAAGCCCAGACACGAAAGTCCTTGAGATTCTTATCTACAATAAAGCACCAGAAAACTGGAAATGGTGTTGTGGCTCAAGTGGTAAAACACTAGCCTTAAGCTGAAGCTCAGGGACAGCGCCCAAGCCCAGAGTTCAAGCCTCATAACTGACAAAAAAAAAAAAAACCATAAAAAACAAAAATCCAAATATTGCCAGGTACCTGTGACTCATGCCTGTAATCCTCGCTCCTCAGGAGGCTGAGATTTTAGGATCAGTTTGAAGCCAGCCCAGGCAGCAAAGTCCATGTGACTTATTTCCAATTAGGCACCAAAAAGCTAGAAGCAGAGCTGTGGCTCAACTGCTACCCTTAAGCAAGAAAGCTCAAGACCAGTGCCCAGGTCCTCTGTTCAAGCCCCAGGACTGGCACATACACACACACACACACACACACACACACACACACACACACACACACACACACACACACACATCCAAAAGTAATGTTTTCACTTAGTTTTGCAAACCTATACACATATAATTTTCAGACTACTTAGAAGGAGAGGAGGAGATAGGAAAGAAAGGTGAATGGTAAATAATTTGGAATACAGGGCTGGGAAGGTGGCTCAGTGGTAGAGCGCTTGCCTTGCATGCATGAGGCCCTGGGTTCGATTCCTCAGCACCACATAAGCAAAAAGAAAAAAGCCGGAAGTGGCGTTGTGGCTCAAGTGGTAGAGTGCTAGCCTTGAGCTGAAGAGCTGAGGGACAGCGCCCAGGCCCAGAGTTCAGGCCCCACGATCGGACCCAAAAATAAAAATAAAAAATAAAAAAGTACAGAGAAATTATACGTCTTCCTCCCTATTAACAAAATATAGATCCTGAGTTCATTTAATCTTCTAATCTTCTAGAGAGCTACACTACAGTTTCTACTCTCTTTGGAAGCTCCATCATTATCTCCCTCTCAAATACCAATCCTAGCAGAAAACCATCTTCCTTTATTTTGAATATTACCACATCTGTATCCTCCTACCTTCTCTTTCTCTTACCAGTGATAAGAAACCACTAGGCTTCCAGTTAAATCCAGTTCTTCCTTCTTTCGACCTACTAACAATTCTTTCCTTTATCTCTCCTATCAGTTTTCATCCCTATACAAACACTATTGCTTCTCTTGTGTTTGAAAATATATTCTTTTCTCTCTTTTATTAGCTACCATACTCTTTCCTCTACTCCTCTTTACAGCAAACTTCCTTTAGGTGTTGTTGGCAGCTCTTGTGTCTTACTTCTCTACCATCAGGATTTCCAATATCACTACACAGAAACTGTTCTGCTCAAAGTCATCAATAACTCTCATATTGTTCAACTCCATGGTTCATCCATATTATGAAAGGACTGACATCCTCAGCTGGCTTTGGTGATGTCATGTTCCCTTGATTTTTCTACTATCATGCTTATTTATCTTCACCCTTTTCCACACTGACCATTTCATAGTGGAGTGCTGAATCTTTCATCCTCTTCTGTCAACACGCACTCTCTTGAGGTAATTGTGTCTTTCATCCTCTTCTGTCAACACACACTCTCTTGAGGTAATTGTGTTCGCTCCTGTGATTTTAAATTCCTTCTATAAACCATGACTCCCAGATCTGTGTCTAACAAAGATGTTTCCAAAATTTCTAGATTTTTTTCATGCTGGTATATCTTCAACATCTCTACCTGAAGACTTAAATAACGTCTCAGACTCAATATGTCAAAAGCCAAATTGTTGATATGAGCCCTCAGAGCTACTCCACACTCAGTTCCAGCCTGATGTGGTAGCCACAATATCATGTACATTTCTTCAGTCCTTGACCCTGTTTTTCTCACACAGAATTTCTCCAAAACTTCCACATCAGAAAATCCTTTTGCTTCTACCTTCACAAGATATTCACAATAAAGTGGCTCTTGTCACTTCTACTACCATCTCCCAAGCCTCTCTTCTGTTCATCCCCTAGCAAGTCTTTTCCTTATTCTTTCCTTACCACCAGCTGTTTCTCAACGATTGCAATGATCTATTGAAATAATAAATCAAGACCTTATTCTCTCATCTCTTTCAAATATGTTCTTAAATTTTAATTTGTCAAAGAGTTCTACCCAAACCACCTTACTATATATTACAGCCTCCTCCTCCCTTATTTCATTGTTTCTGCCTACCACCTGCTACATACTGTATGTTTTATTTAACTGCTTTATGTTTGCCTTTTCTAACAAGTATACCTACAAGAACAGGAAACTTCACCTGTTTCATTCACCAATGTATCCTAAATGCCTATAACTAATGTCTTATATATTAGGTAGTTACCTAATATATATTCTTGAATGAATAAGTTGATTTTCAAAGTTTTTATATTCAAGAGGAATAATAAAGAGAGCATTTCAGGACAGCACTCATATATTATTCACTGCCATTTATTAAATGCCTATCATGTACCAGATAATCTACTGGATGACTTAAAAGTTTATTTACCATGGTCTCAGTATTAGTAATTTGCAAGTGGGAAGCAGTGAATGTAAGAAATTGATATAGATTGGAGCAGATCTGCCTTCTAAACCTTACTTTTGTGCAACAATGTGCCCCTTCTACTTTCAATGTATTTGTTTAGCACCCTTTTTTGGAAATGCAGAGTATAATGAAACCAAAAGTCACTGCATTTATTTTCATCTCTTGCCTGCCTCCTTTTTTCCACTACAAAGCCACACACAATCTGTTGAGTATACCCCCATATGTCAGAGACAGAGGTACTAGTCTAGAATTTGCCATAGTATTAAAGTCAGAAGGAAGTAACAGAGCTAAATATTACATCAGAAAGATGGATATCTAACACAGATCTCATTAGCAAAGCTCAAAAAATAGCACATCTTTATCAGCAGAAAGAAATTCATTTCTCCAGATGAGATAGGCATATTTTGTCAAATTTTATCATTTCAAAAAGAAAATTTTTCCTGAGGGCCCAACAATATTACGAAATTTAAAGATTTAAAAAATTGAATCTGTACATCAAATAATCTTTAAAATGTTTCATTATTGGGGAGGAAAGGGATGGTAGGGGAATAATAAAGGAGATGGTAACAATTCTCGATAGGAAATGGACTCATTACCTTGCTCATGTAATTTTATCCACTTTGTGGAGTATCTTTACAATAAAAAATATATATTAGGAAAAATGTTTAATTACTATCATTAAGTACACTGTCACTCACAGTGGATACTTAGAAATAAGATGTGATTAAAAATAGACTAATAATAAATTCATTTTCAGGGATTCATTAATGTTAGATAAAAATCCTTTGTAGTTAAAGTCAGATCTTACATCCTTATTCTAATCTTGTGTAGTAACAATTTGGAAAGATTGTCTTTTAGGTTTTTAATATATTCAAAACAATCCATTTAATTTTTGGGTGGGGGTCCGGTCATGGGGCCTGAACTCTGGGCCTGGGTGCTGTCCCTCAGCTCTTCAGCTCAAGGCTAGCACTCTACCATTTGAGCCACAGCGCCACTTCCGGCTTTTTTTTCTTTTTGCTTATGTGGTGCTGAGGAATTGAACCCAGGGCCTCATGCATGCAAGGCAAGCGCTCTACCACTGAGCCACCTTCCCAGCCCCCCATTTAAATTTTTTTACTAATTTTTCAAGCTGGAGTTTAACATAAGCAAAACTAGGATGAAAATTGTGTACATATACATATTTAGTCATAAGAAATGAGGGCATGAGTATAAATTGATTGTTTTCTGAAACATCTTAAATACTTAACTATTTATTTATTAAAATATTTATGAATACTTGACTTTTTATAATATTTTATATATTAAAACATGGCCCTGGCAATTTATCAAAAAATAACCAGAAGATAATCTAAAGTAATTTTTTAGAGTTTTATATCAAGAGCCCACAAATTTAAACGTTATTTAGTATCATTCTGGCTTTAATATTTAATATAAAACTAGACATTTTTTATTAAATAAGTTAAACTTTGTTATTTTTATTTCAGTCAATACCCTACAATATGTAAATTGAAATTACCTTTCCATGAATGTAATTGTAAAAATGAATATTTTTAATTCATTATAGTCAATGTACATCATGTAAAAATTGGTCTATGTAACTTGAGGGAAGTAATGTGGGAGAATGATGGAAAAGGTAACACTGATCAAGATGCATTGATGCATTATATTTGTTTTTTTTTTAATTGTATTTTATTTTATTTGAGAACATACTGTACAGAGGGGCTACAATTACATGGGCAGGATAATGCATACATTTCTTACCAAGCATTGCAGCTTCCTCCTTTGTTTACCCTTCACTTCCCTTCCCCTCCTCCCCCCTCCCCCCACCCAATTTTACCCCCCTCCCCCCACCCAATTATACCCCCCTCCCCCCCCACACCGACATTGTAAAGCTGGTTTTGACATGACATTTTGTACTTCTCATTGTTGCAACAGGTCCACCTGAATCCTTAAACGACTTGTTTGTCCCCATCTCCTCCACATGTTATACTGACATCAAATATAGTGAAAGCAGGGGTTACACTGTGGGGGAGGGACATACAAAGCAACAAAGAGATAATCTTATAAATGCGTTAGAAACACATGCATGAAAGAAACGAAAACATTAAAATACATATTTAAGGGTTCATTTTCCTAACATCACATTATCTGACCTTTTCCGCTTGACTCATACCTATACTAGATATTGCAAATAAGGGAAACCATGGGACCTATGCTGCTTTGGGCCTGGCTTACTTCATTTTCCAAACCTTTCCATTTCCTAACAAATGGGGAAATGTCATTCTTTCTGATGGAGGCATAGAATTCCATTGTGTATATATACCACATTTTCTTGATCCATTCATCTACTGAGGGGCATCTGGGTTGGTTCCATGTCTTAGCTATGGTAAATAATGCTGCAATAAACATAGTTGTGCTGGTAGCTTTAGTGTGGTCTTGTTTGTAAACATTTGGGTAAATGCCCAAAAGTGGGATTGCTGGATCATAGGGGAGATCTATGTGAAGTCTTTTGAGGAACCTCCATACTGCTTTCCAAAGTGGTTGAACAAGTTTACATTCCCACCAACAATGAAGTAAGGTTCCTTTCTGTCCACATCCCCTCCAGCATCTGTTGTTGTTAGAGTTCTTGATTTTTGCTGTTCTAACTGGAGTGAGGTGATATCTCAATGTTGTTTTGATTTGCATTTCTTTTATGGCTAGGGATGTTGAACATTTCTTCATGTGTCTATTGGCCATCCTTCTTTCTTCTTCAGAGAAGCTTCTCTTTAAGTCTTTCCCCCACTTATTTATTGGGCAGTTGTTTCTTTGAGGATTTGTTGTTGGGTGGTTTAATTTTTTGAGTTCCAAGTATATTTTAGATATGAGACCCTTGTCCGTTGTATGGCTAGTAAAGATCTTCTCCCAATCGGTGGGCTTTCTATTGATCTTGCCAGCTATGTCATTTGCCCTGCAGAAGCTCTGCAATCTTATGCAATCCCATTTGTCCAACCTTTCTTTGATTTGTTGTGCTTCCGGGTCTCTATTCAGAAAATTTCGACCTGAGCCAAGGAGACCTAGGGTTTCTCCTATTCCATCCTGTAATGTTTTCAGAGTGTCTGCTTTGAGTTCAAGGTCTTTGATCCATTTGGAGTTGATTCTGGTGCAGGGTGATATATAAGGATCTAGCTTTAGTTTTCTACATGTAGTTAACCAATTTTGCCAGCACCATTTACTGAAGAGGCTGTCTTTCTTCCATTCTATTGTTTTAGCTTCCTTATCGAAGATTAGATGGCTATAGGTCTGTAGGTTCATTTCTGGGTTTTCAATTCTATTCCATTGGTCCTGAGGTCTGTTCTTATGCCAATACCAAGCTGTTTTGATTACTATGGCTTTATAGTAGAGTTTGAAATTTGGTATCGATATTCCTCCAGCAGTGTTCTTTCCGTTGAGGAGCGTTTTTGCTATTCGGGGTCTTTTATTGTTCCATATGAATTTTTGGATTGCCTCCTCTATTTCCTTGAAGAATGAGGGTGGAATTTTGATAGGTATCGCGTTGAATTTGTAGATAGTCTTGGGAAGTATTGCCATTTTCACGATGTTAATCTTGCCAATCCAGGAGCATGGGAGGTTTTGCCATTTTTTAAGTTCTGTGTTGATTTCCTTTTTCAAGATTTTAAAGTTTTCATCATAGAGGTCCTTCACTTCTTTGGTTAAGTTAATTCCTAGTTATTTTATTTTTTGTGGGGCTATTACAAATGGAGTTGCTTTCCTAATTTCAGCCACACTTTTCTCATTGTTGGCATATAGAAAAGCCATTGATTTTTGGGGGTTAATTTTATAACCTGCTACTTTTCCAAAGTTTTGAATCAGCTTGAGTAATTTGGGAGTGGAGTCTATGGGATTCTTTAAATACAAGATCATGTCATCTGCAAAGAGGGAGAGTTTTATTTCTTCTTTCCCTATTTGGATCCCCTTTATGTCTGCATCTTGTCTTATTGCTGTAGCTAGGCATTCTAATACTAGATTGAAGAGAAGTGGAGAGAGTGGGCATCCTTGTCTTGTTCCTGAGTTAAGAGGAAATGGCTTTAGTTTTTCACCATTGAGTATAATGCTGGCTGTAGGTTTGTCATATACAGCCTTTATTGTATTGAGGAATGTTCCATGGATTCCTAATTTTTCCAGAACCTTCATCATAAAGGGGTGTTGGATCTTGTCAAATGCTTTTTCTGCATCTATTGAGATAACCATGTGGTTCTTATTCTTGCTCCTGTTGATGTGATGAATAATATTAATTGATTTGCATATATTGAACCAGCTTTGCATCCCTGAAATGAATCCTGTTTGATCATGGTGTATGATTTTTTGGATGAATTGTTGAAGTCGATTGGCCAAAATTTTGTTGAGAAGTTTTGCATCAATGTTCATCAAAGAAATGGGTCTATAGTTCTCTTTCTTTGATGAGTCCCTGCCTGGTTTTGGGATGAGGGTTATGATGGCTTCATAGAATGTGTTCGGTAGTGAGCTTTCTCTTTCAATTTCATTGAAGAGTTGGAGGAGTATTGGTGTGAGCTCTGCTTTGAAGGCCTTGTAAAATTCCGCTGTAAAACCATCTGGTCCTGGACTTTTCTTAGCTGGGAGGTCTCTTATTGCTGTTTCTATTTCAATGCTTGATATGGGCCTGTTAAGCTGGTTTAACTCATCTTGGTTTAGTTTTGGCATGTCAATATTTGCTAGGAAAAGGTCCATTTCTGTCAAGTTCTCAAACTTATTAGCATAAAGTTTTGAGAAGTATTCCCTTATAATGTTCTGAATCTTGGTTGTTTCCGTGGTGATGTTTCCATTCTCATCTCTGAGTTTATTAATTTGGGTGTGTTCTCTCCTTTTTCTGATAAGGTTTGCTAAGGGTCTGTCAATTTTGTTAAGTTTTTCGAAGAACCAACTCTTTGTTTTGTTGATTCTTTCTATAGTTTTTTTGGATTCTAATTCATTTAATTCTGATTTAATTTTGGGGATTGATGCATTATATTTGTAACCTGACTTATGGTATTGTAACCTCTTGTACATCTAATAATCAATTTTTAATATGAATATATGTCTCAACTTTATAAATATCCATTATAATACTATTCAATAAAGGTAAATAAGTATTTCTATTTTTTAATTTCATCCTGTGTACTTGTTTACTATTTAAGGAAAAATAATAAATGTCTTCTCTCTATTTTTTTAATGCATTAATGCTGCATAGCTCCAACAAGGTTATCAGACTCATGAGAACTATGACCACATTTTAGGTTCATTGCATATCCAGGAATTAGCTTGAAATATTGCATACCAAAAAAGTAAAAGGGAAAAGAGGGAAAGAAAAACTATCAATCATGAAGTTAATAAGCAGAATATTGTACCTCATTTTGGTGTAACAAACATTTAGTGCATGCCAGATACTGGGTTTGAAGCTAAAGTTTTATACAGTCTGCTTACAGATATGAAAGTCTTTTAACATAAACATTTCTTTCATTATCTGAAAACAGAATGATAGTAAATTGTTAGGATGAATTAAATTAAACGAAATATAGAAAATGCTTAAGTTTTTTTAAAAAGCTACACAAAAGTTCTTCAAGATGAGAATGAATTACTAATAGTTTTGCAAACAAACATAATGAGAGTTAATTAGAAGTAGCTTAAGAAGCTCAGCATTGAAGCCACCATTTGAAGTCAGCCTCAGCAGAAAAGGCTGTGTGACTCAAAGAGCCCAGTAAAATAAGTAAGTCAACAAACAAATGAACAGAAATGGAGCTGTGGCCCAAGGGGATAAAATGCTGACCTTGAGCAAAAAAGCTAAGAGATACAACCTAGGCCTTAAGTTCAAGTACAGTATACACACACACACACAAACACACACACACACATAAAGTAGCTTCAAAAGTAAGGTGAAATTTTCCCCATTCTTAAAACAGTACAACAAACTAGCAAAATAAATCCCAGAGATTACTGAAATGTATATCAATCTTGCATTCTTCATATACCTCATGCTTAAGTAAGGAAAACAGACAGTAAAATGTATACGAAAGTGGAGAGCAATAAAATTTCCACTACTATAGAGATACTTGTCACAAAATATTTCAATTGGGAGCATTATAAAGAGTAAATAGGATAACAAATGGAGTATTTTTTAAAAATACTATTTAGAAAAAGGATAACATGACAGAAAGGCAAAGATAAAACATTTAAAAAAATAGAATCAGCAATAAGGAAAGAAAGGAAGAAAGGAAGAAAGAAAAGAAAGAAAGAAAGAAAGAAAGAAAGAAAGAAAGAAAGAAAGAAAGAAAGAAAGAAAGAAAGAAAGGAAGGAAGGAAGGAAGAAGAAAGGAAGGAAGAAGAAAGGAAGGAAGGAAGGAGTCTCATTTACTTTACAATTATGTCTCAGCATGGAGGGTTTAGAGAAAGAACTAAATTTCACCATATGAAGACACAACTGTATTAAACAAATACTATTGAACTTAAAAGCAGATATCAATCCAAAGACACTGGAGACCTCTGGGTGAACTCTGGAGCTGTAATGTATAAATTACAAAAAAAATGAATTTGTCCTAATTTCTGGAATTTCAGTAACTGCTTCCTCTCAAAACCTGACTTATTGAAACAAATCAAATTCTCCAAATCAAAAGGATTTTAAATATAGAATAAAGCACATTTTTTCACCATAAGAAAATTAACTAAATATCTTGAAAATATAACAGAGAGATTCACTATTTTGGTTTAATCTTTAGTAATATCACATCTAAATATTACCTTTTTAAGAAAGAATCATTAAAAAATTAGAGATTATTTAAACGGGAAATAGGAAAACTCAAATAAAACAATAAAAATACCAAGAACTTTTGTAGATAGCTATTATGGACTCAAATGGAAGTAGTAATTATTTTTTAAAAATCTAAGTTTAGTCTATTGTTTTCTTTAAATGAACTTTAAATGAGATAAAAGATAGAATATTAAATTTTGAAAAGTATACTTATCATTCAAAATCAACTTACATATGTAGTGTATGTATGCATAGGTAATGCACAGCACCTAGATCCAAGCTTTGGCTATTTATTTGAACCAAGGAGAAAGTACAGCAACACAGAAAAGAATAGGGAAGAGAATTTTAAATTCCAGAAGGGAGCAGTTAAATAGTTCTGTTATTTGGCACAAGAAGAAACATATATCCATCCTGACATATTTAAGTCATCCCTACTGCTAGTCACATGGCTTTGAACAGTGATCCTCCTATTTCTCAGTAGTTGGACTCATAAGCATGCATCACTATACCTAACAAGACTTTATCAAATTAAATGTACCCTAAATTACAAAATTTACCAAATTAAGGGAACATAATTAAAGAGAGCTTTATGCCGCATGTTTTTTCTTCTTTTTTTTTTTAAATTTTATTTTCTTGTAAAGATGCTGTACAGAGAGGTTACAGTTACATCAGTAAAGTTTTTCTTTTGTCTTAGGATGGGCAGGTGTGTGACTGGTTCTCCTGAATGTGCTGTCGTGTCACACTCCTGAGCCTTAAAATGAAATTAAACTGGTTTGTATAGCAAGGATGCTACAAATAGTGATTTGTCTTCCAATAAATTGGGGAGGAAATAATTTAGTGCCCTTCTGACATCTTTATATCCTAGTCTCTACTCTAAAAATTATTTCAGTAATTTAAACTGCCACAAACTAGAACAGGACTCTAAAAATGTTTCCATAATTAGAAAATTATCTTAGAATGATAGTTGACTCTATATAATGGTTCTCTTATGCAATTTAGATGGAATTAGAGATCTACTTCACAGCATCTTTTACTTTCCATTTTATCTAACTAATTAAGCTAAAATGATTAATATTAACCTGAAGTTCGCATATTTAAGATACTGACTACCAGTCAAACATTTCCAAGTTAATGGAGAAAAGCTCAGTGTTCCACCACCAAGAGTGCTTACTTTAAACCGAGGTCACAGACTTAGTCAAAGGTTGAATTAAAAAGAAGCCTGTTTTGAAGGGGCTTTTTATCCTTTGAATATTTCTCTACTGATCTGAAAGCATCCAACTTTTACATTTTAAGAACAAGAGCAAAAAGAACAAGGTAGAATAATTTGATTTAAAATGTCTTCTGGCACAGTTCCCATGCAGTCTCTCCAAACCTGGCCATACAAAGACTTAGAAACCTAAAATGTTGCTTCCCTATTGCCCTCCAGCTTTCTAATCCCCCACAAAGAAACTCACAGAACTATGTAGGAAGAAGAAGGGAGTATTGATCAATGTTATCAATCTTCTGTACAAAAGGTTCACATGCATATATATCATAAAAATAATAAGTCCAGCCGGGCACCAGAGACTCACACCTGTAATTCTAGATATCTTACAGGGCTGAGATCTGAGGACCAAGTTTCAAAGCCTTTCCTGCCCAGGCAGGAAAGTCTGTGAGACCCTTACCTTCAATTAATCCACCACTAAAATAATGGCAATGGAACTTGGGCTTCAGTGAGCAAAATAAGCTCAGGGATCGTGCCAAGGCCCTGAGTTCAAGTGCCAGTACTGACACAATAATAACAAGAAAGAAGAAGAAGAAAGAAGGAGAAAGAAGAAAGAAGAAGGAGAAGGAGAAGGAGAGGGAGGAGGAAGAGGAGGAGGGAGGAGGAGAAGGAGAAGTAAGGAGAAGGAGGAGGAGGAGGAGGAGGAGGAGGAGGAGGAGAAGGAAGGAGAAAGAGGAAGAGGAGGAGGAGGAGGAGAAGGAGGAGGAGGAGGAGGAGGAGGAGAAGAAGAAGAAGAAGAAGAAGAAGAAGAAGAAGAAGAAGAAGAAGAAGAAGAACAACAACAACAACAACAACAACAACAACAACAACAACAACAACAATAATAATAATAATATCAAGATCTAGTTCATAAGACTGTGAAAAGATTTTAATGCATATATTGATCATATGATATAAAAATATCCATGAAACATTTAACTCTAAACTTTTTCCACATAAAATGACTTCATACTTTATCATAATATATAAAATCTGCAGGCTAAAAGAAAAAATTGATCCAAAGAAAGAAAAAGAATTCTAGATATTGTGAAATATTTTCAAATACAAAAGTCCAAGATCTTCTTTTACACTTTTACACTTAGTTCACTTATTTTAGGTAGGGATGAAGTTGTGCAAGTCTAGCTTTTCTTGACAAACCAATCCTGATAGGTCGGTTACATGTCTTAAGAGGTCGTACCCGTGCAATGCCTTGTGAAAAATGACTGCCTAAAAGCAAAAGACAACAAAAATTACATAAAGGAGTAAAAGTTATCAATATGCTTCAAAAATCTTTACTTACCTTTAATCATAAGACTAGCTCAGGATGTTTTAGTGTACTAGCCATTTTAAATACACTTTCACTTAATATTACATGCAAATTAAAATATGGAAACTTAAGCTCAGAAAAGTTAGGTGATTTATCCAAGCTAAAGCAATAACTAAATAAAATCAGCATTATATACAGGCTGTTTATCTTAACAAAAACATGCTTACATATATCAATGCAAATATTAAAACACAGTTTTATAAAGTGAATTTTAAAGTTGTGTTTTAAATAACATTTGATGTTTAACCAATTTGTTACTGCTAGGATATGTATCAGTAAATTATGACTATTTTCTAAAAGTATGAAACAGTATTTATCTTAAACCAACTTACAATATTTTTGTCATGCTAAAAACATAAGAATATGACAATCACCTTAAAAGATAATCTAGAAAAAAATTAACTAAAGATCTTACCTTCTTTCAATAAGTCATTAATTTTTTCTTCCTTACATTCATCAGGAAGAAAAGCATGTCTATTAGGTAAAGGAGTTTTACAAGCTGAAAATGAAGATTAATATGTTATATCAAAATGTAACTTTCCTTTTTTTTTTTTTTTGGTTGGTCGTGGGGCTTGAACTCTGGGCTTGGGTGCTGTTCCTTTAAAAAATGTTAATGCTATAAGCAAACTATTTTTCCACAAATAACTCTTTCAGTTGGCTATTAATGTTTAGAGAAATAAAGTAGGAAAGATTCTTCATAACTCCTTACAAAACACTTCTTCAATTTCAAATGAGCCCTGTATGGCAAAATAGTGTTTGCTAATAAATATTCATCTTCTACTTACTATTATTCTTTTCCATTAAAAAAACATGCTTGTCTAAAACAGGAAAAAGAGAAAGGAATAACTTTTTTATAGTAAAAAAGATTAAAGTGAATTTCAGGGGTTAGATGTGTGTGGTTCAAGCTATGGAATGCTGGTCTAAGGAATTGTAAGACCTGAGTTTAAACCCTAGTGCCAAAAAAAGAAAAAGAAAAATAGAAAGTGTATGCATACCTTCTTCAGAAGCAGAATATAGTATTTTTTTCTCTGATCTTCTAGGATAACAATACTCAGAGAGAACTTCCCGTTCTCTGACTCCAGGTGCCGTTTTCCATTTAAATAAACTTTGGTATCTTTTTAGTGTAGTAGGACTGGCTATCTTATCACAAGGCAAAGAAATTGTACATGTTTTGTTTGCAGCAAAAATGTTCAAATCCTTTCTTCTCTCCATTTTTGCCTCCTCCACATCATTACTTGCTCCAATGTAATTTCCTTGGCTCTTGTGTTTTTCCACAGTGCTTAGAATTTCATTTTCTTTACTAATTTCATGAAACTGACAAAGTTCTTCAAGAACTAAATCAAATTTACTCTTCATCTCAAAATCTTTTGCTATTGTCAGAGCTTCTGTTGACAAACATTTAACCACTGAGGCTTGAAAACATTCATTGTTCTCTTCACTTGAATCAGATTCAAATTGATGATTAACACACAATATAGAGTCAGTCTTTAGATGAAACGGCTTTGAATTTGCCGGCTTACTTTCTTGAAAAATACTTGTGTATTCATTTTTGTCAGCTCTGTGATTTTGACTAACAAATTTGGTTTCTTCCACATTTACTTTCTCACTCATTAATGAAACAGCCTGCACAGAAGGTACGCGTCCCATTGGAAAAAATCTATCTTTCTCTTCTTTTTCTAAATGAATACCTTTATAAACCCATAAAGTTTTTGTTAAATTTGATGCTGTGACTTTTACCTCTTTTGGGAAAGTAAAGTTATATCTTTTCCCTTCTATTTCACTCAGCAAGTTCTCAAAATTTAACATGTGAGTTATGGTATTGTTCTGTTCACTATGTAGTGTGTTTTGGCTTATGGGTATGGCCTGTTGCTTGGTATTAAAGAAATTTTCAAATATATACTTAAAATTGAAATGACTGACTGTATCATGATCCTGTTTTCTTTCAGTGTAACTATGGCAAGTCCAGCTTTCCACATTAGTATGTTGTTCAGGACAACTTGTAATCTTAAAATTAAATACATTTGTCAAACTGTTTTTTCCTGCATCATCAAAATATATTGGAAGAGGAAATTTTTTGTATGCTTCAAAAATAAGAAGACATTTATTTTTAGTGGTCATGCTAATGGAATCAATGTTTTGTTTCTTAGGCCCCTCAAGAACTTGTTTAGTTTCAGATAGCTTTCTTTTCTTTAAGAGAGGTTTCAAGCTATTTTGTAATGGTCTCGAAAAAGTTAGAATCCTTATTGTGTGATTCCCTACTATACTATTTTTTGGATAATTTAAATGTACTATCAATTGTAATTCAGAATCATTTTCAATTCTTGATAAAAAATCAAATATATTTAGAAAAAAAATTATGTTGGCTTTTAAAATGTCAATTAAATCATCTGAAACTCCAGATTGTAAATATTTGTGTAAAATGGCATTCCTTATATTCATAAACATATTTCTGTCTATCACTAATTTGTCTTTCACATTAATTTGTCCTTCACACCTCAAAATTCCATACCAGTTTATAATACTATCATCTGTAATACTGTGTAAAATGTTGCCTAAAAGGAAGTCATTTTCCATAGTATATCTTAACTGTAACATAATACCATTTTGTCCTTCATCACTTAACAGAACAATTTTGATTAATGTTTTCTGGTTGCCCACATTTCCTATCATCAGAGGATTTGATTGTTGTGTATGAATACTTGTGAGTTTTGTACAGGGATAATCATTGTGTAAAAAGTCTAATTCTAGTAGTTGAGGAAAATTCAAAATTTCTCCAGTGTTTTTCATATTTTCGCGGTTACTCTTGTAACTCTCTATAATCCAACAATTTTGCCCGTTTCTTTTCAAAATATGTCTAACGCTGCTATCCCAGCCTTTAGATTTTTCCAACCTGACAGGTATGAAACTGTCCCAGCTTCTTTTTGCTCCCTTCCAGTCTGCATTTGCCAGTATTACAGTGGAATTCTTTTTAGAGTCTCTTACACACTTGATACTACTATAGTGATAGATTGTACTGAGCAAACCTTTTTTCTTCTCAAGAGCGTTTTGGTTGCTGTTTGACTGCGGGATACCTTCAAAATAGTCAGGGAAATTATATTCTGCATCTACAATTTTTTTATCATCCTGTACTTCTTGCTTCTCAACATCAGGTCTATTTTGGCACCAGTAAATGTTTGTGAAATCCCAAACATATGCTTCCAATTTGTCATTCTTTTTCTTTGCTATTTCCTTTAAATAGACAAAGGACATGTTGCTATTTAAATCCTTTGGAAACTCAAGGATACTTGTTGTGATGCTACCTCGAAAATAGCTGAGTTTGGCAATTTCCAATCTGGGCAGGTTTTGAGACTTTGATATTTTTAGTACGGATGAGGAGATGCTATTTTCTTTCCAATCTGATGGCATGACACCGTCAACTCTGCATCTGTTCTCGTCCTCTTCCTCGTTAGAGGTAACATCTAAAAACGGGCTTTCGGGCGATCTTGCGGAACTAGGGGACTTTAGAACAGCGTCTCTCTCTTTGGGAGTGTGGTGTGCGACTCCATGAATAAGGCCTGCGGGGGTGCGAGGCGACCTGGCTTCAGCCTGGGAGCTGTCTCCGCGGACCACACGGAAAACCTCTCCTTCCCGCCGCCCAGGTTCCCCAGGCCTTCCTGAGGCCCTCCATCCGGAACCCCAACTTCGTGAGGAGAAAGGGAACTCGCTCTTCTGCCAGGCCACGTTCCATATCTTCACCCCCCGGGCCGGGCCCCCCACACCCGGGCCCCAGGCGCCCTCCACGCCCGCCACGCCCGCGGTCTGCCTCGCGAGGAGCCTCGGGAAGCTGCTAGGCCGCCAGCGCCACACCTGTTCTACCCCAGGCACCCGGGGCGGCTGCCACCCCGCCCGGGAGACTCCGCTTGCCTCCTCCTGACGAGGACGTTTGCTAGGGGGTGGTGGGGAGTCAGGGTCTTCGGACCCTTCCCGCTCGGCCGGCGGAGGCGAGGGGTGAGGGAGAGACATGGAGGGGCCGAATTGCCTTCCTCCGGGATCTGTCCAAGGTCCCCGCCGCGCGCCAGCCTTTTAAAGAGGAGCAGAGCGGCTTCGCCCCGCCCTCTGAACCCTCCCTTTCCCCGCCCCCGACACGCCCCCTAGCTGTAATCTAGGCGATCTTACTGTGGATTTCCACGCCCATGACGCGCCCCCAGCACGCCCCCCATAAGCCCCGCCCAGTCCTCCCACCCACCCCTGCGCGTGAGCGGCTCTTCGCCTCAGCGCAGCCCGCGGCACGCACTTACTTTGTCGGGTTTTGCCGCCTTTTCGTGAAAGCCCCACCGAAGCGGGTCAGAAAGTTTCAAGTCTTCCTTCTGACAGAACGGGAAAAACAAATTCGAATCTCGGCTCTCATAGTTGTGAGTGGAAAAACCTTTTATTCTTGAAAATGCTGAAAGTTAGTGTTTCCCCCCAGAAGCGACCGTTGCCGGGTTGGGTTCCTCTGGGGACGCCTCTGGTGAAACCAAGGAAACCCCACTCCGAGCTCTGCGGCTGGGGAAAGGGGTTGTGTTGTTTTCCTTTGCTTAATTTAGTTTTTAAACATCCCAGAGACACTTCAAATCTGCTTCCACTTCCCTGTGTATACTTATGGAAAGAGCTAGTCTACGTCCATCAAATGATGTGGGTGGGGAACTAAATATCCTAATAATGACTATTGTCCAAATAAAATTGTGACAATGATTCGTTTTCACATAGGCAGTCGAAGCTTTTCTCCCTATTATGGATAATATTACTAAGATATAAAAATTATGTTTGGACTTTTAGACATAGTGTCAGCCTAAGTCATAACCAGTACTGATTCACACGTAACAATGAATTTTTATAATGCCTTTTGTTGTTTTGAAAATCGGTGTTTTTGTGATTAGTAGTCAATGCATCTTTTTACTTTTTTATTGTTATTGTAATGATGAAGTACAGAGGGGCTACAATTACACTAAGTCAGGTAAGCAGTACATTTCTGTTTGGAAAATATCATCCCTTCCCTTGCTCTCTACCAGTTTTTCCTTCCCATCGCTACATACAAGTTGTATAGCTCATTTTCAACATAATGTCTACTGGATGCCAGTGCTGCATTTGTTAAGTCCAATGCATATTCTTTGTAAAACAAAGCAGAAAACAGCTGTCTTTTTTTCTTACATATTTCTTAATAAATCTGTAATTAGCTCAGTAATCAAAAACCTCTATTTTGCTTAATTTAATAAATCATGTAAGTGGTTAATAAATACTCTAAGCCTAAAACTTCTTTACAAAAATTAAAATATATTTAAAATAATAAGAACCATTAACAAAAGTATTCATATTGAATGCAGGGGGTCAGGAAATATCAGTAAAATTATTCTAAATAAATATAGCTCTAAATACCACATATAGCATTTTTATCCAGTCAATGAAAAGCACTAGATAGGAAAATATTTCAGAATACCTTGAAGGGCTAAAAGAGTGCCTAATTTATTAGAGTGCCTGCCTAGTAAGCTTTAGACCCTGAAGTCTATGAGACACATCTCCAATTAACCATCAAAAAGTGAAGTGGCTCAAGTGGTAGAAAGCTAACCTTGAGCAACAATGCTCAGGACAGTGCCCAGGCCTGGTCCTGTGTTTAAACTGCAGTACTAGCACACACACACACACACACACACACACACACAAACACACACACACACACACACTATAGGAAAAAGAAGAAGGGAGGAAGGAAGGAAGGAAGGAAGGAAGGAAGGAAGGAAGGAAGGAAGGAAAGAAGGAAGGAAGGAAGGAAGATGACAAAACTAAGAAAAAAGAAAGGATAGAAATAACTTGATACATACAATTAACCTTTCTTCAGAGCAATGACAGTAACTTATAACACAAATATTATCTGTGGAGCCTGAACTCTGGGCCTGGGAGCTGTCCCTCAGCTCTTCAGCTCAAGACTAGTGCTAGGCACAGTGCCACTTGTGGCTTTTCTGCTTATGTGGTGCTGAGGAATTGAACCCAGGGCCTCATGCATGCAAGGCAAGCACTCTACCATTGAGCCACCTTCCCAGCCCCAAGCTTACTTTTATGAGATACTCATCACCCTATTCCTGATAGAGGTAGCCAGTGTGTGGTTTGCAAGCCAGATTATTTTGATTGAAAAATCAGAATTTAAATGACCTACAAGTTTGTTCAGGTTTTCCACAGCCCCCACTATTCCTTACCGTTACGTCAAGCCCAAATCTAGCATATATTGGGACTAGTTTTCCTCCTTGTCTACCTCCATAAAATGACTTGCTTTTCTATACCTGTACTTCCTCTCAGTCGTTTTCCCATGGTTTGTCGTGGGCATATTTGCCTAATGTATGGTGGCAGCCTTTACTTCATGTTCTGTGGTGATTCCTAACCTTTACATGTCTAAATTGTATGTCAGGAGTGCATTAATATATTTTCTGCATGTTTAGCTAGTCAGAGATAACCTTTTCCCAGAGCCCAAAGTACTGAAAACTCAGGTAGAGATATTCAACTATTTACTACATCTATCTGAAGTTCCAGCACAGTTCAGCCTCAATTAAAAAAAAATCATCACTGAAATGAAAGCTATATTGTATTAGATTTGGGGGAGTTATAAATAACACCTTTTAAAACATAATTGTATACTCTTTCAATTAACTTTCCACAAGAATCTTTTCAAGATTTGGGGGTGGCAGTTTACCTTTTAAAAAAAATAATGTTTACCTTTTAACCATACAAATTTATACTTACTTAGATTGCTTTTTCACAGTTTTGTTTGACTGAGATTCATCATTTTGCTGTGATTGACTGCTCAATACATATTTTGTTAGGCATTGCAAATTGATACATCTTACTTATTTACTCCAGCTTTTTTTATAATTAACAAAAATATGTATTTTATTGCTGTGAAGGCCAGAAAATCTAACCTAGGGGAGCCAGTATGTGGCAGAAGCTTTCTTTTTTTTTTATTTTATTGTGAAAATACTGTACAGAGGGGTTACAATTACATGGGCAAGATAGTGAGTACATTTCTTATCAAGCATTGTAGCCTCCTCCTTTGTTTACCCTTCCCATCCCTTCCCAGCCTCCCCCCACCCCCCTACCCAATCCTCCCCCCCCCCCCACCAAAGTTGTAACGTTCATTTTCGACATGACAACTTGTACTTCTCATTGTTGCAACGGGTCCACCTGTATCCTTATTTAAACGAATTGTTTTTCCCCTTCCCCTCCACAAATTATACCGACATCAAATACAGTGAAAGCAGGGGTTATACTGTGGGGGAGGGACATACAAAGCAACAAAGAAGTAATCTTATAAATGCGTTAGAAACAAATGCATGAAAGAAAAAAATCATTTAAATACATATCTTAGGGTTCATTTTCCTAATATCACCTTATCTGACCTTTTCTGCTTGACTCATACATATACTAGATATTGCAAATAAGGGAAACCATGGGACCTATGTTTCTTTGGGCTTGGCTTACTTCACTTAATATAATTTTTTCCAAGTCTTTCCATTTCCTAACAAATGGGGCAATGTCATTCTTTCTGAAAAATAAGTGGGCTAAAGACTTAAAGAGAAACTTCTCTGAAGAAGAAAGAAGGATGGCCAATAGACACATGAAGAAATGCTCAACCTCCCTATCCATAAAAGAAATGTAAATCAAAACAACATTGAGATACCACCTCACCCCAGTTAGAATGGCAAAAATCAAGAATTCTAAGAACAACAGATGCTGGAGGGGATGTGCACAGAAGGGAACCTTACTTCATTGTTGGCGGGAGTGTAAACTTGTTCAACCACTTTGGAAAGTAGTATGGAGGTTCCTCAAAAGACTCCACATAGAGCTCCCCTATGACCCAGCAATCCCACTTTTGGGCATTTACCCAAATGTTTACAAACAAGACCACACTAAAGCTACCAGCACAACTATGTTTATTGCAGCATTATTTACCATAGCTAAGATAAGGAACCAACCCAGATGCCCCTCAGTAGATGAATGGATCAAGAAAATGTGGTATATATACACAATGGAATTACTCCAGCTTTTTTAAGGGATTATATATGTTCATATTAAATAAAAACCATGCTGAATATATTTCTTAAATTCTGAAAGCAAAATATATTAGTAGTGAGGTGAGTAGGCTGTGGAATCAATATAAGTTTAAATTCTGTAATCCACTTTTTCCTAGATATATAATATCCAAAAATTATGTAGCTTTTAGGCCCACAACTCACAGCTATGATCTTACCTATTCAGAAAGTTGATATCTGAGAATCTAAAAAAAAATCATCCTTGATTAAAAAAAAATCTCAAGTGCAAGCAAAATTCCTTGTTGATCAAGCCCTGGTGCCAATGTGTACACGCGCGTGCACGCGCGCGCACACACACACACACACACACACACACACACACACACACACACACATATTTACCATTTTAGTAGCACAGATCCTGTAAGTGGGAGTTGTGGTGTAGAACCAGACTCATAGGTGATAGTGTGAATTAAATGTAAAGCTTTAAGTGAAGTTCTGGGCACCTAAGTCAGTGCCCACTGAAGTTTTTTTTTTTTTTTTTATTTCAGTTGTGATCATTATTATGAAGTTCTCAGCACGTTGATCTAGCTCCTACAGATTCAGATGAGCTGATTGTCAGCCTTTATTCCCAACTCCTGATTTGACTGATTTCCCATGGGTAGTTTAGAGTGGGTCCTGATGGAAGTATTTACACCACTGACATTAGCAAGTGCTACAGATCACAGCTTTCCTTCTAGCAAGCCAGTTGTAAAACTGTTTCCAGAATAGCACTGTATGAAATTCTATGTTATGCTATTTCAGCTACAGTTCCATGTAAATTAATTCATACTACCTAGCTGTAGCTGTTGTATGCCAAGCAGTTCATAAGAGTCGTCTGGTAAACCTTCATACTAAGTAATTGTTCAGCCAGATTTACATAGCATTTCAGATATCGATTGTATTGTTTGTAAGATTATATAATGGTTAGCTGTATCTATACCATCTTGCTCAATAAATCATTATGACATTGATTAAAAACAAATTAATTCGTAGACACTTGTATTTTCAGAGTTTCCATGACACCAGCCATACAATAGACAAGATCCTCAATTACTGATATAAACACATACCAAATGGGTGATATACAAAATAACTACTACTAAAAATAAATATTGCGAGACAGATATGGGGGAGAATGAGAGAGGGTGTAATACTGATCAAGATGCATTGTACTTTTAAAGGAACATGTTGAATTGAAATCCCTTTTGTATACTTACTTAAAGTAAATAAATAAATAAATACTGTGGGCTTTTAACTTTCTCTTCAAGTATGGAAATGGGTGAGGGGCAAAAAAAAATTGCTCAATAAACATGTATATTTCACAGTAACCTGAGTATAGACAATCACTTTTAATAAACTGGGATAAGAACTCAGAGTCTCAAACTTGTTCAGCTTGCTTGTTTGGCTTGTTTGGATACCTGGCATTCTATTACTTGAGTCACATCCCCAGCCTGGCTTTTTGAGTTATTTTGGAGTGAGAGTCTCAAAGAACTTTTCTGTCCAGGCTGGACTTGAACTGATCTCAGCCTTCTGAGTATCTAGGGTTATACATGTGAGTCCCCAGCACCCAGTTGATAATCACTTTAAAAAATATAAGGTGTATGACATTTTTTTGGAGAGAATAAAAGAGAAAACTCTTCAAACTTTTTCAAAGGCCTTAGAAAGAGGTAATCAATTCTAAGGAAGCCAACAAACGAACAGCAAGGGGAACAATAATATAGTCTAGAAAAATAAAGGAGAGAGAAATATATAGAGAAGAGGATAAATATCTCTCTAGGCTTTCAAATGTTTACACTGGTTGCCAAAAGATGGTTCCAGTATCTGTTGCCAAAGACTAGAAATTTCCGCTGTCAAATCCAGTTTCCTTTATTCTCTTAGTCTGATTGCATAGAAATTAACTCAAACAGTAAGTTACTTTCAGTTAAATGTTTTTATAATATCCAGCATATCTACTACAAACTTGTATTACATAAAACATAGAAACACTTGTTGATTGATGTGAAATTTTTCTAATATCCATGTAGCATAACATCCCATTGTGCTAAGTATATAAATTATATATTTTCTATACAAATATGCACAATTTAAATATTTCAACAGTAAAAGTAATTAACTTATTAACAGTAATAAATGATTTATTATTCATTTATTATATTTTTATTGTTGTTAAGTGATGTTATTCTTTAAAAATTACTTTAAATTTTTATCTCTTAAAAATCAATGCAGGGCTGGGAATGTGGCTTAGTGGTAGAGTGCTCATCTAGTATGCATGAAGCCCTCTGAATTCAATTCCTCAGTACCACAGAAAAGGCCAGAAGTTGTGCTGTGGCTCAAGTGGTAGAGTGCTAGCCTTAAGCAAAAGAAGCTCAGGGACAGTGCCCTGGCTCTGAGCTCAAACCCCAGGACTGGCAAAAAAAAAAAAAAAATCAATGTAGCAGGCTGCCGGTGGCTCACGCCTGTAATCTTAGTTTCTCAGAGGCTGAGATCTGAGGAATGTGGTTCAAAACCAGCCCGGGCAGGAAAGTTCGTGAAACTCTTATCTCCAATAAGTCATCAGAAAACCAGAAATGGCACTGTGGCTCAAGTAGTAGAGTGCTTGCCTTGAGATGAAGAGCTCAGGGACAGTGCCCTGGCCTAGAGTTCAAGCCTCACGACTGACAAAAAACAAAACAAAACAAAACAAAAAACACCAAAAAGCAGGAAGCAGAGCTGTGCATCAAATGGTAGAGTGCTAGCTTAGAGCAAAAAAAGCTTAAGGATAGTGCCCAAGCCCTGAGTTCAAGCCTCAAAATCGGCTTATTTTTCAGCCAATCCACAATCAACATATTAGTGTACTGCTGCAGCATTCACTCAGAAATTAGTAAGGTGTAGAGACAATGACTGTTTCTGAGAATACCCATGTGCTAGAAAGCTAAAAGTACAGAAGTGAGGCTGTGGCTCAAGTGATAGAGTGCTTGCCTTGAGCTGAGGGACAGCACCCAGGCCCAGAGTTCAAGCCCCACAACTGGAAGAAAAAAAAAAAAAGCTAAAAGTACACTAAAAAATAGGGCCTATTAGTTGGGCTTGGTGGCTCACACCTGTAATCCTAGCTACTTAGGAGGCTGAGATCTGAGGAAAGTGATTTGAAATCAGCCAGGGCATAAAAGTCCATGAGTCTCTTATCTCCAAACTACTAAGAAAAAGCTGGAATTGGCACTGTGCCTCAAGTGGTAGAGTGCTAGTCTTGAGCACAAAGAGGCTCAGGAACAGTGCCCAGGCCCTGAGTTCAAGCCCTACAACTGGCAAAATAAATAAATAAATAAAGCCTGATCTATAACTGAGAATGTATTATGTAACTTCATTTTCAAGTTATTGTTTAACATTACAGTGTTACTAATACTCAATTTTATTCAGACATGCATCAGGTAGCCTGGGAAATTAAACAAAATTTACATTACTCTAGCAATGTTGCCATGATCTATGCACTTAATCTGATTTTCATGAGCCACAATATAAAAATCCTCTCAGGAAATTATATTAAATGAACTCAAAATCAAAATCATAAATTTAATTGTTTTCAAATGGAAGCAACTGGTTCAATGTCATCTCAGATACAAATTAGCATTATTAAATTATTATCCAGAATAGCATTAAGTGTTCAATAAATGTTTGCTGGATATAGATGGCAATAATGGTTTGCTATACGAAGTTCCTTTTCTGCCATATCTAGGAAAAATTATTTGTTATAATGACTTGGGCTTTTGAAAATACATTTAGAAGATGCTGCTTATAGATTATCACAGAAAGAGAACAATATTTGAAATAATATGCACTAAAAACTCAACTAAATCCAAGAGAATTTGATTGATAGATAAAGGAGGTTTTCAACTTGAATGGTATAAGAGTAGATTAAGAAGTTTGTTCTTGTAATGCATACCATAAGTCTTTTAAATCAGAGTTGTATAAATAACCTCAAATTTGATTCAAGTGCACTGTTGGCCTTTGAAAACAGAGTCATATGCTCCTTGTGTTCTAGTAGGAAAAAAGAAACAAAACCTTACAAATGGTAACCGTTCAGTTAAAAGACTGAAATAGAAAATACTGGTGCCAATATTAATTCAAAAAATTGGATTGGATAGATACTTAATAGGATTCACAAATGTAACTAATGGCTAAGCATATTAATTTGCCCTTATATAGAGATCGGAGAGAAGTTAAAAATATCCAAGTGAAAAATGAAAAGGATTTAAAGTAAGAGGATGTCACCTCTTGGAAAATTCTGAGTCAACTAGTGCTCCCCAAAGTAGGGATGAACAACAAAGCAAAATAGTACTTATTTATTAAAATAAAGACAGCAAAGGGGCATTTGCTCTAAAGACATGTGAGTAAAACATATTTTTATTCCATAAAAAGAAAAAAGAAAATTTTAGAAGACAACCAGTTAGCATTTTCAGAAAAAAAAAAAGAAAGAAAGAAATGGCCTGTCTGGAGTCAAAGCACAAAGATAACTAACTGAAATAAACACAGAATGTTAAGGCAAAAAAGAAACCATATTAAGTGTATGACCAGAATCAAAATCTGCACTGAACATTGAAAAAGCAAACTTGATTCCACAGAAGACCAAAATCAATGATAAAAATTAACAGGCTACACAGCCCATAAAATATACAAGAAATATCAAAGTTGAATGTGACATTTTTAAACTTCATAAATTAGATTTTTCTGACACAGGAAGAAACTAACACAACTATCTCCATACTAACCCATAAAAATATCTAATTGGTCTACTTTGGCTCTGGTGTTTGACACACAACACATAATAGCCAGAGACATTTCTTTCAATTACATAAGAGACTAAGAAAGCTATTAAACTATGGACAAGGCATTAACTGCTCTTAAAATCTACAGACTGCAGCTGTGAAAATAATCTATGGATAGATACATTCATAGATATATATACCCCTACATAGAGATGTCATAAAAACAAGCATGTGTACATAAGTATGTGATGTGTATATGTATAAAAAATTAATTGAATTAAATATCAATGTTTTATAAAATTATATTGAAACATCTATTGTTGTTTTCATTAATTTTCTTATTCCTAAATTATAATTCACTATTGAATATTGTTGCCATCCCAAGCAAGAATCTGGACCTGGAAAAGATGATGGAAATTCAAGAAACATTGTGTTAGCCCCACCGAGAATTTACTAAGACTGGGTTTTCACTAGAGTTTCACCTAGTTCTACTGCTATAGGCAGTAACTCCTAGAAAGGATTGTAATATGTAGACTTTCTAAACTGTAAATTAAGGCAGTAATATCTCTCTAGGGGTCAGATAAAATATGATTGTGAAATCATTTTAAAGCTATAAAATGGGAAGTATTTTCCATAGTTTCACACTTACAATTTCTACCTAATGTAAAGAAAACAAGAATAATAGAAGTTGTTGAAAATTGCTTAGTGAATGAATATTTTAAATACTTTTTTTTTCTTTGTCAGTCATGGGGCCTGAACTCTGGGCCTGAGTGCTGCCCCTCAGCTCTTCAGCTCAAGGCTAGCACTCTGTCATTAGAGCCACAGCACCACTTCCGGCTTTTTCTGCTTATGTGGTGCTGAGGAATTGAACCCAGGACCTCATGCATGCAAGGCAAGCACTCTACCACTGAGCCACCTTCCCAGGCCCTATTTTAAATACTTTAAATGTAGATTCATCACATGACAAAAATGTCATACTATAATATCAATTTAACAAAGATAGAAGATACTTGTGCAAATTTCTAAATTTGTTATTTTAGCGATAGTTTTAAACTCAGAACAGGTTTTTATCCTCTCTCTTTTTTCTCTCTATCTGAGTTCTATACTTATAATATTATAACTTTTCATTTGACTTTTTAAGGTTAAAAACTAGATAACATAAGCTTTTAT
The DNA here is from genome assembly GCF_024711535.1 of Dipodomys merriami. Taxonomy (NCBI): domain Eukaryota; kingdom Metazoa; phylum Chordata; class Mammalia; order Rodentia; family Heteromyidae; genus Dipodomys; species Dipodomys merriami. Next base: position 1,907,203 of record NW_027203048.1, read on the forward strand.
TAGGCCCTTAACTGATTGCTATTACAAATATCTTGTGTTTAAATACAGCTTTATATTTTGTGAACAGTTTTGGATATTTTAACTTGACTAATCTTTACGGTTCATAAATTATCTGCTGTATGTGATGAAAAGCCTTCAGTAAAGATATATTTCAGTTGAAATTGAAGGATTACAAGGGCTCGCAGCCCCTTCCACTCTTGCATGTACACTTTTCTAAGTGGCCTTTATATTTTGCTTTGGAATTATATGCCTTCTTCCCCAGGGTTTGTTTGTTTGTTTGTTATTTTTTAATTTTTATTTTCACTTTTTGCTTTTTCTGGCTTTATTTCTCTACTGTTCCATTGAACAAACAAGCAAACAAAAAGACTCTTTGAAACAAATCAAGGGAAAGAAGATCATTCCCAAAGAAAGAACATTTGCAAAAGTACAGAGAAATAAAACATTGCAAGCTTCTTAGCCTAATCTCCTCCTTAGTAGCCATTACACTATCTTAAGCCCTGCTGTAAAGCATGGCCTTTCCCCAAAATCTGATGATACAGGCTCTTCCCTGAAAATAGCTGATTCAGATCTTATCTTATGGATTCAATTGATAGCTGCAACCATAAATCTCAGCCCCACCACAAAGAAATCCCCCACTTTCACACACCTCACAAACCACTCCCCACCCGTAGTGAAATTCTCTACCCTCAGCCTCCTAGCTATATAAACCTCCTTGCTCAAGGACAAGTGCTGTCCCTACCCAAGAGGGTCAGCCTGTCAGCTTGCTGACCATAAACTTCACTGTAAGTGACTTGAAGTCCACAGGTTCTTCTGGACTGAGGCTTTCAAGGGTTAGCAACCTACCAGTACTACATTGTGATGGACTATAAGGCACTAGAAGAACATCACAAGAGATGGCTCTGGATAGGCTTGGGATAGATAGTCAGAAAATGGTCTTAAAGTGTCTTATATGTGGTGCTAAGGATTTTTTTCCTCCAAGGAAACCACTTAAAAGTTTTATTCAAGGGAGTGACTTGATTTCATTTGAGTGTTCAAAATAATCCTGGAATGAGAAAAGCAAGCCCAAGTACACACTACAGTAAGCAGCAAGAATGATGGATCGATAACACAATTAGAAGATTGATTTCATAAAAATTATGTAATTATTTGATAGAGAATGAGAAAAATGGGCGATGCTGAAGATGACATATAAAGGTCTGATTTAGATGACAGGTTGACAGTGATCACCATCAAAATGCTAGGGGAGGGGGCAGGAAGAGGAGGAAGTAGAGCTCCGTGGAGAAAACGGGGGAAGGGAGCTAATTATTATAGAGATTGGGTCTGTCTGACATATCTGTAGGAAATTCTCATAAAAATTATTTTTAAGTAATTGTAAATAAGAAATCAAAAGTAAGAAATTATCACAATTTTAATTAGAATGGGATTAAGATAAATTAAGACTGAAGAAAGTTGGCACTGTCATTGTAATTATAAAATGCTTGTATAGGATCAAATATCATCTAACACTTCCAGATGTTTCAGTTAAGTATCCAATTTGGGAAATTTATAAATCACACTATTAATGTGTAATCAGAACTCTTTTAGATGTACCCATGAGTAATATTGGAACAATATTGCTTATATTCTTGTCATAGAATAGGTTTTGTCATCTTTTAAAAAAATTAAAATTTGCATAGTAAAATTTTAGATAAGCATATGTATGCCCCTCTTTTAAAAAAAAAAAGAGAAAGTCATCTGAAGATATTACTAATACATATTTTACATCAGTCTTATGGTACTTATTTCATGAGCAAATAGTTATTGTAAGGTGTATACTGACCTGAAAACCCTCTTCACCTACTGCCTAGGCCAAAATTGGGGCCCAGATGATGTTTGATAAATAAGATAAAACATAAATCAATCTGTATCCATTGTTGTGTTCATCAACATCCATCACTACAGCAAGATGTCTCAGATGATTAACAACTAAAGACAAAAGGTTAATTTGGGCTCTCAGTTTTGGAGTTCCCAGTCCAAGATTTGGTAAACTCATTCATATGTGCCTCTGACAGAGATAATGGATGTCAATGGTCAAGAACATGAGGCAGAAAGGCTGACTCCATGTCTAGGAAGCTGACTAGAAAGCAGAGTAGCCAGGCTACCACAATTTCTTTAGTAAGCAAGCCTCCAATAACCAAGCAACCTGCCCCGAGGCCTTCCATCCTGAAGGTCTACAGCTCCAGCATTTCCCAAAGCACCATCGGGTGGGCCAAATCCTTAAAATAAAATATAAATCTTCCAGCAACATTAAACCACCAAACTCTAGCAACTACTAAATACTACTTCTAGTTAGTTACTCAAGCATTTAAAATAAGGCTAGTCCAATCTCCTAGAAACTGTGGTCTAGAAAATAAAACTACACTCTGAAAAAAAAATCAAATATGATCACTGGTTAGTAATTCCCTTTTTGAATACTACCACTTTAGGATAGAAAAGTGAATTTTAAAGCAGAAATAATGGAAACAATACTAAAAACTGAAGGAATCTATTGCCTCCTTCAGGCAGTAAGTAAAAATAGAAACTAAATTATGATTTTTTAAAATATAAACAATGTGGAATTTACTTGTGCTGGGTATCTCTGGGAAAGAGGCATAAGATTGGCTACTTTTATGTTCTTTAGATTTATGTTAAGGTTCCCAGTTGGGGTTGAGAAATTTATTTTGTCTATTATTATTATCATTATTACTATTATTTTTAAATAGTTTTTTAACTTTTATTTTTAAGTAGTTGTACATAGAAGTTGCCATTTAATAAAGCAGTTATGAATATATCTCTTGATCGACATTCTTACCCATTCCTCCCCTACCCAACCCTTCCCTCACTTCTAAATTTTGCAGGACATACATTGGACTCTTGTCTGCATTTTCCCTTGCTTCTCCTCTTGATACTCCTTTCTCCTTGACCTCATCCCACCATTCAGTAGCTTTTCTGTATGCCAACAATGAGAAGATTGAGACTAAAATTGAGAAATTCATTTTTTAATCTATATTAAAACAAAGATTGAAAGGAGAAACAAGTCAGTAAGGTCAGCTTTTAGTCAGAAAGCTCTGTAGAATTCTTTTTGGAACAATCGCTGCCCAAAACACAGACACCCCCGGAATCTGTATGCATGATACTATTTGCAGAAGTTATTTACACAATTAAAAAGATGATGCTACAAAGTCTAATAAAGCCTAACATAAAAGCCATTGAAAAGAAGTAAGGGTCACTTCTAACTTGATTGTATTATCATTTCCTTTTCCTTGTCATTAATAAAAGCCCTAATTTTTTTACAACTATTTTTTTTCTGTCATGGGGCTTGAAGTCAGGGCCTCAGTGCTCTCTGCCCCTGAACTCTTTTGCTCAGACCTATCACTCTACCACTTTGAGTCACAGCTCCATTTCATTTTCTGGTTGTTAATTGGATATATAAGTCTCATGGACGATTTCTCTGCCCAGGCTGGCTTTGGACTGCCATTCTCAGATCTCAGCCTCTTGAGTAACTAGGATTACAGGTGTTAGCCAGCAGCACCTTTGACAACAAAGGTAAAAATTTTATGAACTTAAAAAAAAAAAACTCATGCTCAAACGTAGAATATAACATTGCCTTTGTTTTGGTTTGTTTGTTTTGTTCTTTGTTCTTTCTGTCGTTCTTTGCATTTTTGTTTGTTTTGTTTCATTTGTTTCTGGCTTTGTGTGTATTTAAGCAGAGTCTCCTTAAGTAGCATAAACTATACTCAAATTTATAGACCTTTGACCCAGTCTTCTATGTACTTAGGTTACCTGGTTTGCTATACCCATGGGATTCTAAGAAACTTCCAAGAAACTCAGCATTAAAACTTCCAAGAAACTCAGCATTTTGATAATGAGTCAAGAAAGTTTGATTGCTCACTATAAAGGAAAGTGATTCTCAGATCTAGAGAGCAAGTTTCAGACTGAATTTAGATCTCTCTCTTAGTCACAGATTACAGAAATAAATCGAAGATGGACTAAGAGAAATGAGCAACAAGGCCTATTATAATTAGAAGTTTACCTCCTCTCTGTACTCACGGAGCTCTTCTGATTTCATGGAAATCATTGTTTCATAGTCTCACACTTTTCCACTTCCTGTAGAAAAAACATATAGAAGGAATATAATCAATAGGGTGAATGCTTTTTTTTTTGTTTCAGGCAAAAGAACGCAGTAAGAATTTATTCTATTATATCATTTTTAAGAATTTCCCAAGAAACTTCAGGGAGGTTGTTTTATTAGTCAATACATGCATAGCTTTTAAAAGAAAAACGTAAATATCTTATATAATGCATCTTGTATAAGACTTAGATTTTAAGAGGAACCATGTAACTTGTGGTGATGGTTGAGAGAGTCAGGGGAGTACAATGGGAAAACAGAAAAGTTGATATTGATCATGATGCAATTTTTCATAAAGTGACATGCTGAATTGAAATGCCTATCTACAACAACCTAAAATCATATCTAAAACTTAAAAATCGTATTTAAAACAATTTTAAAAATAATATTTTAAAAGTCAGACTTTAGAATAATGGTACTTTACCTTTTCCAGAACTATTCTTTATGCATTTAAATGAGCATAAATCCATTTTCTAAATTTCTGACCCTCATTTTCTAATAATGAATTTCAAGCACAACTTTTCTTCTAGTTTCCTAACTGTTCTCATACCTTAACTCTTGCCCTTGTTGGCTCATATATTTTATTCAAAATATTTTTAAAAAATAATATTACCAGGAGTTCACAGGGCCAGAAGCTCAGACCTCTTCCACAATTGGTCTTTGCCACGTTCATGCCCATTCTCAGTTTTCTACATACTCACATCAAAATTAAAGGTAATGGAGTATGTGCACCTAAAAGTTATCCTTGCTTTTATTTTGTTTATTTGTACCTGGAGTGAGATGTAATTCTAGAAACTGCTGTAAACAATATAATTTGCTGTTGATGAAAGATACAATGTTTCATTTAAACTTAAGGAATGAAATAGTATCTGTGGTGGTAAATATGTTAATTGCCTTGAGTCCATCATTCCATATATATACACATATAGGGAGACACATACACATGTATTATATAATAGCACCAGCTTCTAACCACAAAATATACGCAATTATAATTTATTGCTATCCAGTACAAAAAAAATTATGACAGGGGCTAGTGGCTCATGCTTGTAATCCTAGTTACTCAAGAGGCTGAGATCTGAGGATCAGGATCGGAAGCCAACCCAGGCATGAATGTCCATGGGACTCTTATCTCCAATTAACAATCAAAAAGCTGGAAGTGGAGCTGTGGCTCAAGTGATAGAGTGCCAGTTTTGAACAAACAGGCTCAGGGACAGCATTCTGGCCCTGAGATCAAGCCCACATACTGGCATCAACCAAAAAAAAAAAATTAAGAAAGTATTTTTTTCTGCTCAGTAGAGCATGCCACCTAGTACTCCAATAAAAGCGACAACCCCACAGGCTGTGGTACCTTCTTCCCTCCTCTACCTCTCCCCCCCTTCCCCCCTTCACCTAATACCCAGGGTGGGAAAGCTCACACTGAAGTTTTCTGTGTTAAGAATATGGTGGTTCTACATATCAGACAATTGCTAGAGCTGTTGACATTCTTACTCAGCAAGGTGCCGTATCCTAGTTCCTGTGCACGCAGAATTCTGGGCAGCAAGTCTCCCTCCCAGTGATCTCTGCAAATGCCTAATGGAGAAAAGGAACAGAGAGCTCCCTTCACCATCTAGTGGCTCCAGCACGTTCCCCTTTACTCCTAAAGAGGGGGAATGGCTTTCTGGAATCTGAATGCTGACATTCGATGCCTCTTACAGATGTATCCCCACTGTGACTTGGCTGCCTTTAAAAGTTAACTAAAAAGCATTAAAATGATTTAAATAGCAAAACTTATTCGAGTTTAAGGAGGCAAAGCTGCACCATAATTGGAGATTAAGATATGACATCGAGAATACTAAACAATGACACAGCACACGGGATAGGTGTTTGTGTTGTTAGATAGTTATGTGTGTTTGCACGTGTATGTACATGTGCACATTCACATATATATACATACACAGACCAGACGTACACACACACACACAGCTGCCTGCCCATTAGTAAATGCTCTACAAAAGCCCACACATCTAAATCAAATGTACTCTGCAGCAGAGTACGATTTAAAGTATCCTGATGTATGTGTGTATGCGCGTGCGCGCGTGTGTGCTTTTGTGTGTGTGAAAAGTAAGTTATCCAAATTGAATATTGCCACTTAATTATGTCTGGAGCTGAGAAATGGCTGAGGGGGGTTGCAGAAGGAGAAACCGGAGAGGCATGCTTAAAGTGCAGTAGTGGATGAAACCCACAAAAGACGGGAATCACTTCACCAGCCTTTCCGAAGGCTGCCTCTCCGGCTAGCAAAGGTGACTTAGCCAGAACTGACTGGGGCCCCGCAGCATCCAGGAAACGGAGAGGAGCCGCCTGGCCCCGGGGCTGCCCGCGGCGCAGTGCGCACTGCGGTGCCGGTCAGTCTCCAAATGCGCCCGGCTGCCGCAGCGCGCCCTGGTCCGTGCGGCTCCGCACTCCGGGTTTCCACGGTCACCAGCACCCGGCGGAAGAAACCCCGCAGAGCAGGGCCGGCGGAGGGTGGTGTCCCGGGAGTCCCCAAACCTAGCTGTCCCTCGGTGCTGCTCTTCCAAGCATCTGGGCTGGGAACGCGCGTCCCTGATCTCTAGGTCCCAAACGTCGCCTCCAGGCATCGCCTGAGCCCCTCCGCTTCTGGTGCCAGATTCTCTGGGTCCCCACTTAGGCAGTTTAAGGGAGTTCGAAGCCGAACTCTGGCGTTGAAGCCTGGGGCCGCTGCCTCCGGGCGGTGACTTGTGGATTTCCAGTCCAGCTGCCGCAGGAGGCGCTCTGGGTGTCCACAGTCCCTAAAGGTCAACTGCAGGTTTCTGGAACGTAGTGTGAAGACACTGGGCAAACTGTAAAGCTCAAGGAGAACTTCCATCTTCTTGGAACCCCCAGAATTTGTCTTCTCTTAAAAGTAATCCTATCTAACTCACACCAGTAATCCTAGCTACTCAAATTTGTAATCCTAGCTACTGAAGAGGCGGAGATCTGAGGATCAAGGTTGGAAGTCAGCTCAGTCAGGAAAATCTGTGAGACTCTTATCTCCAATTAACTACCAAAAAAAAAAAAAAAGAGAGAGGGGAAGTGGAGCTGTGGCTCAAAGGGTAAAACACTTTCCTGGAGAACACAAGCTCAATGACAGCGCCCAGGCCCTGATTTTAAGCCCCAGGACAGACAGACAGAACACACACACACACACACACACACACACACACACACACACACACACACACACACACACACACACACACACACACACACACCTCACTTGAATGAAAACCTATGAAAGGTTTGTGCTAACTGCATTAATCCCCAAAGCACAGGACAGCGTCTGTGGTCTGTGACTCAGTAGACTATTCCAATGAATAGTGGTTGAGCAGGTGAAGGTCAAGCACCCACTACACTGCGGGGAAGTGATCAGGGACATCTGGAACATGCCCTGCCCTGGCTTTCCAGGGAGGGAAGAGACCAGCACTTGCTGGGCACTAGTCCTTGCCAAGTCTTCTAGGCTTTGGCAGGCCAGTGGGGGGCGGGGCAGGGCCGGCAAGGTGTTCCTTCAGTGATGATACAAGAAGGGACTTCATGGATCTCCTAGGCCCAGCCCTCAACCCTCTATTTGCCAGATTGTTCGTTTCCTAACCTCCCCCATCTTCCTCTACCCAATCCAAAAATCTATTCACCAGACACTTCTTTCGTGTAATGCATCAGGCCTTTATTAAGTATCCACAGACATATATGTATATATATAACTTGTCCAAGGTGTGGAGTTAAAGAAACCTCAGTGCCCGGCACCCTTCAGAGCTGGTAGAGCTGGCATCTAGTCCTCCTAGCCCGAGACCCACAGATGACCCGGCCTGTGGAGCATGAAAGCCCCACCATTCTCCCGGTGAGCCCCTAGCCAGGTAGGCATTCTTCCCGGATTTCTGCAGTTTTTCCTCTTCACTTTGCAACCTGACCACCAGTGGAGGGCGGGGAGAGGGTGGAGGGAAGCCGGGAAGCCGACTCCACCGGTCCCACCTCAGACCTCCACCTTCAAGCCTCCAGATTAGGTAACTTGCAAAGCAGGGTTGACCCCATCTGCCCCCCCCCCCCACGCCTGTCCAAGGGCCGGCTTATAGAACCAGCCGGGCCCCATTCCCGAATCTACTCTCCTTTTGGCCTGTCTGATAAAATCTGGATCCTGGGAATCGACCTGCGGAAACTCCGACAACACCCCCACCGCACACACCCCACCCCCGCCAACTGAGCATGCGCCATTGCCTGGCGGCTTTTGGTCACCGCTCCCCAGTTCTCCAGGCTGGGCTGCAGAGCCCAGGGAGGCGGGAGGAGAGGAGAAGGGAGGGGGTGCCTGGGAGGCGGAAGCTCGTGCGCCTGCGCATCCAGCTCCAGGGACCCTAGGTTTTCTATGGGATTCCCAGTCTGCAGCAGAGATTCACCCGAGCGTGTTGCGGCGACGGCTCGGCTTGCAGGGCGCGATCCAGGAGGGATTTAAGCAGCCCCGAGCTCCGAGAAAAAAGAGCGAGCGAGCGAGCGAACGAGCTAGAGAACCACGTAGACAGACGTTTTAACCGTTTGCCAGTTAAATATAGGCATACATATATTTATTTAAAAGAACTGTTGAGTCTTTACCGTTTTCGTTAACTGGACGTGCGCAGCGCTGTAACTGTAAGTGGAAAATACAATCTTCCTTGCGTTTCTGAATGTGTAGCGCAGCCAGTTGTCAGGGAGATGCTTTGGCTATTGTCACACACTTGCTTTGCATAGATATGTCTAAGTGCACGGGGACTGGCTATTAGTCCGTGGGGGGCTTTGGGGGATAATGGGGTGGGGGCGAGGGGGGTGTTTATATATGCAGCGTGTTAGGGGAACTGTCTTAAGTTAGATGTAAGACAAGTGAAATTGAGATGCCTTTTTAGTTTAGGTCTATAAATAGGTGGATTTCCATAGAGAGATTTAAATAGCTAATTAACCGGTCGTGAAGTTTTCCAGTTTCTGATAGAACTATTGAGTGGTTGCAGTCAAGTACCAACCTGTCATCGGTGGGGTTGGTGCACCATTTGTGTTTGTTTTTTTTTTTTAATCGCTATTGGAAGAGCAACAAAAGATGTTTGCTAAGTAAAATTGAGTGACTGACTGGTGTGGATATCGGGCATGCTTGTTCAGAGAGATGTTAGTGTGTAAAAAAAATCTAAGGAGATAGGTGTAAAATAAAATTAGTCCTTAGAAACGATCATTTTTCGTCTGGGATTCTCCTCCCCCCACCCCCACCCCGGGCTCACCCCGTCACAATGGTGAATGGACAAGAAAAGGAAAGCTATTCTACTGCACCGTGGATTTTTGGGTAGAACCGAGATGGATTGTCGCTGAGTGGGGACCTTCACTTCAGACCCAAACTGGTTACCTGCCTTTACATTCCGCCTTGCCTTCCGGAATGCAGGCTTGAGAAGCACATACCCAGACGCGTTATGTTTGGCTTGTGTTTCCTTAAAGGAGAAAAGGTCGCTCTGTGATTTTGAGTTAAAATGGGTTGTTACTTGTCCGGAAAGTGGTACAAGGCTGTTTACAAGGTCAAACCCCATATGGAAAAGATTGCTGTAAGACAATGTGCAGAGAGGGGGCAAAGAGGTAGGGTGTTCCTTAGGGTCGAAGAGGTAGGCTCTGCACACATCAGTGCCTTGAGAGGGGTGGGGGTGGGGAGGGGAGAAGGGGCCCCATCTTACTGGAGTTAGCCTCCGGTCCTTATTTGGGGGACTAAAATGGAATGGAAACACTGGTGGATGTCAAAAACCCGAAGTATATATTGTCTCTAGGTGACTTCCCCCTTGGAGACAGAGGAGTTTTATTTCTGCATGTTAATCTTTTAAAAATGAAAGGAGGTTCGAGACAAATGTACAATGAAACTCCTATGAAAACATATTTTACTCCCACTGTGACTGAACTGATTACATGTGTGTGAGTGTATGTGGCCCATGTGTTACCTTTTGGGGATGCTGGTGCATCTTTGTATCGCTTCCTCATGAGTGCACCCCATAAAGTGCTGCACTATAGCAGTTGGGCAGAATTGCATTTGGCAATCAGAAGCTGGCCAGTATGTGCTGGGTTGCATGGAAGATTGGGTCCAATTGCTGGATAAAAATGAAATAAAAGGTGAGAAGAGCCACTGTCAGCTTCTTTAGGCATCTCCATCGGTCCAACAATCCCAACCCCACAAGGAATTTATAATTTATTTACATGATGACACTGGAAATTTAAATTTTGAGAGCAGCCTCTCCTTGGAAGTGCACAGTATAAAGCATACTGCTTTCTCAGATCCTTCACTTACTTCAGAATAGAAAGACCAACCCAATCATTTGTCCCAATTGGTGTTCCTTATATCATTGAGTAGGCATTAGTGCAATGAATGGTGCTGGTGTTGTTCTGTATTGATAAATGGTTGGCAGAAAAGAAAAAGGAATGGACAGAATCAAGTAGTAAGACTCATTTGGTGTCAGATTGCTAGCTTATAGAGTGAGTTACAGAAGGTTAGGTAAAACAGAGATCTTATTTAAGATATCTAGTCCAAACCCTTTGTTGTACAGATGAGAAAACTGAGGCTCAGAACCATGGAGCTAAAGAAAAAATGAATTCAACTTCTGGTCTATGGAATAAGCCATCAAAAGGGAATCTTGAATGGGAACAGCTCCTATCTCTGCAGTTTCTGCATCCTCCATGACAGTGCTGCAGTCCTTAAACAAATATCTGCTCTGCAGCACATTTGTGAGAGTCTTCAGGGGCCTTTTGAAACCTTCTCTCTTCTTCCCCTCTCTTTATAAACCTTGGAATGCCTACCTCTTCCTTTCGCCCTCAACTCTAATATACCCACTTCATTGGATTTTTTTTTGGCTCATCTTTCTGGCTTCTTTTGCATCTCAGTCAATTATGGGTTCTCTGTGGAATATGAGGGCACTGGCAAACCAGTGGGCTGCATGAGAACATCCTGGGGCCCATCTCCATTGCTCCCTGCTTGTCCCCTATAATCCTCAGGAAATCCAGCCTTCAAAGACACTGCAGGTACAATCCCCACCCTTCTGCCACATTGGCCTTCTCCAGAACCGCTGCAGCTGCGGGGATGGAGGACTAATGGGGTGAGGAAGCTGCAGCACCAATGCACAGTGGGCTCTGCCAGCTCCTCTGACTCCTAGAAGGAAGAACCCGAATCAGAGATGCCTATCTCCATCCTTCCTGGAAATCTTCCAGAAAGACATCTGCAAAGAAGGGGAGAGGAAGGGGAGGCAGACAACTACAGGAAGAATGCTTGCCCAAGTCAACTGGAAGTGGCCCTGTAGAGGAGATCCTGAGGCCTTTTAACCCCTCACCATATCAGCACAGCTTCTCCTCAGGCTATGCTTGCTTCTTTCCTCTTGCGCAGTTTTCTTCAGCAGTCAGTATGGCCTTCCTAGTTGTCTCCCTTCCTCCTTTTTGTGTCTCCTTCTTTTCTTGTCTCTCTTTCACCATGTCTCTCTCATTTTCTTTCTTTCTTTCTTCCACACAAATTTCCTGGGTGCCTACATAATATTGTTCTAAGAGATCTGGGTCCTCCTGTTCCTTCTGCAAAACATGTCATCTCCCAAACCCTGGGGAAGATAACAATCACCAGCAATTTCCTCCTTGGGGAAATGCCAGCAAATCTTAACCTGAGGTTTTCAGGATAGGGATGTGAAGGATGGGAGGCAGGCCAGAGGAAGACTGAGTTGGATGTACTTTCTCATTTGATAGAGGAGCTAAACAGTCTGGGAGGGTGTTGAAGCTGAACAGGCAAGTGATGAATTTCTCAGCATATCCATTAATCAGCAATGTGATACAACATCACCTATCTTGACAAACCTTTCTCAAAATGGGATGAATGCCAACTTAGTTTCTGCTCTTTAAAACGTTCTTGGTAAATTGGATATTATCTAGTTTTACTATTCCACTCCAAGCTATTCTAAACACTAGGCAGCCTCTACAGACACCTAGAAACTTGGAATGACAAAGTACCTTACTTTGACATGCTATATAGGACTCATATTCTGTGACTGGGTAACAGGATTCAGAATGTTATAACCTTCCTGTATTGGAATTTCTGTATAGACTAACATGCTCAGGAATGTTGTCTGTCCTGGACATTTTAAAGGTTCTTTTTATTTGGGTTGCACAGAGGTATGGTTTCCAAACATTCTTGAAGTCACTTCCTGGGGAGTTCTATGGACTGCCCTACAGTCTCAATATTAATCATGTCCTTCCTAATTGATAAGTATTATTTCTTTTTTGGGGGGGGGTCTGGTCATGGGGCCTGAACTCTGGGCCTGGGTGCCGTCCCTCAGCTCTTCAGCTCAAGGCTAGCGCTCTACCACTTGAGCCACAGCGCCACTTCTGTCTTTTTTTTCTTTTTGCTTATGTGATGCTGAGGAATCGAACCCAGAGCCTCATGCATGCAAGGCAAGTGCTCTACCACTGAGCCACCTTTCCAGCCCCAAGTATTATTTCTTTTAATGTCTCATTCTAAAAGTCTTTTTCTTTGCATTGAGTGATTTCTGTGCACCTTAATTAAATTAGTGATTATCTTGGACTAGATGAAGAATGTTACTATATAAGGTATCCTATTCAACTACTAAGGTTGAAATTGTCACATTAACTTTTCTAAATTATCAAGTGATACAGAGGTCAATTAATAAATAAGTAATATTTCTGCCCTCATCGCTTAAATTATACAATTAATAGAATAGAGCTGGTATAGGTTGTCTAATCCATCCTTTAATACATCAAAATACAGTATTTAAAAGGAAATTCTTCATTTTGCAGACAGGTCTAGAGCATGAATCATAGTCTGCAAGCATGACTATTCCAATGATCCTTATCATGTTTCCACAATGTCTGCACAATGTCTTTTATAGTAGAAACTTGGTATCTGTCAATTAAATATTTGTATGTAGCAATCGAATAATTTCTACTAAAACCATGTGCATAATTAATATTACTTTATATGTCTTTGGTATTAACAAAATATTAAAGATCATTTTATAATTTTTAGTAAAGATATAAACACATTATATCCACCCTTTCTCCAATCCAATCCATTTTAACCTACTCATGAGTATGCCCCCTTTTATTTCTTAATAAGTAGAATAGATAAATTATTTCTACCTGTCTGCAAAAATTGGTAAGTGAAAAAGACAATAAAACAAACCTAGACTGTTGATGTTCTATACTGTGCTTATTTAGATCATGATCTTTCAAGTTAGAGAATTTTTGTAACTTGATCACACTGTGAAGGGACACTGAATTGTTTCTAAAGGTTACATATACTCTCTTAAGTGAATCAAAAGACTTTGAGCTGTTCCCAGTTTGATTCATTGAAAACTCAGCTGAGGGAAAGAGTTTAGGAATGCTTTAGAAACTATTTAATGAATGAAGCAGCCATGGAATCGCAAGTTACTGAAGAATCTTCAAAGACAGTTTGACACTTTAATAACAAAGTGCCTCTGAGTACATTAGAGAGATGAAGATCAATTAACTTAAAGCGATCTTTGAATTTCTCCTCTGCAGGCTTAACCCAGTCAACCTTCTGTGTGACCACCAATTTTTTATTTGGGTTTACAATGTGCATGGTTATTTCCAATGACTTATTGCATTATTTCTGGGTGAGCATTTATTTCCCTTTGTTCTAAATTATGATTAAGACTTGGGAGTATTGTCTTTCACCACGTGCCCTTTAGGATTTTCCATGTCTCATATTTTGCTCTGATTGTGTTAATGTGATTAATATGTTTCTTTCTTATTTCTTGAAATATAGTTTTTAATTTGTGGATAAAATGTCTGCACAGAAGCCCAATCAAGCATAATCAATATAATTGAAATGCTTAATCATATAGTTTTTTATGTTTAAGATAGCAAGGAATGCTTGGCCAGTTTGACTTTCAATTAGCAGCTTCTGTTTGGTGAATTCTTGGCACAGGATATTATGACTTCATGGAAAACCATCTCTTTCATTTATTCCAAAACTTCAAATGTTTCTGTAGTTTTTTGCACAACATGTTTGAGGTTTACTTTCCTGCTCATATGGGATGCTTTAGGAAAATAAGAAAAGTGAATCAGTTTAATTGCAACATATAAAACAATTCATTTTTCTTTAAGTGACTATAAAGAGACTCTTTCTTGGAGTGACATAAAAACCATTTATTTTGTCTTCCATCAATTTTAATTTGCAAATGGGGAAAGTCCTCACTGAGATTTCCATTAGAAAGATAAAAGATATACACAAGACTATGCTGCATCATTGTTGAAAAATACAATACATGATAGATATTTTCATTTAAGGATCATCAGGAATCAACTTCTCAGCCATTTTGGTCATTGGGTTATAGTAATCCCATTCACAAGACAACTTCTAAATAAGGGCTGGGTCTGTGACAACCAATGGATGGTGCTTCATGTACTTGATAAATACTTATCAAGTAAATGTACCAAGACTGTATTCACTGTAGGATGACCGACATTAAATGAGATGTTGTCATAACTCCCAATTATGCCAAAAGAGGAAGACAGAGAAACCCAAGTCAGTAAGCTAAGTGAATTTTTTAAAGTGATGTAAATGCATATAAGAAAGACTTCCTTTATTTCTTCTGAAATAAAGACCTGCACTGATTGCTCAAATTCCCTGCTTCTCTTATTGCTTCTTTAAAGGCATTTTCTCTACCATTCTGACCCTTCATATGACACCCACACATAACTGGAAATAACAAACTATGGAACTGAAAGTGCATATCCTTATGGAGCACATTTGAACTTTACCTAGGGATCCTTATTTCAAGCTGGCTGTCATGACCTTTGACCTTATCCCACATGTCTACAGTTGATCACTTAAACTTAATACAAGCAGTTCAAAAGCCTTGCCTTTTTCTAAAGGTTAACATGAACTATTATACTGTAATATTTTTTCCCTTTAGTACCTTCTAAAAAAGGAATTCCTGATACACTCCCCACACATTCTCTATCATTTCCACTCATTTTATGACTAATCTTTCAATGTGTGTCTCTAGGAGGAGTCTTACGTGACCTACTCGTTCATTCTTTTTTTCCTAAGGGCTCTTACTATAAAGAAAATATACCTCTTACCGACGTTTTCCTCCTGAATCAAAAACTTGTTCTAGTCCTTACACACACATGCATATGCATGCATGCACACTCACATTCATACTCTCTGATCTGTCTTTAATTCTTCTAAGAACTGTTTTCATTTCCCCTTAACCATTTTGCCTGTCTCCTTCTACATTTTTTCTATTTATTGGGACCTTCAAGCATATTTTTAACCTGTAAACAATAATTTTAGAATATCCTTTTGTCCTATTGAAATTAAATTCTGATGCTTCCTTGAGAAGTCCTGAGTAAATCCCAGAATTGGGTAGGACTTTTGATTCCAATCTTCTGAGCTCGTTTTCTGGCTTATGAAAATGTGAATAGTATATTTACCTTACAGGTGTACTGGAACAACTAACATAGCAATGCATATAAAGCATCAAAAAGAACTTAACACCCAGTAAACAATTCCTTTCTCTTGCAGTCCTCCTCTTCTTCACCTGCCCATCTCCCTTCTCTCCTTCCTACCCTCTCAGTGTTCATCTCCCTACTTCTTCTCCACTTGCATTTGAGGAGTCCTGTTGTATTTCCCCAAATACGCTTTTCCTGATGGGCTAGTAACTAAGTAAGATGTAACAACACCTATCTCAGGTAGCCTGGTATGGTTCTAGAAAATTTATGCTAAGCAAATCAACATAAGATCCTAGATCTGTTTGGAAAAGCCCTTCCGTTGGTTCCAGACATGCCTTTTACCTAAGTTTCCAAATATTTTAGTGACTAATATTCATTTGATGAACAATCAATCTCCTCCCACTCCAGTGGCTCTATAGTGCCATTTATAAGTAATATCAAATGATATTGGTCTACTCTTAAATGTCCTCTGATCTTCATTCTATTTCTTTCCTTTACCTTTTCCTCCAAGGTAACTTTTTCACCTGTAAAACACTCCAAGAAATACCATACCGCATTTCTTATGAAACCTAAGGCCTCAAGCCTGTTAGGCAAGTGCTCCATTATGTGAGCCTTTTGTTTGTTTGTTTGTTTGTTTGCAACAAGGTCTCACTAATTTTGCACAGGCTGGCTTCAGTGTTTCAATCCTCCTTGTCTCTGCCACCTGAATACCTGGGATTACAGGAGTTTACCACCACACCTAGCTCCTACTTTGCCTCTTGTTCAAGGTCTGGCAGTGTCACTTTCATACCCTTTGTCCATCAAGTAAATGTCTATAGAATAACACTGAATAAATGGCAGAAAGAGAGGCCACCTTGGTGCACACAAATCATGTTATAGAAAATGGTTCAAGCCAGGATTAACCCATAAGCGCCTCCATTTGCTGAGGGTTTGTAGAAGTGTGTTTTAATGAACATTGGCAGTAGAAGGGATTGAGCTCTTGGCCTCATGCTTGTGAAGCAGGCATTTGCCACTTGAACCACTGCATGTCTCCCTTTTTGAATTGGTTATTTTTCAAGGGTTTAGCTTTATGCCCAAAGCAGCCTGGGCTGCTTCCTTCCTACTTGTACTTTGTTAACAAGAGTGTGCCATAGCACCCAGACATTGTGCTCTCCTGATAGTTGGGATAACAAGCACATACCCAGCCATTGGTTGAGATGCAGTCTCAGAAACTTGTATGCTCAGACTGGCCTTGCATTGAAATCCCCCTATTTCTGCTTCCCAAGAAGCTAGAATTACGGACTTGAGCTTTACTTTGCTTTATGTTACATTCCTATGTTTGCATAAGAATGTTTGTTGAAACATACTTATAACTAGTAAAACAGTCTAGGAAACGCCGTATATTTCACCATAGTCCTGAAGAACTGGAGAGCTGGAGAGGTAGTGGTAAAAGACAAAATTTGAACTACATGAAATCTGCGTACAAGCAGAGGACTCATTAAGCATGACTTTCTGTCATTACTACTTGCTCTAAGCATCATGGTGTTCAGCTCTGAGTTTTCATTTCCTCCCATTTCCTTTGTAGCCTCCTCATGTGACAAAAAAATAAGATACATCTACTGTACCAAATTAGGATTACTGGGGGAAGGAGGTATTTATAAACATACACTATAGACTGGATAGTACCATACAGTGGTAAGGAATTTCTTGTTATCAGTAATTATTTTTTAAAAAATAGGTAACTCAAGAATCATGATGCTGAGTTTGTGCTAAATCATAAGAAAGTTATATCTGCTGAAAATAAATTCTTGTCCTTTTTATACCCTGGCTCCACATCCTGGAATAGTATGATCACTCTATCATAATATCAACCATGTCTTCTCTGTTAAGATGAAAAATTATTTTTTGAAGTGAAATAATCTAGAGAGAAAAACCTTATATTGTTAAAAAGCTGAGGAATATTTACTTGAGGATTTCCTGTGTGGATGTAGAACTTGAGCCTACAGCTATTTCCAAAAAGATTCTTATTGGAATTCTTTTTTTTTTTTTTTTCTGGGTCCGGTCACGGGGCCTGAACTCTGGGCCTGGGCGCTGTCCCTCAGCTCTTCAGCTCAATGCTAGTGCTCTACCACTTGAGCCACAGCACCACTTCCGGCTTTTTTTCTTTTTGCTTATGTGGCGCTGAGGCATCAAACCCAGGGCCTCATGCATGCAAGGCAAGCACTCTACCACTGAGCCACTTTCCCAGCCCTTATTGGAATTCTTATTCATGGTCATGCTTGTACAGTTATTCTAACACAGGCTTTGGAAATACATTTTATTCATCCCTATGGGGTTAAGAGAGACCTACAAAGGTAATTGGACCTTCTACTCCTGGAACCAGCATGTGTATATAGATCCCTAACCCTCACAGAGAAACTTCCAGAGAAATCTAAGTCTTATGCATTCCTATGCCCACAAGGGAACCAGTCTTGGCCAACCTTTGAGCCTTCTTATACAAGCTAACAAGGTCAAGTTGTCTACATGGGGACTGTGGAGATCATTTCTCACGAGCTGTCCACAGCTCTGATTATCAACACCTAATCCTTCTGTAGGAATCTTTCCCTTGTTCTTCTAGCCTAAATTATCTCTGTCCTCTTGCTGTACCTGGTTGTCCTTTATAATCATGTGTCCATCATGTAGCCCTATGATAATGAGAAACAACCTGGGTTATCTGACTTGTCACAGATGTAACTAAGATACATTGGCTCTATTCATCAAGTTGGCCCATTTCCTTTGTAGCCTCCTTTTTTTTTTTTTGCCTCCTGCAAGGGATCTACCAGACAAATGAAGAAAGCAAGCAAGTAATTTCTCCATTGCTAGAGCAAATCCATTGTTCTAAATTAAGCTCAAAAAAGAGAAAGTAGATAATTTTATAATTTTTTGTAGGTCATAGCGCTTGAACTCAGGGCCTGGGTGCTATCTCCGAGCTCTTTAACTCAAGGCTAGTGTTGTACAACTTTGAGCCACAGCTCCACTTCTGGATTTTCTGGTGGTTAATTGGAGATAAGACTTTCAAGACTTTCTTGCAGTTTTGAACTGTCATCCTCAGATTTCAGCCTCCTGAGTAGCTAGGATTACAGGCATGAACCACCAGTGCCCCACTATGGAAGGTTTATATCACTCAGTTTTGGCTAGCAGCCAAAGATGAAGTTCTCTTTCAACCAAGTCTTGAGAAGATGCAAATGAAAGCAGGTGTCTTTTGTACCTTATATGAGCTGCCAGTAACTTTTCAAAGAGCATAGCATGCAGTGGGAACTGTGTTGCATATTTATGTACCTTATTTCCTGGATTCCGTGTTGCAGGACTGCAAGGTATGTATTGCAAGGTAAGATTTATTCTATGACAAAAAGGGTCTCAGAGACAAAAGCTCACAAGTTTAGTACAAAATAAAAGTGTTACTCAAACCCTCAACTCATTTCCTTTACCAGTTTACAACCAAGCTATCTAAATGCAAACTTTAAATTCTTTCATTGTGGAGTGTATATACATTTGAAGAGAACAATATGATAAACCCATGCATTATCAGCGATTTTGTTTAACTTCTATTCTTTTCCCTGTCAATGAGTTATTGTGAACAAATTCAGAAAGCATGTCATTTTATGTATTTTTAAAAATATGTATCCATAAGAAGTCTTTAAAAATATCCAAAGTACTATTTACCTAGCAAAAAAAATTTATTTAATATCATTGAATATCTTGGTCAGTGCTTGAATCTCATAATTTTATATTTTATTTAAATCATAATCCAAACAGAATCATCTGTTTACCACATCTGGTGGTGAACAGAGTCTAATCTATTCATCCAAAACAGGACTCTTCTCACTAGAGAGAATGTCATTAAGATAGAAAAAATATAGTTCATAGTTAGACCCAACATTGAACAACTCTGCATTTTGGAGAATGAAATTCATACTTGGAGATTAATTGCAAAGATTCATACAATATCTTTGAAAGTGCTGAGTGCAGTCTCTGGCATGGGGCAGGTCCTCCATGAATGTTAATTTCCTTTCCTAAATAGAGAGAAAAAAATTAAAAGGGGAAGATAGAGTAACTGGCCAAGAAGCTTGAGGAAACTTCTTGGAGCGCTTTGGCTTCTGATCCCTTGAGAGCATTTCCATTTTGTTTCTGGATGGAAATTTGACCATAATTGTGCCAAAGTGGCTAATGACTAGCAGCTCTGAATGTTTCCCATTGCCATCCACAGCTCTGCATCGTTTCCCATTCAATAAAGAAGGAAATTTGTGACTTCACAATTATCTCAAATGCATAAAATAACAATATTATAAAAATAATTTAACTTCATATCAGTTAAAACCAATCAAAGAAATTGAAATATAACCAGGTGCAATTTCTCATGCTTGTAATCCCAGCTATTTGGGAGGCCTATAGCGGGGGAGGATCATAGTTCCAGGCCAATCTGGGAAACAAGTTGGCAAGCCCTCATCTCAGCCAATATAACATGGGCACAGTGGCATGCCAATTATTTCAGGAATGGGGGGATTGAGTTACAGGCTGGTGCAGGCAAAAAACCAAGACCATTTATATGTGTGTGTGTGTGTGTGTGTGTGTGTGTGTGTATATATATATACACACACACACACACACACACACACACGCAAAAACAAAGCCCTAGAAGCATGAGTATCTGCCTAAAAGCACAAGCTTTGAGTTCAAACTTCAGTCTCAAAACAATGGTATAATATGACATATATTAACAGAAGTTGCAATTTTGTTTCAGAGATAACAATATAAAACTAAACAAATAAAAGCAAGTAATACAATTCAGGGCTGTGCTTGCTTTTTGTTCATATGAATTTTGGCAAGTCACTACATTCCTCAAAGTTTCAACTTCTCAGGGTTTAAGACCTACATTCTTAATAAAGAATACTATTAGCCTAAAAATGTCAGCAGTACATAGGAAAGTAGAAAGAAAACTGCACTATATGTTAGAGCCAAATCCCAATTTTAACTCCCACTTAATGAATATGTACCTTACATAGGCAACTAATTTGATCTTTGTCCCATTCTTCTTGTTTGTTAAATACAAATTATAATCCATCTCACAAAATTATTGTGAAGATGAAAAATAATATATATTACATGTTCAGCAGAGCCCTGGTTTTTCAGACACTTATTGATGGCTATTATGATGATTGTTAGTTCTTAATACAAAAGTAGTATTTGCTATTCTCAAACAAGTTTTATTTAAATCAATAAGTTAGATAATTTATAGTCAAAAATACAGAACTGCGTGTATCTGACAGGCACATTCACATTGGGCAAATCTAACAGCATTTGAGAGGTTCTTGGAAAGTTCATCCAAAGTATAGTTGAATTTGGTACATTGTATTCCCAAGGACTCATACAACAATGGCCATAGCATGGTTTTCATGATCTCTGTATGCATTTTTGTAAAGTGAGCCACTTTCTTTGATATTATATGAAAACATTTCCTAAAATGGTACGTGGAGGTTGGCAGTAAGAATACTGAGAGTCTTGTGATAGGTCTGTAAGATTACCTATCTGTACATGGAAACTTGCTGGGAGATGGTATCATTGAAAGACAAAATTCCATTAATACTCCAGCTGGCTTGTCTAAGTTGTAGTGACTGGCTTCTGTGATAGTTAAACTCGGAAGGAAATCATCATTTGGATCTAAAAATGACTTGGGTACCACTGTCATGATGATTGAAATTGCCTTGCTGTGAGACTGTCCCAGCTCTGTGAATAAGACCAGACTGAAGTACATAATTGTGTTTTAATTAAGCAAAGGAGACAGACATTGCTTTTTTTCTTTCAGAAGACTTTTATTCTTATTTTACAAACTCTACATGGTAAAACTAAAGAGTAATTGTTTAGCAGACACTGGCTCCTTCAGATCCCTGGCCTTGATGTGACTGTAAAGAGAGAGGCTCATTGAAATCTTGGAATTATGCTTTCTAACAATTTGGCAAGACTTTTTTCTGAGTAAAAAGAATGTTTGCTCCATATAGAAAACATGGGAGGGCGGGGAAACAGCCGAAAGAAAGAACATCACAAACTCATCAGATTTTCTTGGTTTTAAAGTTGAAACTACTCAATGCTTAAAATCAATGTCCTTCTTTTCTCCTAATATTAGAGTAGAAATATGACTTGAAGGTATATGACTTGTAAATGCCTGATTATAGTTCATTGTGTGCATAGGTAGGTATAGAGGCTCACTTCACTGTTTTCTTACTCTTAGACATTTTAACTTTTTAACATTTTACTAGGAAGTAGCATCATTTTATTTATATAGCTCTGGCCACAGCCTGAGCAATGTTCTGTGTGAATTTCTACCCAGGTCCACAGAGAAATAACCTCTTTGAACCCAGAGTGCTTCTTCACAGGCAAAGGCTTAGGCTCTACACAACACTTGCTTATAGAGTCAGAACATTTAAGGGAAGAGCATTTAGATGAGGCAGTAACTCTCAGAGCCGATTTATAAGCAGATGGCCACATTCAGAAGCACTGGAAACCTTGACTTGATGCAAACCTACCTTAAATTGTCTGAAAATCCATTATTTTTGTCTTTTTGTTTTGGAACAGGAAAGTGGCAGGAGAACTGAGTCTAGGTTGAGAGCCCACCACACTGATGTATACAGTTCTTGTAGCATGCTCTGCTTTCACTTTGCAGTGTTAGCGCTAGCTTCACCACCATCTGCACTGTTTCTGACAGCCATTTTCACAACCAGTCTGTGGGTTTCTCAACAATAGCCCTGACACCCTGTTAGTCTTTGGATCTCTCAGATATCTGCACATTGACAGGCTTTTTGGGAAACACATAAAGATGCCTTAAGATGGATCTTACTGGTTATAGCTCTAATTTATTGATTTATGTTTATATTTTTTCCATTAAAACAAGTTTTGTTAAAAGAAATGAGATGGAAAGCATGCACAAGGTAGAGGAATGAGGAATTGCATGTGTTCATCTCATGCCAGACGCAAAACCCTACTTTCACAGTCTAAAAAAGCATATAACAGGACTTTTTAAAAATCACTCATAAAGCAAGCATATTCTGTGTCTACTGTATGCTAGAATTAAGTTTGGCCCCAGAGAGACAAATACCCTGAAACTTTACGGATGGTTAGTCATGATGTTTAGTGAGATCACAAGCCCAATGTCTACCCAGGCTACATGGTAAATCCCTCTCTAGAAGAAGAGGATGAATAAGAAAATGAGGACAGGGCTGGGATGTAGCTCAGTGGCAAAGCGCTTGGCTAGCAAGTGCAACGTCCTGGGTTCAATCCCCAGTACAAAAAAAAAAAAAAAAGAAAAGACAAAAAATACAGTTAAAAACCCAAACAAAAGAAAATGAGGACAAGGGCTAGGAGGTGGAGGAGGGAGAGGAAGGAGGAAGGAGAAGGAAGAAGAGGAGAATGAGAAGAAAGAGCAAGAGAAGGAGGAGGAAACTGTTCCTCCTGGTCTAAAGCAGGAGCTAAAGTAAATGAGCCTTGTATTTAATAATTTTAAAATGATGGCATTTTGAGCAGACAGAAAATCTGCCCAGTTTCTTTCTCTTTTCAAACATGGCCTCATCTATGTTTTTAAGTAGTTCCAGATCAACAAGTTTGACACCTCTACCTCTCCCCCTCCCCCCCAAAAAATCTCCTGAACCCTTACTTTTGCTTCTATTTTTTTTTCTTGCAGTTATGGGGATCAAACCCAAGTCATTGAATATGATAAACAAATGTTCTATCCTATAATCTCTAGCCAGTTAGCTCCATTTTAACTATCCATAGTAAAGGTATTTTAAAAAGACCTTTATAATACATGCAGATACTGTCTATTTGTCATGAAAATCTAACATTTATGAACTCTTATTTTTAAATCTGTCATTATAGGAAATATAAGCCCTATATGGATACAATTTACTAAAATGAAACAAATTATAAAATATTGCCAGTTCATCACTTCATTAATCAATTAGACCATTAAAAGTGTTTGACTAGCAAACTTCATATAGAAGGAAAATATAAAGGAAAGAAGAAAGAAAAGGAAAAGGAGAATGAGAAGGAGGAGGAAGAGGAGGAGAAAAAGAAAGGAAAGAAGGAAGGAAGGAAAGAAGGAAGGAAGGAAGGAAGGAAGGAAGGAAGGAAGGAAGGAAGGAAGGAAGGATAACAGCAGTAAGAAGTGATAGTGTCACACAGACCTGAATTCAAACTTCAGCATTACCAGCCAGGCACCGGTGGGTCACGCCTATAATCCTAGCTTTTCAGGAGGCTAAATGGTAGAGTGCTAGCCTTGAACAAAAAGAGCTCAGAGACAGCACCCAGGCACTGAGTTCAAGGCCCACAACTGACAAAATGAAAATACTTCAGCATTACAATTTGCCACTCATGTGCTGCAGGGCTTCTGCTGCCTTGGCTGTACAATAGACACTGTTATGTCTACCTTGGGTAGTTCTTGTGAAAATTACATGAGATTCATGCAGTATACCTAGCAGACAGCTGGGGATAGAGAGAAGTACAACATAAGATAGGATTATTCACAGCTATATATGAATAAATAAAACCTATAGTTTCTTTCAGGACTTACATTCAAACAACATGCTAAGATCAAACATTTCTTGTCTAATTCACCAGCGTGTTCTTAGAACCCTGTCCAGTGCCGAACATATTGTAAGTACTCAGTAGATAATCCCTCAATGAGTCCTAGGATGTCAAATTGTTCCTAAGTGCCTAAATAGATGCAAAAGAAAGGCAGAATTTCTGACCATATGGGGAAGGTATTTCAGGGACAAAATGTTTATATCTGACTTCAGTAGCCTGAAGTATTACACTTCTCACAGATGCCTTAGGGTGTTCATGTGTTCCCACAACCCCACAGTAATCCAGCAAGAAGGAGAACTAAGAAGAAATAGGAAGTACACCAGGTCTGTAAATACTAACACATTGGCCTCTTCACCAAGGACTACACCAAAAGTGATACTTACGTATCACCTGAACCATTCAAACAATACAATTTGAATGATCCTTTCTCTATGTGGAGAAAGACATACTCACAAAGATCAAGCAACCTCACCTTGTTTTTATTTTCCTGTTCACTATGTAGCATTTCTTTCTTTTTTCAATTAGAACTTTTTATTTTTTATTATTACCTTTAAGTAGTTTCACAAAGGAGCTGCCGTTTAACGAGGCAGTTTATGAGTATGGTATATCTCTGTCAATGTCACCCCTTTCAACATTCCCACCCATCCCTCCCCTACCTATTCCTTTCTTCACTAGTCTTAATTTTATAGGATAAGCATTGGAGGTTTTTTGGGGGGAGAGGGGTTGTTTTTGTTTGTTTTGGGTTTTTTTTTCTATCATGGAGCCTGAGCTCTGGGCCTGGGCACTGTCCCTCAGCTCTTCAGCTCAAGACTAGCACTTTACCACTTGAGCCACAGTACCATTTCCAGCCTTTTCTGCTTATGTGGTACTGAGGAATCGAACCCAGAGCCTCATGCATGCAAGGCAAGCACTCTACCACTGAGCCACCTTCCCAGCTCGAACTGGAGTTTTGATTGCATTTTCTTCTCTTATTCATTTGTCCATCTTTTCTCCTTGACCCTGCCCCACCCTTTTCAAGTACCCACTTTGGGTGTTTTATTTTGCTGAACTTTGTCTTTGCCTTTCTAAAGAATTACACTATCTGAGTTCTCCCTTTAATCTACTATATTTCAGTTAGTACATCTGTATACACTTGCACATAACCCAACATATTTACTTCTAAGTTTGGAAACTAAATGTAGCTTCCACATATAAGGGAAAATATGCAATCTCTGTCTCTCTGGGCCTGACTTACTTCACTTAACATAATTTTTTCCAGGTTTTTCTATTTCTTTACAAATGGTACAATATTATTCTTTGTAATGAATGAGTAAAATTCAATTTTGTACATATACCACATTTTCTTGATCCCTTTGTCCATTGCGGGGCATCTAGAATGATTCCATACCTTGACTATGGTGAATAGTGCTGCAATAAACATTGTTATGCTGTATGAGGAGCTAGCTCTGTGGCTTTTATATGAGGAACTTGCTCTTTGCTTTACCCATTCATTTATTTGTCTAACAAATATTTATTGTTTATCATTTGCCTCATATTATCCTTCATCAAAATCAGAGTTTAATTGGAGGAACAGATATTAAGCCATCACAATAGGGCATCAGGTTACAATAGGTTACATTGTCATGGGTGAAAATACATGATGATGTAAGCAAATACAACAGGGATGCCTATTTGCAGATGTTGAAAGTAAGAGATTCAAGGAAATCCACTGAGGCCTAAGTGCCCAACCCAGCCTCCTGGGGTTGCCACTAAGACTTGTTTACTGTCACAGGGCCTCACAAAGAGGACTGTGGAAACATTTCCTTTGAGAAGAGGATAATGGATCTTCCTCCTAAGATTTAGCATCACCCATTTTATTCCTCACTTCCAACCTCTATAACAGAGGACAACAGAGCTTTTGATGTTAGTAAATCTCCCAGGGATCCTCCCTTTCTTAGGCAAAATTCCTTGGAGTGGCTTCCAGATAAGAAACTGGAAAACACCTGTCTTAGGTGCTTTCCACACAGGTGCTTTCCCCAAATCCACATTGCTTTCCTGTGGTGTCCATGTGTGGGACATTAAGTACATTACATATACCTGAGCCCTCAGAAAATTCCATGTGCTTTCACAGTCTGTGAGAGAGGCACAGAGAGCTAGGAAAGAATGAAACATGGGTCTGCCCAAACATTCTGGGCACAAAGAACTCAACTGTGGCTAGTGCAAGGTTTGGAGGTGAGGTGATTCTCTGTTTCTAGAGGTGCCCAAATCAGGAAACAGCTAGTAAATGGACAATGGGAGTAGGGATGCTGTTACCAACCAAAGGACCAAGAACCAATAGTGGCAGGAAAATATTGTCAAATATATATATATATATGTATATATATACATATATATACATATATATATATATATATGTAATGTTCTAAAGCAGTAAAGAACCCTGCTCATGAGTAAGATGAGCATGGGCCCACAAAAAGAAATACGGATTCTGCAAGCCAGGCCTTGGTTCTAACCCAGCTCTCTCACCAAAATATTTAGGGATTTGTGAATCATTTTATCTGTAAAATTCAAATAATAATATCAAAGTGGCACTACTGTTGTGGTATTTATATAAATATTGGTGTACAAGTGTCATCTGATATCTTGCCTTTAGAGGTAGTAGTAATAATGATTTTAATGGTAAGATAATGACACAACATAAGGCTAATTTATGCTGTACTTTTGTCTAATGCTTACAACTTCATGGTAAAGATTGCTATTATCCTTATTATGAAGATGAAGAAGTAGAGGCTTTAAACAATATGTAACATACACGCACACAGCCACATAGGCCATGTGTGGTACAGCAGGTAGTATGACTTCAAGCCCATGTGTTAACTGCCCTCCTGTCACTGTCAATACCCATCCTTTATTATAACTACTGACGTAATCACTATGGCCATTTTGTGAAATGCCTGAGACATTGTGGGTTTTTTCCCCTGGGATAAAAGCTAGCAGAGAATTTCAACTTTTGCTGTTACATTGTATCATTTGCTTTTTTATATCAGTTAGATCTCCTTTTTAAATGGTAGAAGAGCCCAAATGAGGATTGCTTTAAGTAAGAGAGAAATTTATTTCTCACACAAATAAATAAATTGAGAGGAAGAGAAACTCAGACTTATGAGACTGCTCATAAAGTTCCTAGGAGCCCACATCCTCTGTTTCTCTGCTGTGCCATCCTTAGCAGGTAGCTGAACCCTGTGGAGCACATGTAGCTATCGTGAACATCTACTGTCTAGCCAGCAAGATGGAGGAAAAGGAGACAAAGGATGCCTTCTTGTATATTAAAAATCCTTCTTCAAATCACACTGAAAAATTGGCATAAATATCAGTCTCCAAAATTTGGTCATATTTTAGCAAAATCCTTGCTAAAACGCTTTTGTTATTGTTCTGTTTTTTGTGTGTTTTTGTTCTTGAGTAAGATGAAACAGGATTGTTGGAGGACTGAAATTTTTCAGACATCCTAGTAGTGGCAAAATTTAATAATTATAATAAATGTCTTAATTTAGATTGCCCAGTTGTTTAAAATATAAAAATCAGCACAGAGGGGTTGGAGGCATGCCTCAATTAGTAGAGCACTAGCTAATAAGCCAAAGTGTCAAGTACTGAGTTTGAGTCCCAGTCTCCCAACTAAAAACAAGAGAAGAAAAATGAGCACAGACAAATGATATTCTAAATTCATGTCTAAGATAACTACATCTCTTACTAAGAACATTATCCCAACTGTCATGAAGTTTCCGTACTCTATGAGCTTTTGTATCTTTTTACCTTTGCCAATTTGACTTCCTTTTGCTTAGATTTATCATATGTAAAATGAGTAGATTTAAATGAAAATATCTGATATACTTCCAGTTCTACCTATCACTGAATGCTGTAGTCAAATTTCATTCTCTTTTTAAAATGTGTTATATGATAAAATCTATTCATGAGCTAGTTTTCCTCAAAAATAGATACAGATTTGTCTTTGATACCCAGTCTTCCCACAGAAAGGATTAAGGCCTTCTATGTTTTTTCAATTGTGCTAGACAATTTGAAAAGGAAACAAAACAAGCAAAGTAAACATCAGAAAGGAAAGTAAACGATCCGCTTTTTGGTTGATTATATACACATACAAAGTTCTCGCTTCACAGCACATATACCAAAATTGGAACAATACAAAGGAGATTAACATAGCCCCTGAGCAAAGACAACTGGCAAAATTTGTAGAAGCATTCCATATTTTTTAAACCCATAGATTCCAAATAAATACAAAATTAACACATTTTCCCCCTAAGAAGGCTAGATTAAGAATAAACTACAAAAGCAAATCATCTTTCCTGTCAGTTTACCAAAAAATGTTTAGAGGGCTAGGGAGGTAGTTCACTGGCAGAGCATTTGTCTTGGAAGTACAAAGCTCTGGGTTCAACTCACAGCACTGTGAGAAAGCACAGAATTCAGGAATGAAAATGTGGAAAAAATATTCTACACACAATAGCAATCAAGATAATAAAAGATATTTCAAATTTTAAAAAATATATAAGATAAAACTAGATGGAATCAGATCACTTTTAGGCAGCTATAGCTGAATAGTGAAAGACGAAGCTAACTTGATCTGAAGTGGAGAGGTATCTAGGAGGAAGATGCTAGCAAATCATGACTGTATTTGTGGTGAGAAGGAAGGAGAAAGAGGAAGGCTGTGTTCATGGGCAGTCGGATGGTGGTACAATTCTTCAGAGAGAGAATCCTTGCCAAGTATCTATTCTTCTTGTGACTTATAACAATACCTCCCAGAAGCTAAACCAGAAAACGACACTCCTTTTGCATTGTTCTAATAGGTTCTCATCAGAACAGCAACGACAAAAAACCGTGACTCACCCTGAATTCTCTCACCCAGCTGGCAGGGTCTGTGATTCTCTTGGACTGCTGAACTGCTATGATTCTATTGAGGTTCAATTCAAACCTCTTGAGGTTTCCTTGGGTTGACAGTTCATGGCAGGTGTTCTTATTCTTTCTAGGGCTGATTATATTTCTAGGACTTCTTTTAATGTCAACTACTTTTTTAAGCTCCCAAGGATAGTGGTCGAATGAGAAACCAATAATGTTGAATAGCTGCTATAATTGAACAATATTTAAAATTAATTCACATTTAAATAATAGCAATGACACTGACATATATTTGAAAAAATGCATCAGTAAGTGAGAGGTTAACTATTAAGCTTGCAAGGCTTAGTGATCATTTGGAGTATGGATTCTTAGATCTTTAGCAATAATTTAATGGGTCCTCTTATCCCTGGATTTCACCCAGGAATCTTATAGATTCTTTTCTGATGATTGTAAACTTTTTTGTTACTGTTTGAAATGAAAAGCAAAGCTTTTGCTAACATTTCCACAGTCTTTAGAAATCAAAGCACTGAATATTTGCTTCCTGATGATACATTTATATAGGTCATCAGATTATATAAGCAGGTTTTTGTTTTCTCTTTCCTTCTAACTTTGGTCCTAAGCTTAGCATTGCAGTAAACCAGTTGTATTGTGTTTTGTTTCATTTTCACCATTGAACATTATTTTGCAGAATGTCTATTTTTAAGAATAAGAGCTAGACCCACAGAGCCAGCAAGAACCAACAGAACCTTAGCCTCAGTTTCTTTTGTGTGAGACTTGTAGGATATCCAAGAAATTTGTCTATCCATATACTGCATTGCAGCTCCCCTCTCTGCAGCTGAGCTCTGAATTATTGTCAAATGATCATATACCACCTGCTTTTCATTCTGAATCCTAGCAGAGCAAGTCTGACTATTTTTACTCCTCCCGGAAGAGTCTTTCCCACTTACCTACCTCATCAGTCTCATTAGCTGGCCTGTGCTAAACCACTTGAGTCAGCATCCCAACCTTGATTGCATATGAAACTATCTCTAAATAAAAACCACTTACCACTACTTACCTGAACGTGAATATTGAAAAAGCCATTTCCATGAAAAACATATTAATAACTGATATGTTCAATGTGGTGAGCAAGGAACAACCGGAAATGTGAGAAGGGAAAGACCCACTTCCTGACAAGAATAATTTAGGCACCATATCCATGCATTACATAATATATTGTCCTTACCACAAAGCCCTGCAGGTTTATGCTTGCAGCCCCATTTCACAGAAGAGGAAAGTGAGGCCTTGATGAAACATGTGTTGTGTTTGGCCACTCAGCAGGTCTTGGCCTGTTTGACTCTGAGCTTGAGCTGTTTGCAAACCCAGAACATCATAGCCCACACTTCTGACTGTTAAGCACAAGTTTTCCATGTGGCCAGTAGCCTTCTGTGAGCCTTCCTTGAGTTCTTCCCACCTATAGGCGCACTGTCAGAGGTACAAAATGAAGGAAGCTATGTCTAGATAGCTGACCAGTGACTGTGTTGGATTTGGCAATGAAACACATACTTATAGTTAAATATACTATCTCACAAGGCTGTTCAGAGTGGTCTTAAGAAATTATTCCAACACTTAAGCTTAGACTTTTGTAAAGACAAGGTATCAACTGCAAATGACCACACAGTCATTTTATGTGCATAAGCCAATGGCAGAGTTACTCTCTTTCCAACTTCACTATGTCTTTCTAGAACACAACTTCAACATACCAAAATTTCTCAAGTTGTCCTATAAACATATGGTTAAACTGTTGCATCTAGTATTTCCAAACACATCAAAAAGCAGCAATTTTCTTAAATGATGTGTTTAAAGCACTTGCTGGATGTCCGTGCAATATAGGCATTGATGAGAAAGATAGAGTCTCCACCATCAAAGCTCAAGACCCCAGTAGAATCACAAATAAGGAAGTTAGGAAGTGGCGCTGTAGCTCAAGTGGTAGAGTGTCGCTACCGCCTCGGCCGGTAATGACAACGCGACACCGGACTCTTCTCTCCGCAGTTTATTCAGGACCTTTTAGTAATCTTCTGACCCCAACCCCGGGGAGAATTCCCCACAGCCTTAAGTACCCGCTGGGTAGCCAACCCTGATACGCCACGTGGGAACCGCCAATAGGTTCAGGTGCACAGAAGCAAGCCAGATTCTTTGCCTTAGCCATATCAGGAGTTGTTTACCACGAGAGCACTCGCCATCGGGAAGGCGGAGGGCGGAGGCCGGCGCCATCTTCCAGGTGCGGCCTCTCGCAGCTCTCTACAGTTCCCCCTTTTTTGTTTAAAGAACACAGATGAGAACAGAGGTCTGATCCCTGTTGTGCAATTGCAAGGACTGCATACAAGCCTTCTCCCAGAGGGTACCTTCTCTAGGGATGACTCAGCCTGTCCATTGATTCGTTTTTCACAAGGACGGGAAAAGGCGAATCGAACCCGTGTGCAATCAAACATGCTCTCCTCGAGGGCAAAACTCATGCCTCTCGACTGCAGTACTTTGGCTTTGCAATCTGTGCTCATTGTTTTAGGGTGGCAAGCCACGCTTAGGGGGACTGACCTGCTCCAATGACTGTAAAGGCTTGGATAATCATGGCTGCACTGCGACGCTGAGAACCTCTAATTTGGCAAATGCACCACAGACATACCAAGGAGGCTAACACCAGGAGGCCTGTCAGGGCTCCCAAACCCGCCCCCTCCTTGAGATGAATCATAGCAGCAGAGATCCATGAAGATAACCCCTCCGCCAATCCGGCATCCACTCGGGTCGAGTTCACCACGACGATGGCAATCCTGAGCTGTTCCATCAGGCTGTCGAACTCCCCAGTTCAATTACCTAAAAGATAACTAGACAACTGTTTAGACAAATTTGCAGCGTTTTTTAAATAGGTTTTTTCCTGGGCCTGAACTCTGGGCCTGGGCGCTGTCCCTCAGCTCTTCAGCTCAAGGCCAGCGCTCTACCACTTGAGTCACAGCGTCACTTCCGGCTTTTTTCATTTTGCTTATGTGGTGCTGAGGAATCGAACCCAGGGCCTCTGGCATGCAAGGCATGTGCTCTACCACTGAGCCACCTTCCCAGCCCTCATTCTTCTGGGTTAATTGCACCACAGCAGCAGCTAAGCCAGCATTAGTTAGTGGTCCGCCCAGCTCTCTGCAAACTTTCATCCATGCTTCTAGTCCCCTATTCTTATATGGGGTTATGGCGGCTCTGCATTCCTTAGTACACTGCTCGTAAACAAGCTGTTTAATTAATGGCATGGCTGCGTCTGGGTCACCAAAAATTCTGCCAGCGGCCTCAACCATACGAGCAACAAAGTCCGAAAACGGCTCCATAGAGCCCTGCAGGATTTTGGTGAGATTGCCACTCACCTCGCCTTTATTTGGTAAGGCCTTCCATGCCTTTATGCCAATTTTATTGATTTGTTCATAAACTTGAACCGGGTAGCCTATCCGCTGATTGGCAAATCTCCCCTGTCCAAGCAGCATATCTCTGTCCCAAGCTGGGTTTCCCCCAGCCTGATTGGCCGCAGCCTCTTCACTAGCAAATTCAATCAAAAAGGCCTTCCAATCTAAATACTGACCTGGGCTCAAACAAGCTCGTGCGAGCCCACTCCAATCACCGGGTGTCATGCAGTGTCTGTTTAGGGCCTCCACCTGGGCTACAGTAAAGGAGGCCGTGATTCCGTATGTCCGCACAGACTCAGCTAAAGATTTTATCACCTTAAAATCTAAGGGTTCATGATACCGCTGTCCCTGTGGATCCTGAAATATTGGACAGGCTAGATGTAACTCGGTTCTGACCGCTTTCCACACGCCTGGGCTGAAAGAACAGCCGGGGCTGCCACTTCCAGGGTCCTCCGCATAGAGCGGAGGGGCCGAAGGTGTGGGGCGGTGCACGGAGGGCGTGCATTCGTCTTTATCTGGGTCCTCTCTCTCCTTCCATTTCCTCCTCTTTCTTATCTTTGTTTTTTCTATTTGTTCTATGATTGATTGTAATTCCTCTGAGTCTGTAGACTCAGAGGTCTCTAGTTCGGCAAAATCAGGGCATGACCCCCCCCTGCTCTCCTCCTTTTCGCTGTTTGCCCTTTCTGATCTTTCTTCCTGCAGCATTTCTAAGGCGGCCTGACCATTCTCTACCGCCTCACTGCAACGCTGGTCCTCGAGACAGCCTCTTATCAGTTTCCATATTGGTCTCACTCCACTCTTAAGCGTTCCTTGTTCAGAGGCAAAATCTAGGTCCCTCCCTAGTTTCTCCCAAGAGGCCACCGTGAGGCTTCCAGAGACAGCGAACCATGGGGCAACGGTGTCACATTCATTCAAAAATCTCTCTAAAGTACTCTTTTTTATTTTTAACTTTTTTGAGTGCAGTAGCTCATTGAGAGCCAAAAAAAATTGGGTGCGAAAAAGAAGCGCCCATGTTTCAAACATTTAAAGCTGATAAACAAGCTTTTACTTTCACTTTTGGCTACTCTATTGACTAGCCCCGGGTTCTCACTCTCTCTTTATCTACCGAGAAGAGCAAAAATCCCCCCCCCCCCCCGCTCTTGTGGCGGATTCCCCTTTTACTTGGGAACTTACTCCCCGCTCTTGTGGCGGATTCCCCTTTTACCTGGGGACTTATCCCCGCTCTTGTGGCGGATTCCCCTTTTACCTGGGAACTTACCGGTGCACCACCCTGACCACAGAGAGTTCTGAGTCCTCGTTGGGGTTATGGCTGAGTCCCCGTACGGGCCGCCACGTGTCGCTACCGCCTCGGCCGGTAATGACGACGCGACACCGGACTCTTCTCTCCGCAGTTTATTCAGGACCTTTTAGTAATCTTCTGACCCCAACCCCGGGGAGAATTCCCCACAGCCTTAAGTACCCGCTGGGTAGCCAACCCTGATACGCCACGTGGGAACCGCCAATAGGTTCAGGTGCACAGAAGCAAGCCAGATTCTTTGCCTTAGCCATATCAGGAGTTGTTTACCACGAGAGCACTCGCCATCGGGAAGGCGGAGGGCGGAGGCCGGCGCCATCTTCCAGGTGCGGCCTCTCGCAGCTCTCTACAGTAGAGCGCTCGCCTTGAGCTGAAGAGCTGAGGAACAGCGCCCAGGCCCAGAGTTCAAGCCCCACGACCGACAAAAAAAAAAAAAAAAAAAAACAACAAATAAGGAAGTTATTGTAATACACAAAAGCGAATTGAAAGTATTAACTTCAAATACTATTGTAGTACCAATAAATTTGGTACCAACAAGTCTCATGAAGACCTTAAATTTACATTTTAACTTTAATTTGATATCATGAGAATTAAATCACTTGAGAATTACCTATGGCAGAAAAACTATCTGTTCCTATAATTAAAAAAAATGTTCTCTAAGTTAGTGAAAATCTCATACTTATAGGCATAGTTTTTCTTTAGTATTCTACTGAGGGTTTCTTTTGAAATGAATATAATTACTCAGGATGACAAGAGCAGGAGAGAAAAAGAGTGATTATCCCAAATCAAAGATAGCTATTTGAGCAGTTAATCTTCCATTGTGGAGTATCTGGGAAAAAGTCAGTCTAGATTAGGGATAAATCTGAATAATAAAATGCTACTAAAGTAAGGAAAGGGGTGGGTCAAAGGGAGAGGAGAATGTTGAAAAGGATGACACTGAGCTGTATTTTTATTGTGAAAACATCATAAGTACAGCAAGTAGGAAACAATATAACATACCCCTATTACCCAGAAATTTCAAATATTAACACCTTCTCATATTTTGAAATTGCTTTCATCGCCTTACTCAGACTTCCTGAACTCCTTTCTTCCTAAGAAAGAAACATTCTACTAGACTTAGCATACATTTTTTTCATGAATTTTTATTTTTATTTTCTCTTTTCCATGCTTGGTACTCAAATTAAGCACCCGAAGCTTTTATTCAATGGCTGGTGCTCTACCACCTGAACCATGCCTCAAACTCCTTTATATTATATATATATATATATTAATTATTTAATTATATATATCATTATATATAATGATATATATATAATTAAATTATATATATTTATATTTAAAAATTATATATATATATATATATATATATATATATATATATATATATATATATATATATATATATATACACCTTTTCTTGGTAGACTTGTGTTTCCTACACAAGCACTCAAACACCAAAGCCATACTCACCCATTTTTGCTTTAGTTTATTTTTTCCTAAGGGATCTCATGCATTTTCTCCTGAACCAGCTTGGCCAGTCTTCCTACCACTGTCTCCACTTGGCTGGGATCATAGACCTGAATCATCACATAAGATTCTGATCAGTCTTTTTATTCTTGGATTCATCATTCTTTTTAACTACTATTCAGTTAACTCATCATGTGACCATACCTCAAAGTTATTTATTTCCTATTTGATGGACATTAGGGCCTCAAACTTGCTTGACTTGTTTGCTCAGCTGGAGCTCTACCACTTGAGCCATGCCTCTAGCCCTGTTCTTTGCTGATGATTTTGGAAATGGAGTCTCAAAGACTTTTTTGCCCAAGCTGGCTTTGAACCCTATGGATCTCAGCCTCCTGAGTAGTTAAGATTATGAGCCTAAGTGATCTAGATGGATTAGTATTTGGAATTTAAAGTATATTCTGGATATAAAGCCTTTGCTGTAGATCTTGTAGATCTTTCATCCTTCCTTTATTTAAAGTTTTAATTCTGAAATAGTCAAATTTATCAGTGTTTTGCTATGCTTTGCACATATTTTGTTTAGCTTGTGTGTTAATATATCTGAAATGCATGTTTGTGTTTGGTAAGAGGTTGTTTGAGCAATCAGATATCTTAACATAATTTTATAGAATACATTTTCCTTTTAGGCAGCACTATCACATATTGTCTCAAAGTAATTTCTCTCCATTTTATACCTGCCACAATGCTATGGGAAGAAACATCTCAAAAGCTTGTTGAATCTCTAAAGTAAGTGACTGACCAGTAATTTCCTTCATCTATGGTTAAATGACTGGCCTCAGTTTCCATTCACATCTATTACTAAAAAGAAGGGGTGATTATTTTTTCTGTTTTTGTTTATGCTTTCGTGCCCATTCTGGGGCTTAAAGGCCTGGACACTGTCCCTTAGCTATTTCTACTCAAGGCAAGTGCTTTACCACTTCAGCGACAACTCCACTTCTGGAATTTTTGGTTATTAATTGGACATAAGAGTCCAAGGCTTATTTTGAACCCCAATCCTCATATCAGTCTCCTGAGTAGTTAAAATTGTAGGCATGAGCCCCCGGTGCCCATCAGGAGGAGGAGGGTTTTTTTTCTTTTTGGGGGGGTAGGGAGTAGGGGAGCAGTCATGGGGCTTGAACTCTGGGCCTGGGCGCTGTCCCTCAGCTCTTCAGCTCAAGGCTAGCGCTCTACCACTTGAGCCACAGTGCCACTTACGGCTTTCTGAGTGATTTATTGGAGATAAGAGTCTCACAGACTTTCCTACCCAGGCTTTCTTTGAACCAGGATCCTCAGATCTCAGCATCCTGAGTAGCTATGATTAGAGGTGCCCGGCACCCGGCAAGGAGGTGTTTTTTTGAGGGTGTATTTCCCACAAAGGAGAATAGCTTCTCCTGTGTTTCTCTGCATTATGACCATTTAAGAGAGATTTTATAGGCCTGAGGAAAAAAAGAGCAATTAAAAAAGCAGCACTGAGATGAAAATGCCTTGGAGAACTCCTCATTATCTGAGTGACTTATTCTTATACCCCAGTCCTCCATGTTTCAAACATGTCTCAAACATGTGTTCCTGGACAGTTAAAGATCATGTGACTTAATGCACATTATGCCCATGTTTGAAAGTTGATATTTCAAATGTTAAATCTGTGAATATCAAAGTGTTTACCTTATTTGGCAGTGATTTTTAAATAAGTATCAGTATCGATGGGATTTTCAAAAAATGGGTATGAGTATCAATGGATCTGTATTAATTTAAAACATTAGGCATAGGAAAATGAAATGCACAGATCAGCAAAATCTGAGAAAATAAACAGTACCAGTATATGCTGTTTCTTGAGCATCTACTTACATCAGCTACTGTGCTAGCTTTCTTTGCTTATTACCTTTAATTAACAAACTAAATGTTATTTGAATTGAGCAGTATTATCACAAGCTAGTAGATGATAAAACTTAGAAAGGTTAATTAATTATCCAGAATGGAAAGAAAATTTTATTTAAAATGTATCTTTTTTCAAAATGTATTTATTTAAAATGTATCTTTTGTCCAAACTTAATTTTTTTTAAAAAAGGAAATTTTTAAAAACCGTTCCAATAGCACTCCAAAGTAGCAGAGAATGAACTTAATTTATTACCTCAAAATATCCAATATGATTGGGTCAGATAACCTGTGTTTTGTAACCTAAACCTTTTTTCCTTTAGGAACTAGATACAATCTTGTTCAAATATAAGAGAATTAATAATAATTTTCAGAGCAACACTATAGCCTCTAATCTGTTTTACAACTGTTTATTTCAATTCTTTGAAGTCATTAGTAATTAAGCATCTTCTGCTCATTATATAGCCCTCTTGAGCAAGATAGCAAGCAAAGGAACTTACAATTGCCATATTTGTCAACCAATTTGTCAGATACCTCCCTCTGCATTGCTGTATGAAATGAGCCTGTTTATATAATACTATCAAATGTCATCAGTATCAAGATAAGGAGCTTGGATCTGTGTGTGTGTGTCAGAGAGAGAGAGAGAGAGAGAGAGAGAGAGAGAGAGAGAGAGAGAGAGAGAGAGAGAGAGAGAGAGAGAGTGTTCCAGTACTAGGGCTTGAAGTCAGGGCCTCATGCTTTCCCTTGAGCCACCTCTACTTCTGTCTTTTTGCTTTTTAATTAGAAATAAGAATCTTGGGCTGGGAAGGTGGCTCAGTGGTAAAGCACTTGCCTTGCATGCATGAGGCCCTGGGTTCGATTGCTCAGCACCACATAAGCAGGAAAAAAAGCCAGGAGTGGCGCTGTGGCTCAAGTGGTTGAGTGCTAGCTTTGAGCTGAAGAGCTGAGGGACAGTGCCCAGGCCCAGGGTTCAGGCCCCACAACCGGACCCAAAAATAAAAAATAAAAAAAGAATCTTATGGACTTCTCTTCCTTGACTTGCTGGCTTTATAACTTAATACTCAGATCTCAGCCTCCTGAGTTGCTAGGATTACAGGCATGAGCCACTAATGTCCTGATGAGCTTGCATTTTTAAATGACAGAAAGAGAAGCCCATTCATGTCACATGTATTTAGAAAGCATATACTCAGTATATAAACATATATAAGCATATACTCAGTATATAAACAACAGCAAACCAAACAGACTAGAAGCTTGAGCTTCTGGGGCTCATATTCTAGAAAGCATACTGTGACATAGTGTTTTGAAGTTAACTTTAATAAGTTGGTGTAAACTGTGAAATAACAAGAATAGTATGGTATAGTATTAAAAAAAATTAGTACCACTGTATTCATTCTTCATTCCATTGAGATCAAGTTCTATAATTCACATCCATCCCTCTAATGGAGAATGCTTATAGCTTTTGCTATTATTAAATAAAGCTTTAGTAAATATATCTTTCTATGTAACTTCTTACTCGGTTATCTTCTTAAGATACCTTCTACTGGAATTAAAAGTGTTGGTATTTGATGCTTCTTGATTTTAGCTTTCTCTGGTGGGCTGTACCAACATACCATGTAAGTACATTTCATTTTCATTAGCTATTGACATTCTATCTTTTGTCCATATGCTGCTTATATCCTCTACCTAACCTGCTCAAAATCTACTTTCCTTTTACTTCTAAGCATCTATCATACTTTAAAGACAATTGCTTCTATTTTTCCATGTTGTTTGATTTCTTGGACTCCCCAAGCTTTGAATTTCTATTCATTTGAATATATACATATTTAAATATGTACCAATTTTATCTTTTGTAGCTTCTGCCTTGGCGTTTATGTTCAGAAAAATCCATCTAGATCTTAATAAATAGGATTGTCTCAACTTTTTATTCCAAATATCAATGTTTTTAAAATATATATGATAGTGTTATTTGATCCTAACTTTTATCATCAAAAGTGTTATCAAGGGATGTTGATGTCAATTACAAAATTATCTTCCTGTCCCCCTTAGTCTATAATGCTTCCTTGATCATATATTAAGTGATTATATATAGCTGGATCTATTTCTTGAGCTTCCATTCTGTTATGCTGATCCATATGTCTATTTTTGTGCCAGTAAACTGCATTTATTTGAAGAGAGCTCAAATTTCCATTCTTGAGTTTGTGCTTCGGCAAGCTAAACACTCCTTGCTCTTTGAATTGCTGCTCTTGTGCTTAGCATACAAGTCCTAGCCCAGGCCCTCTGGGCTAAATCAGGCCTTAGTGAGATGAAAGACTAGGCCTTACAGTGCTCAGAAATTGACTCACCTAAGGACAGAAGTAAGCAGTAAAGCTGAGTCCTGTGGTTCTAATCTGTAATTCTAGCTACTTTGAAGGCAGAAATCAGGGAGGACAGCTTGGGAAAAAACAAAGTTTGGGAGACTCCATTTCAACAATGGTAAGACACAATGTTATACACCTGTTATTTCAGCTATAGGGAAAACATGATGGCTGGGTACAATGGAATACATCTGTGATTCCCAGTAAAAATAGGAAACACAAGGAGAAGGATCTCAGCCCAGTGGAGGCCAGTGAGGCTATAAAGTGACCTACTTCTCAAAAATAACTAATGCCAAAAGAGACTGGAGAGGTGATTCAAGTGGGAGTGCTTGCCCACGCCAGTTTGAGGCCCTGAGTTCAACTAACTCCCTAGTAATACCCCTCAGGATAAAAGAAGTGTCCAGCCAAGAGGAGGAAGAGGGACAGTCTTACTCTGAAATAATAGTTTCTATTGTAGAAAATCCTATCTTAAATAGGGTTGAAATTCCAACTCCCCTATTTTCTTACTGTGTGACCTTGGACAAGTTTTGTGCACTCCCTCAGCCCTATTTCCCTCAACCGGAAAATGAAAACAGTACTAGCTACTGAATAATTTTATCATAAAGATGTTGTTCTTACTGTTGTTATTGCTATAGATTAGCTATTTAATATTTTGAAGACGTTATTAATATACGTAACAAATTGAATAAGAAAGGTTCACACATGTAATCCTAGCAACTTAAGAGGCTGAGATTTGAGGATTGCAGGTTGAAGCCAGCCCAGGCAGTCAAGTCCCCATGAAACTTTTTATCTCCTATTAACCACTCAGAAATCAGAAGTAGTATTGTGGCTCAAAGTGGTAGAGTGCTAGCCTTGAGTTAAAGAGCTCAGGGACAGCACCTAGGCCCTGAGTTCAAGCCCCATGGCTGGTAATAATTTTTTTTAAAGATAGAAAAGGTTCTACAAAGACACCAATGTGCTAGAGAGGGTATCTCACTTCATCTGGTGTCACCCAGGTCTAGCCTGCTCCCTGCAGAGGATACCATCCTCAGTAGGAACAAAAGGCACTGGTTAATTGGGTTCTGAAGTGTTTGTATAGGCAAATCTGCCAATCCTTGATTAAGGTAAACTTAAGGTTCAAATATACTATCTGATTGTCTAGAGGTTTCCTTTCGGTGTCAACACAGAAGAGCATCAGATTAATGGGAAGAGACAATATTATTTTATCTTAATCTGCAACTCAGCTGTGTGGAAACTAAGTATTACCCAACACACTGCTTCAAGTGGCAGTGACACCGGCCCAGAAGCATTTGTCATCCCCACAGGGTGCCAAAGGAAGCAAGACTTCTGCTCCTTCAGCACCTGTTACCTGTGCTCTCCGTGGCTGGGAGGGAGGGCAGGTAGAGGATGCCATGTACTGCCTGCACACAAGACTGCCAAGCCAAACACACCCGGAAGGTCTAATTTTAGTCTGGTTGGCCTTGGCATTGTTGACTTTCAACCAAGATAATTTTTATATGCCACAATGAAGTGCTTTGTTCCAGTTTTACTAGATCCTACACAAAAATCTGACAAGGTCAGAATAAATCAAATTTAGACCTAGACA
The DNA here is from genome assembly GCF_024711535.1 of Dipodomys merriami. Taxonomy (NCBI): domain Eukaryota; kingdom Metazoa; phylum Chordata; class Mammalia; order Rodentia; family Heteromyidae; genus Dipodomys; species Dipodomys merriami. The sequence continues at coordinate 1,948,343 of NW_027203048.1, forward strand.
CAAATCAATGACCAGAAGCCTGGACTAGAGAGGGTTAACACACCTCTCTAGCAAATAAGCCTTTTCATCCATCCATCAAGACACTTCAAGAAAGGTGTCTTAGATATGCTTCTTCTAGACAGTCTTCTCACTTCCTCTGCCTTCTTTTTAGTGAACCTTCTGTTGGTTGCTCATCACAGATGTCTTTACAACTTCAGGCAGTAGATATGAAATCTGCTTCCTCTGCCCCTCTGTATCAAACAAAGCTTGTCTATCTGTACATATGGGCTTTATTTGCTATCCTAACCTGTCATGGAATATACACTAGATTCTGGAAGTAGAGACAACTATATAATTTACAAACTATTTCCATGGTATGTTTCTTTCAATGACTTTAGCAATTATTTCAGGTAATACATTTCATAGAACTCCCACATGGGAGAAAACAAAAATTCAGTGAGGATGGGGCTGGGGAGGTGGTTCAGTAGTAGAGTGCTTGCCTTGCATGCATGAGGCCCTGGGTTCGATTCCTCAGCACCATATAAGCAGAAAAAGCCAGAAGTGATGCTGTGGCTCGTGTGGTAGAGCACTAGCCTTGAGCTGAAGGGCTGAGGGACAGCGCCCAGGCCCAGAGTTCAGGCCCCACAACCGGCAAAAAAAAAAAAAAATCAGTGAGGACTCAAAACTGTGCAAAAGTCACTCAGGAAACTGTGTGGATTGGAACTGGAGGCTAGTTCTGAATGCTTTAGGGAAAGGTTTAGGACACAAAGCTACCAAAATCGAGGAAACCCACAGGGACCTAAGGTAATTACCCTGGGGTAGCACATGGTTTTGTTGCCAATAGATCCAGGTCAAGACACCAGAATGCTATACTCTACTTCCAGGCAAAGAGTCATATCCTGTCCAATCTGGACAGCTAAGGTTGATTCAGAGATGTTCCTGTTTCCAAAGCCTGCTTGGATCTCTCCTTTGTCTTTCAGCTAATTCTTTTCTGGACCATCCTTGACACAGCCTTAGGCACCAAGAAGTGATGATCTATGGGTTCATCATTCTTTTCTTTCTGAATTTGCACTATTTGAATTGAATTTCAATTGTTATAATGATCATCAGAGAGCGCATTAACACTGGCTATTTCCTTCTGAGTAGTTCAAGCACCATTACTGCCTGCTCTCTCTCTCTCTCTCTCTCTCTTCTCTCTCTCTCTCTCTCTCTCTCTCTCTCTCTCTCTCTCTCTCTCTCTCTCTCTCTCTCTCTCTCTCTCTCTCACACACACACACACACACACACACACACATCTAGTGAAAACATAGTAACATCAATAATCTCATGTGGACAAAATAGACCCTCAGTGACATGAGTGACCTGGTATATTCTGCCCTAGGGAGACTGCACTTCCAACACAATGTCTCCTACCACAGCTTCTGATGAGTGCTGAGATGTCATCCCAGTTCCCCTCCTTTGTAACAATGACATCCAGAGCTAAGCAGGGTAGGCCCATGTCCTACAAGTGAGTCCCAAAATAATGCTGTGAATACATTATTTGAAATAGGTCCTGAGACCTATCTGTGAATGAAAGCTGTTTTTTGTTTCTTAATGTCTTGACTTTTTCTGATTATATATGTTCTATATGTTCACTATAACAAGTTCAGAGAGACACGGAGACACTTGAATTTCACTGCCAGCAGTGACAACCACAATAAGGATTTTTGATATTTCCTGTGCATGCAAGTTTGAGTGAGGGTGCGTATAAAGCAAAAGCAGGGTGCTACTATCATTTTGTGACCTGCTTTTCTCGCTTAACAGTTGATTACAATATCTTCTCTCCTTTTGTCTTCCTTTTTTGGGCACGAGGCTCACTCAGATTCATTACATCAGTTAGCATGTGGCACATCACTATCACTGCCTTTGTAAAGCCCTTCTCGGATTTTCTTATGTAATTTTTTTTCTCCTTTATTTTTGATAAGCTTCCATTCCCTTCCTCTAGTCTGTGTGTTGCATACATATCTTCAGGCAAATATATATTTTTGAAAATAAGTAGAGTTTGTTTATGTCTTTATGTTTTAGCTTAATGATATGAATCAATACCAATGAATCAACCAACGCAGATCTCAGTATCCGTTTTAACAGCTTCATAATTCCCACTGTTCAGTTCAACCAAAATTTACCTACCCAGTTTCCTGAGGTAGATACTAGGCTGGTTTTTGTTGTTTGTTTTGTTGTTGTTGTTTGGTGTGACTGGTTTTTTAATTCCAGGCCTCACACTTACTAGGCAAGTGCTCTATCATTATGTCACACACCCAGCCCTTGTGCTTTTAGTTTATTTTTCAGACAGGTCTTGAAATTTTGCTAGCCAACCTCAGGCTAAAAACTTGCTACTTTAATCTTCCCAGCAGCCGGGATTACAGGCTTATATAACCATACCCTTGCTTGAATCATTTTAAACAATGCTGTTGGTGTATATGAATATGTATGCATATACTCACATGATTATTTTTTGAGATACTTCAGCAAAATCACTCTTTAAAACCTTTCCCCTCAATCTTATAGCTTCTAAACAAGTTTCATTGCCAGTTCTTTAGGAATAAGCATGTTTGTGCATGCATGCTCTCTCTCCCTCTTTTCCTCTCTTTCTTCTTCCTTCTCTTCTTCCTTCCCACTTCCCCCTTGGTTGGTTCACAAATGGCACTTAGCATAGTCATCATGTAGATTCTTTCTTATGGCTCAACTGATAAGTTCCACCTATTGATAGTAGGGATCTCTGGCTAGTGAATGGATTTGACATTTCCTGAGAACCTGATCAGTGATGGGCTCTGAACTCAGTACTAGAGGAATGAGACAATCACTCTGCCCCTGGAAAAACACACCCACACTCCAAATCTGGTGAGATAACAGATAAGAATGACAGATATTACTATGGATGGAAGCTCTACAAAGCACAGTCAAGATATGAAAAAGAGAACCAGACAATGATGTTATTGATATTATGTCTTATGTACGTGAAATATGAATTAAAAGAACAAGATGGACTAATGAAAACTGTTCTCAGATCAAAAAGAAACAGCAAAAGGGAACACAATCAAGAAGCTGGACTTGCTAAAGCAAGCTGGAAGGAGGGTGAGAAGAAGACTAAAGAAGTGTATGCTAGGAGTGGTCAGGGGAGAAGGAACAGGGAAAAACAGTACAGTGGAGTAGGGAGAGGCTGCTGTGGCAGGACAGGCCCAGATGAAAAGGTCTAGAAAGTCCTGAAATGTTTGGAGTCCAGAGTGAGGGCAGTAACAGACCATAGCTGCTTTAAGCAGGAGAAGGATATGGTAAATTTCAGGTTTTAAAGACATTTTGTTGGCTACAGGATGGAATGTAGGTTTCTGGGCTCAGAGCAAAACTGTGAATGGAGAAGCAAGTTATGTGGTTATTGTCGGAGTGAGAGAAGTTATAGCTTGTGCCAAGGTGATGGTGACAGAGAGAAGTAAATGAGATAGAAAGTTGGGTAACAAAATCTACCAACTACTTAACTTGACAGTTGACTAGATACAGGGACATGGAAGAAATGAAGAAGTCCAGGGCAAACAAACTCTAAGTGGGATGTTTGGCAGATGGCAGCACCATTTACCCAGAGAGGAGTGGTGGTAGGAAGGAATTTTGAGGGATGAAAGAATGTTTGAATAATATGTGGAGTTTGCTGTGGTTATAGCACACAATAATGGAAATGTCAAATGGGCAACTGGGTAGATTACCAAGTTTCCAGGGAAGATCTGCTGTGGAAGTAGATTTGGGAACCCTATTACAATTCTGAGCAAAAATGTGTTGAGTAAATGAATTGGCTAATTAATTTATAGTATCATCACTCAAGTAGAACATGGTACCTATATAAAACCACCTTTGTGAGTATTTTAAAGTTGTCTTATTTAAGACTTACTTGAGCCCGGTGCTGGCGACTCACTCTTGTAATCCTAGCTCCTCAGGAGCTGAGATCTGAGGATCATGGTTCTAAGCCAGCCTGGGCAGGAAAGTTTGTGAGGCTTTAACTCTAATGAACCACCAGAAAACTAGAAGTGGAGCTATGGCTCAAAGTGGTAGAGCATTAGTCTTGAGCACAAAGAGGCTCAGGGACAGTGCCCAGGCTCTGAGTTCATGCCCCACAACTAAAAAAAAAAAAAAAAAAAAGACTTATCTATGCAAGTTTGAGAATTATTGTAGGGATGACTACTTAGGATCATGCTGAGTACAAACATCTCTGAGGGAAAGAACAATGGCATGAGGATCAAAAGACCAGTGAACCCTGACTCAGCCATTACCGTGGACACACACAGGGCCATGTCACCCATCCCTCTGCTATCAATAGATAGCAAGGATAAGGTGGCACTCCCAGAGTTTAAGAGACTGAGGAGATGTGCCCGGTGATACAGGACACTGGTCTGCTCCTTCCTGGCAGCTCCCTGCTGCTCTGAAGTAAGGACCACCATCCCTCCCCACTGAGACTTGGCAGCATAGCCTAGAACACAATCTGTTGGGCAGAAGGCAGTGATTATTAATGAAAGCATTTCCTCTGTTAGATATTTCACAGAAGCATGAGAGGTTCTGACACTGCCAAAGATGGCCTGTTTCCTTTCATACAAACCAGTTCTCAGGATGCCCAGGGAAGCAAAAATAAGATGCATAAAAGCGGTGGCTGCCTGAAATACCCTCCTATGAAAGGTCATCGGCTATTAATCAGCTCAAACTTCTGTTCAGTGGGTGAGTGAGGAACTGAAAGGAAATCTCCCTAACTCAACAGCTGATGCTTAGCTTGGGCTATGGGATCCTCAAGTGACTTTCCTCTCTCAAGTCACATGACCAGCACTTTTACTTGAAGGATACTGAGTCAACAGGACCCAAAAGAGAATTCCTCTGTCTCCGAATTTATGTGCTTCTAATCACATGTACTGAGCCAGGTGACTCCTAGAAGTCTCTCAGGACCAAAATCTTAAAGCATCTGCTACTCTATCTTCTGTAGCAGCTCAGTTTGCTGATGAAGGATGAGTACAGAAATGGCTACTGTTACCAAACTCCTTGCTTTGTGGAAAAACCTATTGGAAAGAATTCAACATATTCTCTATCGTCTTCATAGCTCTGTGAGCAAATAGCACAATTTCCATTTGACAAACAAGGCAACCGGGGCTCCATTGTTCTAAGTTGCTGATCAAAAATCGCTCATCTTGTATTTAATGGGAACATCATTGGATCCCAGGTCTGATTCCAGCACCTTCAACGATGTGAAAATAAGAGAGACTGACTTATGTCATCATAACCCCTTTGTACATCACCTTCACAATAACAATAAATAAATTTTTAAAGAGAGAGAGAGACAGAGAGACAGAGAGACAGAGAGAGGCTGAGTTATAATAATAGAAAGGAAAGAGAATCAAAATTTTGGGCAAGGAAAGCTCAATTTTTATGGAAAATTGAAGAGGGATGCTATGGTGACCAGAGGAGAGTCAGAAGACAAAAGACGTAATGGGGGAGGGGGGAGGCTGGGAAGTGATGTGAAGGGTAAACAAAGGAGGAGGCTGCAGTGCTTGGTAAGAAATGTACCCATTATCCTGCCCATGCAATTGTAACCCCTCTGTACAGTATGTTCACAAATAAAATAAAATAAAATTTAAAAAAAAATAAAAAATAAATAAATAAATAAATAAATAAATAAAAAGACATAATGGGGGCAGGAGTAAAGGGACTTAAGTAGGGTAGTGGATGAAGGCAGGGTCACAGGTCACTGGAGGGTTCAAAGAATTTCACAAGTTTATGGTGCAGCAGAATCTTTGAAGATGCAGGAGGAGGGCATGAAGCAGTGAATGCAATCCTAGGCTTTGGTCTGAGAAATTCTCAGGTGCCCAGGACATTTCCATTGCATCCTGAAAATTATAAAGCAGATGATGGGTTATTCTGATCCCTAAGAGCTGATTTTCCCATTCTGGTCCTTTGCAAACTCAAGTTTTACTCCCACCCCCTCACCCCCTCCTACCCCCTCACCCCCTCCTACCCTCTTACCCTCTCACTCCCTCCCACCCCCACCCCAGCTATCAATTGGATTTAGCTCTGGACCAACTAGACCCAAGGATTGATGTCTACCCACAGCTTCCCCTCTAGAGTCAAAACTGTTCCTCCAGACAGGCCACTGGAACCCTCTGGCCCTCAGTCCCTTCACTACAGAAGGAGAGCTCCGATGGGAACTTGGGAGCAGCTGGGGCAGGCCCATTCCTCACAGCCGGGTCCCATGCAGTGGAGTGCCAGAGGGTCCAGGATGCCCAGCCCATCTCAGTGCCTAAGGATCAAAAGCCTGGGTGTAATAGGAGCCTACAGGCCTCTTGCTGAGACTGGCACTTCTGGGATGTGTTACAAACTCACTATGTTCCCCTGGTATAAATGTCTAACCTCTCAGGCCTCCTCTAGAAAACAGAGCGTCTGGATCAGCTGATTGAACCCCAGGGCCCACTTCTGCTTTCCCTTCGTGTATTCATTACACGTTTTTTTGAACAAACTCTCTCATCACTTGCCCTAACAGTGCCACTGCCTCTGCTATCAAAGTATTTTTCCTCATTTATTATAGATCAAATATGTACTTTTACCTTTTATCTTGGGTTCCCTGAGGACAGAGTCTGTGCTCCACTGCTTGTTTCCTGCTTGTGGGCCAGAACCTCCGCTGTAATCCCACGAGGTTCGGGTTTGATGCCGCAGCAGTGGAGAATGCTGTGCGGTGGGCATTCTCTTACCCAAAGCAGGCTCTGCTTCCCAGACAGACAATGCAATGCCAGTCTGTGATCAACGCTCTGTCTTCACTCCCCCAGGAAAGGCTCCCAGGCCCTTGTGAGCACTTTGGCTTTGGGAGGAGGAAGAAAAGAAACAGAAAAAGGCAGAACCTCAGATATTTGTCTTTGTTGGAAAGGAAAAGCCCACACATTGTGCTGGCACACATTGGTTTTCTGGATCTGAGGGGGTTGAAAATAGAAGTCATTTTGACATCTTTACACACAGAGTTAAAAATGACTGGTAGCTTATAGGCCTCTGATGTTTGACCCACATAGTGTGCTAGAAGGTTAGAGAAGCCTACGCTTTCTGTCATAGCCCCGCCATTAGCTGTCCTATGGATCTAGAAGAATCTGTCTTTGTTCTCAACCCCATCCCCCTAAAACCACAGGGTTTGAACCTGAAGAACCCAGAGGATGATCTCTCAACCTTTTGTCTTCTCTAAGTGTGTAGTTTATGAGTTCTTAATGCTGGCTTCTAGAACGAGGATCTTGAAACCATATCAGGGATGCCAGGTGGGAAGAATAAAAATGTGAGTAGCAGCTGCACAGCTTTGGGTGTTCGCTGCTTAAGACAATTTTCTGTTACTTTCCTCCATGCCTACAGCAGTGTGGCACACATTGGCTGATGATCTTATTCACCTGGGCTGCAAGTTACATGTGTAGACTTCCCTCTAAGGCTTGGTCCCACAAAGGAAGCCAAGGATCATTATTGTATTCAAGCAGATTTGGGAAATCCTGCTTAAAAGTTTTCACCTGGGGACAAGTTCCACTGGATTGGTAGGAATTGGTCTTGGTGCATGCACCCTGCTGCCCTAGCTCTTTGTTGTGATAGTTCCTGCCATCATACTTCTTTTGTTAAAGAGGTGTAAACATCACCTAGACCTGGGCCTTCAAGACAGAAACCAGAATTTCCCATACCACCCTTCCCAGCATGGAGCCTTTCCCACAGAAGATGCGCAGGAATGTCTTTCAGAATGAGTTTCCTTGGGAGTTTTCTGTCTGTTAAATTAATTGTGACACTTGTCATTAGAGACACTGAACTATGATACTAAGTACAAGAGAAAGCACAGAGCAGTGAGAGCCACTAGAATAGAAGGAAGGACTGCACAAAGCTTTGTGAGAAGAATATTCAGACAGATGACAGAGACAACTCCTCCATGTCAGGCAGGAGTTAGAGCAAGAGCAAGGCCACTCTCTTGCCATTATTTCAGTGTGCAGGCCAGAGGCCTAGGCCTGGAGAGATCTGATTGATTCAAGGTTGATCTGGGTAATCGGATACTGGAACCAGCCTGGCTCCCAGCACAATTGCCTGCTCTGCTGCATTGCATGCATTCCAGAGGCCTACAGCCTGAGTTCCAACGCCCTTTCTTTTTGCTGTTCTGGGCCTGTTTCCAAGCCTATTTTGCCACTCATGCGCTTGTGCTGCTGTGTGTCTCTACATGTGTCTGGACTGCTCCATCTCAGCCATCCAGTTTTTTGACAAATCAGCCAGGCTGATTGCCAGACTACCTGGGCGGAGCTGGCTGTGCCGTCACACTCAACAGTGTACCATCACACTCCACAGGCCCTGGTATGTCCTAGGGAGCGCATGGAGTGGGTTAGAGACACACTCACAGCAACACACACACACTTTTATTTTGTCTGGAATCCTCTTCAATACTTACAGGGTCAAGACTCACGTGGATACTTCTCTGCTCCTTGAAGGGCCTTTTCTTCCTCCAGGAAGCTCACCTGGCCCTCTTCCAAGAATGGACATGATTGCCTGCTCTGCCTCTTTCATCCTGGAACCTGTTATAGGGTAGGAAGTAAAAGAGAAATAAGCAAACATCAAGGCAGGAAGCTTCCAAGCAAGAGAAAATGATGTCCAGTATTAGAAAATAAAGAGATTCAAGAGAACTCCATTCATTCATTATGAAACCTTTCCTAGCTGGTTGAGCCAAGGAAGAATAATTCATCTCTTTGACCTTCAGAGTGTTCTTCAGTAAAAAGGAAGTAATGAGTATTACTTTCTGAGAGCAATGTTATATGGGAAAATGATGATGCTCAAATCTCCCTATATACTAAGGCAGTTTACAAAAACCCATCTATTCTGGATATCATTTGCCATCAAGTACTGCTGGGCTTTCTTCCCCAAGGGCTTGGTTCCTCATCAAATCCTCTTGTCCACCACAGCCCTTCAAGCCCATTTCTTTTTATGCCTAGCACTAAGTTTTTCACTAATGCAATTCAAGCAATGAGATTCTCTTTTGGTTTAGGGTAGGGCTGGATTTAACATCATTTTCTGGAATGTGAGCTTAAAAGTAACTCATTCACCTTCCCTCCCGTTCCCTCCCCTCTTAACAAAACACTTGTGTCCTGACTGGTTCTTAGGTTAAAAAAAAACTCTAGAGCTGACTTGTGCCAGGACATGTCAAGGTGAAGTCTGTGATTCTTATTTATAACACCTGTGTAGCAAATCAGAGCAGAGTAGAGTAGACCTTCAGGACTGCCTTGGTCCAATTTGCTCATTTTTGAAATGGGGAAAGTGAATAAAAGGAAGCAAAGGATCTTGCTCAGGATCACAGAATAAGATCAAGGCAGAGCTGGCATTCTTCTCCTCTCACATTATCATGCCTCTACTGAGAATATTTTAAGATCTACTGTCATTGTTTTTTCATCCCTGTAATTAGAACTACTACTTGGCCCAGAACAAAAGGAGCATAAGTTGGGATATCCATCCACCCACACTTTCATTTATTTGTTAAATATTACTAAGGACCATCTTTGTGCCAGTTAGTAAGGATACTGAGGTAATAGACATAGTTCCTGCCTTCAAAGTGTTCAAAATTAAATAGTGACAAGAGGCAAGTGATCTGCTTTCCAAAGGGCAAGCTGTTTTCCTTGCGGTTAAATATTCCTGCCTATGAACTTCAGTTTATAGTATACTCGTAATGGCTCTAACTCTCCTAGAATATAGCTGATGAGACTGATCTTCCCTGGAAGAAATATGTCAAACAGCTCAGTGCCCCTCATTTATTCATTCCTTCAAAAGGTATTTGCTAAGCACCTATACAAATTACTAGGGATGCAGAGATAAGTAAAAGAAACTAACAATCCAGTAGAGAAATAAATCATGATTATGCAAGCTTTTTACAAGGGAAGGGAGACACGAGCGAAACGCCATGTAAGTGTGCCATGAGGGTTCGTGGAGGAGGCAGGGTGTGAGCTGAGATCACTTGAAGAAAGGGAAGATGTCTGAACAGGCAGAAGAGGATGTCATTCCAGGAAATGAGAACAGCATACGCAGAGCCATGTCGAATGTTCAAGTTCTGCAAATTGTAAATTGTTCATTATGGTTGGCATAGGAAACAGAAGGGACAGACTGGTAGAAAATCAGGATACAAGTAGGCAGGATTTGCATGGTGGGAAGGAGATGGAGATGAATCTTGGAGACAGAGGGGAAATGTTGAGGTCTTCAGGGAGCAGATCAGATGACAAAGTCCATATTTCAGAAATTCACTCAGGCAGCCCTATGGAAGATAGTCTGGAACTGAGAAGCTCCTGGAGAAAGCTCTTTATTAACCCAGGCAAGACATGATGAGGCTTGATGAGGGCATAGGCAACATCACTGTGAACCAGGCCAGAACTGGACTTTTGGCACAATCCATCCATTGTCAGACACACCTGAGTGAAGGTACTAACCAGGCAGGACCCCAAACCGAAAGCATGAAGTTATGTATTGGATCCTCCAGAATTGTGATTCATGGCCATCACAATGCTTCATTTGAGTGTGGGGGGATACAGAGAGAAACAGAGATCCATGGAGAATCTATCCTTGAACTGATACATTGTTGAGTTTCTAAAGGCACTTGGTGGAGGCGGTATTTAATACCCTTCAATTCATTTTCCCAGTATTAATGCAAAGTCGTTTCTTAGCTTGTGGTTTGGGTGATTCTGTCTTTTCCAAACAAGGCGGAGTTGGGCAAACTCACTGATCTCTCTTTCATCCCTTCTTGGAAGTAGTTCAGATTTAGCTGACCTTCCTGCTTCTGTTCTTTCTGTTCCTGCCCCTGAAATGTCTCTCATCTTCCTGTCTCTCTATGATGGTATGTCAGAGTCTTGAAGATGTACATTTAAATTTCAGCTCTGCATGCTTTAGTTGTGTGATCTTGTAAGAATTGCATTCTAAATGTCATGAAGCTTCCCAAGTCTTGGTTGCTTAGTTGATCACACAAAGCTATAGTTAAGGTGTATTATATGTTCCATTTAAGGTCGTCTTCACAGTAGCTATTATTATTATGAGAGGGATTCTAGTTCAATAATGAAGGTTTATAGCAGGGTATCAGTGGCTCATGCCTATTATCCTAACTATTCAGGAGGCTTAGATTCAAGTATCATGGTTCAAAGCCAGCCTGGACAAGAAAAGACTGATAGTCCAAAAGGCTGGAAGTGGAACTGTGACTTAAGTAGTAGAGCATTAACTCTGAGCAGAAAAGCTCAGAGACAGCATCCAGGACCTGAGTTCAAGTCCCAGGAGCACCACAAACACACACAAGAAGTGAAGATTCGCCAGTGGTTTCACACCTGTAATCCTAGCTACTTAGGAGGCTGAGATCTGAGAATCACAGTTCAAAGCTAGCCCAGGAAGGAAAGTCCATGAGACTCTTATTTCCAATTAACTACCAGAAAATCAGAAGTGGCGCTGTACAGCTCAAGTGGTAGAGCACTTGTCTTGAGCTGACGAGCTCAGGGACAGACAGAGTTCAAGCCCCAGGACCAAAAAAATAACCAAAAAAACAAAAAACAAAACTGAAGAGTTATGTATCGCTACTGAAAGAACAGAGTTATGTACAGAAAGGTTTTGCAATTCACCTTTTGATTCTCAGGATAACTGTGAATTATAGTTTTCTTACCCAGATTAATTAAACCTGACACCTGAATACCTACTTGATTTCCATATCCAGCTGTGGAATCCCACAGTAACATAATTAAGAGACAGTTGCTAATGAAAGACTTGGAACTTGAAATGAAGAACCAAAATAAATAGAGAAGCTTCAAGACAGAGGGCATAGCTGTTGAGCTCTGGGTACTTTTATCAAACAGAGGATCTTGAAAGAGAATAGTTGGCCATTTCTACAGTCTCATCTGTAGAGCAGCAGCCTAGGTGGACAATTTCATTGGTTGTTATGAGCATGGTTTGGTACCATCTACAGTGAAAGAATTGCTCAATGTTAGGTCATGCTACTAATAGTGGGTGTAGAATCTGTTTTAGAGGTTTGTCAAATAGCATTAAAATATGTGATGACGTTTTCCCTATGAGCCCTTGCAAGTATAGACCTGCCTAGAACTTGCGAGGAAATTCATTTCATGTACATTTCATGTACATTTCAGGTCCATTCAAGTAAATACTTCCAATTTCATTTAAAGATCTTCTGCTACTTTTTTTCAGTTTTGATGGTCCCTCAGAATTTTTAAGACTATCTCCACTTTTTAAACCAATGGTTAACTTATTGCACTTAAATTTTATTATTATAAAGCAATAACATTGAAGAGTATTTTCTTCAGAAACTATTATCAAGATTCTCCAGCACTAATCCAACTGTTCTGATTCTGAAATATTCTTTTGGATCTTTGTTTCTCTATTTATTTCTTAGTTACTCATCACAGTAAACTTAAGTTTCATTCTATCTACTATACGAATGAAAAAATTTAAGACAATGATTAATATTGTTCAAAGCAGCACAAATAGTAAATGGCCAGATTAGTCACCATCAGAAACTGGGAGCCTTTGGCTCATATCTGTAATCCTAGCTATTCAAGAGGCTGGGGTTTTAGGTTCATAGTTTGAAGCTAGTCCACGCAGAAGAGTATATGAGACTTATCTCCAACTAACTATCAAGAAGCCAGAAGTGGAACTATAGCTCAAGTGGTAAAATGCCAGCCTTGAGCAAAAAGAGAGCTACTTAAGAGAGAGCACCCAGGCTCTGAGCTCAAACCCCAGTACCAGCACCAAATCAATCAATCAATCAATCGTCAAAAGTGATTCCAAATCTTCCTTGTCCCCCTGTACTCTACTATGAGGTTGGCCACATAAACTAGAATACAGGTAGCATTATTTAATGCACCATTAATTTGACTTTCTATCAGTAATAACAGCCTGGAATTACATCAGTGAATAGTCACCAACCAGCCCCTAGAAAAAAGCCATAGAACTTTCAGCTCTGAAAATAAGCAGTTTCTAAGATGAGAGAAGTAAGAACTAAATGCAACTGACAAAAATGAGATATTTTCATTTGTAAAAGGAAGTTACAGCTTCAGAACTAGACCAACCATGCTTGCCAATCAGATTTTCTAAACTACTTTTCATCACTGGGTTAGAAAAATCTCATAGTTCTTGCCAATAGTCCCATTTGTATCTGTAAGGTTTGGAGAAAGGAGACCTCTGCATGGTTCTTCAGACAGAAAAGAGTTTATTAGCAGAGCCAACTGGCCAGCCTGCACCAGAAGGAGATGTGCAGAGAGCGGACTATGACAGGGAGAAAAGTTATAGAAGGAGAGGGGAAGAGGAGAAGGTGGGGGAGGACCTCAGGGCCTGGAGAACCTCCCACTGCCCCCAGGTGTGCCAGTTACCTGGGTTACAGGTGATGAGTAGAGACTTGTAGAGAGGGCCACATGTGCATGGAGGGGCAAAAGAGGGGAAGGGCCCATTTTTTTCCCCAGCAGACCTAAGAGTATCTTATATATCCCTACAAACTAAATATAGACTGAGATACTGCGCAGTAAGTGTTAATAAATTGTATTCACAGAAAGAGTAGCAAAAAGAGAGCTTCCACTACTGGCTGCCAGTGGCTTACACCTATTACCTGAGCTACTCAGGAGGCTGAGATCTGAGGATCACAGTTCAAAGCCACCCCCAGCAGGAAAGTCTGAGAAAGAGAAGAGAGAGAGAACTTTCACATACATGATAATAATAGCCTAAAGAAAAAAAATGGCTGCCTGAATTTCACTTGTTATTTGATGTCTTGTGGCAGACAACACAAAGAGGAAGACAGTGAGTTTTACAGCCCTTTGGGCTGTCTGAAGGGTCTTTTTTGCTTCTGTCTGTTCTAAAATAACAAGAAGGAGGAGGCAGACGCAGGCAGACAGTGAACAGATTCACTGGAACACATTCTGACCAAGGGATTGCTCAGAACTCCAATTTGGCTCCTAATCCAGTTTGAAGTAATCACAGTCAGAGAACTAATTGCATTGATTTGCTTTTCTCCAGGCACAATGGGGAAACAGAATAGCAAACTGGCCCCTGAAGTCATGGAGGATCTGGTGAAGAGCACAGAGTTCAATGAGCATGAACTCAAGCAGTGGTACAAGGGGTTCCTCAAGGACTGTCCCAGCGGGAGGCTGAACCTGGAAGAGTTCCAGCAGCTCTATGTGAAGGTAAGAGACTTTCAGCCATTGCCTTGGCCAGAACATACTATCTTCACAAAATGTAGCTGAACATGGACATATGTGTCTGTATTTATATATATATACATATATATGTGTATATATGACTTATAAGACATATATATATGAAAAGCTGCTAATGACAAGTGATTGGCTTGTTAAACATATACATATGTGTATATATACTTTAACAATATATGCCCTTATATACATATGTATGTAAATGTGTAAAAGTATAAATATACTTACATATACACACATCACAATTCATATCTGTCTGAGCTAAAGAGGAAGTATATAGGATGCTTTTTCTCCAGGAAAGGTGCTACTACCTGCAGATAAGAACCCAGGCTACCACAATAGTCCATTTAGAAGGAGTACAGAATACATCGGGTCCTCAGTGTTTCCAACATGAACTCTTAACATGTTTTCCTATATAGAAGCTAATCTATTTGTTTTCTGGTCTTTCCATAGAACTGTCCTATCAATGCGTAGTTGTACTACGGAGGCATTGCTTTGGCATCTCTGAGCTTCCAAGCTCTGTTAGTTCTAGTTTCAGCGTGACATCCCATAATATATAATATTATATTTGGGAACACAATGTGATTTTTAAACTTTTTCTGACTGAACACTGAATGAAAAACATTGTTTATATTATTTCATGGTGGCAAATGTCAGTTGGAATAATGAGAATCATCTAGGTGCATATGCGGGGGGTCTGTTCATGTAGGCTTTTTAACATTGTCATTATTTCTGAAACTAAGTATTCCCCATACCCTGTGATCCAACAATTCCACTCTTGTACTTGTACAAGCAGAGGCATGTGGAAGAGAGGGCATGCTCTAAGCTGCCCTGTGTGTAATAAAACTGGGAGGCAACCCAAATGCCCATCAAAGGCAAAGTGAAAAACAAACTGTGCTGCATTCACACAATAAAATGTTCTATAGTAATCAAAATGTTGGCTCTAGCAACACTAAAACATGATTCTAAATTAAATAGAAATAAAATAATAATATATATTACAGGATGATAAATGAATGCAATGAGCTGTCAGAAAAATGAAAGCAAAGGAGTCATGAATACAGGATTAGGTTGATGATTGCTTTTGGAAGGGAAAAAGCAAGGGAAGGGATAGGAGTCCAGCTATGTAGTCAAATTCAGTTATTGTTTGAGATGGTGGATTTGAACCACTTATTGCATAAAAAGCTATTTAACAAACTAAACAAATAAATGGTCAACTACTGCCTGAGTTACTGACAAATATCAGGCACCCAGTGTTATGACTGACTAGCTGCTGTGCACCACACAAGTGTATATAAAATTATATCCTTAAGAAAAGATCACATATAGTAGCACATGTCTGTGTAATAAGACCATTGTGCCATTTTAAGAAAACCTGAGTTTTGAATGTTAGCCTGCACAGATCCTTTATATAGAAATGCTGAGGTATGCTGCCAGTATTCTATTTTATTTGTTATGCCTGTCCTAGCCCTTGAACCCAAGGCCTCACACTCCCGCCAGGCTTTTTTCACTTAAGGTTGGCACTCTACCAATTTGAGTTACACCTCCATTTCTAGCTCTTTACTGTTAATTGGAGCTAAAAGTCTCATTGACTTTTCTGCCTGGGCTAGCTTTGAACATTGATCCTCAGATCTCAGCCTCCTGAGTAGCTAGGATTGCAGGCATGAGCCACCAATGCCCAGCCAACCATGATTATTTCATTGATAAGAACTACTTTTGCAAAAAAGCAAAACATGAATTTCTTTTTTTTTATTGTGAAAATACTGTACAGAGGGGTTTTACAATTACATGGGCAAGATAATGAGTACATTTCTTATCAAGCATTGCAGCCTCCTCCTTTGTTTCCCCTTCCCATCCCTTCCAATCCTCCCCCTGCCCCCCACCCAATCCTCCCTGCCCCCCCCCCACCAAAGTTGTAAAGTTCGTTTTCGACATACCGACTTGTACATCTCATTGTTGCAATGGGTCCACCTGTATCCCTATTTAAACTATTTGTTTTTCCCCTTCTCCTCCACAAATTATACCAACATCAAATACAGTGAAAGCACGGGTTATACTGTGGGGGAGGGACATACAAAGCAACAAAGAGATAATCTTATAAATCAAAACATGAATTTCTTAGAATGCTATACCAGTCTTCACAGTCTCTGCTGTATCTTCCACTGTTTTCTCACCTGGAGTTCACCCCTGCTCCAGAACCATCCTACTCTTAGCCCCACGGAAAGCACAGGCAGATGAGATGTGTCACCGTCACCTCCCTCCCTGTCAGGAAAGGTTATAACCCTGTGTCTGTAAGTCAACCCTGTAACTAACAAAGTTCATGGTGCCACATGTCTCATGGCTTGTTGGAACTTAGAGGAGTTTGCCTTTGAAATTGTTGAAGAAACGTTTCCCTTACATACTGAGAATATTCTGCACAGCAAAAATCCCAGCCTCAAACTACGGTCACAAAAAAATACCTCAGTATTGGATGATACAACTGATGTATTAGAACCCAAATCACCTGCTATCTCTTACCCTCACCCCACTAGGATTTTTGTTGTTGTTGTTGTTCCAGAAAAGGAATCAACTTTCTGAACTCTAAGGATATTCCTGACAGCCTCTTAACAGTAAGATTCAAATGACCTCTGCTCTTCTGACAAGTAGGCAGAAAGAAGCATTTCTTTCTTTCCTGCCAGTATTGTCCAAGGACAGAAATCAAGGCAGAACTGTAGAAGAAATATAACACATGCACAGAGAAAGGAGGAAAGAAAGAAAGAAAGAAAGAAAGAAAGAAAGAAAGAAAGAAAGAAAGAAAGAAAGAAAGAAAGAAAGAAAGAAAGAAAGAAAGAAAGAAAGAAAGAAAGAAAGAAAGGAAAGAAAGAAAGAAAGAAAGAAAAAGAAAGAAAGGAAAGAAAGAAAGAAGGAAAGAAGGAAAGAAAGAAAGAAAGAAGGAAAGAAAGAAAGAAAGAAAGAAGAAAGAAAGAAAAGAAAGAGAGAGAGGGAGGGAGAGGAAGGGAGACAGGGAGGGAGGGAGGGAGGGAAGGAGGACGGAAGGAAGGAAAGAAGGAAGGAAGGAAGGAAGGAAGGTAGTGAGGGAGGGAGGGAGGGAGGGAGGGAGGGAGGGAGGGAGGGAGGGAGGGAGGAAGGGAGGGAGGGAGGGAGGGAGGGAAGGAAAAGGAAGGGAGGAAGGAAGAAAAGCAGTTCTGATGGGAAGCAGGGAGGGACAAAAGGAAGCTTTGGGTTATGTAAGAGACCTGGGAGAGGGATTCAAGACAAACAGCTTCCTTTAATGCTTCAGAAGAAAAAAATAATAGTGTTCAGCAAGAACCTCCTTCTTTGCAGTGTGTGGAAATGAGCCACCCAGGAAACTACTTATTGAGCAGAGTGGAGAGGCCTCTGTTCTCCTGTCTGTGCTGCTAACTTAGTATGGCCAGTATTGCTGACTCAAGCATTTCCTGTTCTAGCAGAGTTGTCTCAGCTGCCCTGGTGCCAGCTCTGGTGAGAATTTAGGTAGGACCAAGAGAATGGTGGATGCCCAACTGCATGGCCAAGAGACACAAATCCACGCTTTCCAAATCTCCTGTGCCCCAAATGTACAGGAACATACTGCTTCATTAGGTCTTCATTCAATATCATTATAAGAGGTTCAGAAAAGTGAGGCAAATTGTTCAGCATTTCAGAGAGTGAAAGTAAGATAGACATTAAAGACAAAGACAGACCGCTGGCTCCTACCTGTAATCCTAGCTATTTAGCAATCTGAGACCTAAGGATCACAGTTTGAAGTCAGGCTGGGCAGTTTCTTATCTTCAACTCATTACCAAAAACCAGAGGTGGAGCTGTAGCTCAAATGGTAGAGTACTGGCCTTGAACAAAAAAGAGACAGCACCATGTCCCTGAGTTCAAGTCTTAGAACACACACACACACACACACACACACACACACACACACACACACATACACACACACACACACACACACACACACACACACACACACACACACACACACACACACCAAGGATGCTGACTACCACTGATCCAGCCTCTCAATTGAATTCTTATCCTAGCATGCAGCTGCTAGAGTGAGTTTGGTTAGGTCTGCTTAACATAGGCCTTCCCAGTTTTATACATGTCTCATTCTGCAGTCATGTAGGCCACAAGTCACATCCTGTCAATCACCATAAGTCCAGGGGTGAGCACAGGTCCTGCTGTAGAGCAAAGCTTAGTGAGTAAGCATTTGCTGCTGGCTGTGTGTCCCCTTCCAAAGCAGGGTTCATGCTAAGACATCCTAAGACAACTGAAAAAGCAGTCCCACCTGCCCTCCAGGAGCTCAGGCACTAATCAGGAAGACACATACATCTCAAGGAAGAACCTTGCATACTTGGTATTAGGGCCAATAGTGATAAGGAGAGAGGTTAATTTCAACATGGAATATTAACACAAGATGATAGTTAATGCAGTGACAGGAGTAGCATGCTTTGCTCTTAACCTTAGAAGATAAAATATTTTTATAGTGACAATTTTTAACTTTTTCAAGCTTGATACCTGTTATCAGCTGAATTGTGTCTCCCATAAGTTCATACAGTGAAGCCATTATCTCTCAGGATGTCAGAAAATGATTACATTTGTAGCTAGAGGATTTAAATAGGTAGTTATGTTAAAGTGAGATTAAATGAAGTGGACCCTAAGCCAATATGATTAATGTTCTCATAAGAAAAGGAAATTCCTGAGACAAGCACAGGGAAGCCTGTAATGAAGATACAGACTGAATCAGCCCCAAAACATCTACCTTCCACAGAGGGAAACCTCAAGCTGTCTCCACCTTGATAGAATTTCCAGCATCCACAGCCAGAAGACAGTGCATTTCTGTTGTTTTAGTCAGTCTGTTTATTTTTTATTGTTTTCTTCAAATACTTGCACCAAGGGGTTTCAGTTTAACAATCAGTTTATGTGTCCGAGGCATCTTGATCAATGTCACCTCTTTTATTGTTTTCCCTTCCCCTTACCTATACCATTCCCACCCATCTTCTCGAGTTCCCTGGCTAAGTTTTCAGATATATATATATACATATATATATATATATATATATATATATATATAGTTTGTGGTACTTTGTGATGGTATCCCTACAAACTAGAGCACTCCAGATACTCCAGATTTCTTTGCTGTTGATAGATGTGAACTCAGAGATTTCTGTAACTGATTAAAAGACCCCTATCAGGAGAATCTGGCTTCCCCCTCCCCCAGCAAGCATGTGTGTACACTTTTACACAGACGCATACAGACACAAAGGGGACTTTGTTGGCCACAGAGGTTGTAGCAGAGGCTGTCATCCCCACCATTAGCACTACTGCCGATGGGCTGGGAAAAAACACCAGAGCTAAGGAGATGATTTTTCTCCCCAGGAGAATTTCCTGTTTCCAGCAATCATTTTGATGGCCAAATTGAGATCAAAAATCAAGATGGAGAATTTGCGATTTTAACTGCTTTCACAGAAAAGCAGACAGTTTTATAAATAAAAGAAAAACCAACTCTGGGGAAGAGCGAGCAACCATGTAAGGGAAGATATACCACTCTCTGGGGTCTTCTTCCATGCAGATCTAATGCTATTTCTAGTTTACTTAGTTGTTATGACAGCAAAATAACAACCCACGGTATGAATCCCAGCAGAGTCCTATAGTGGACCCTACATACCCATTGGTATGTATTTGCCATTTGACTTTCTTTTTGAGAATGTTTTCAACAGGAATTTGGGCTGGCTCAGGTTGAAAAGGTAGTTCCAGTATAGCTACCAAAAGCTAAACTAAACTAAAATGAAATAAATCATGGGACCAGGAACTTGACAGCTGTCAAGAGACTCAATCCTAGCTATGCTATGTTTGCCAAATCTCTGCCTCTTCGAATCACAATTTCTTTATCTATAGTTGGAAATAATAAGGCTGTCTTCTCATCTCACTTGGTAGAAACCTGAAAGAAAGAAGGGAGAGTGATTTACAACCCATCCTCAGTTGTGTTTGCCTCATGATTGATGCCGTACTCATTTGCTTGCAGAGAGCCAAGATGGACATAAATTTTATTCCACAGGCTAAGTCCAGTGGCAGAATAGAACGGCATATGGAAGAAATGGGAAGGTTTATAAAAGTTCTATAGGAAAACCATGACCCTAACAGTGATGTCTATTATTCATTCCAGGCTGGGACACTGGTATGGCAAGACGCAGAATGAGGTTGTCATTCCCATTCCCATCTCTACTCTCTAACGTGAGCAGAATGTCCACCCAAGCACAAAGCCCTTCCCTAGCTCCTAGCCACCAGACAGGCAGAATACCCATTCAAGGACTACTTATTTCCATCCCCACCAACCCCAGACATTATACCACTCCTCCAAAAAGGAGACTTCCCTGCTCAATCTCAACTGCTTCTCATATTGTAAACAAAGATTAGGATTGGTTCTCACAGGGAACTAGATAGTTAAAGCCATTCTGAAAAGCTCTAGCCCAACTCTCCCAAGCTTCTGTGTGTTTCATTGCCATCAAGTTTTCCACTCCAAAGACTGTCAGATGCACCTGAGAAAAGCAGAAGGGTTAAGAATTTGACTAGATTCCAATCTGATCATCACTGGCTCAACAGTTTGAATTGTTTCTAAAATGTATTTGCATGTAACAGCAAAGTTTCTGCCAAAG
Source organism: Dipodomys merriami (assembly GCF_024711535.1). NCBI lineage: Eukaryota > Metazoa > Chordata > Mammalia > Rodentia > Heteromyidae > Dipodomys > Dipodomys merriami. Next base: position 1,969,215 of record NW_027203048.1, read on the forward strand.
CATTCCATCTCTCTCCCAGTGGTCATTTCCTGAAGAGCTTCTGTCATTTGGCATTAGGAAATGCTCTTCCAGCAACTCCGTCTAGGAGCAGCTTCATTCATTGATTCATCTGCTCATTCATGACCCATTTCCTTTGGTTTTTTGAAGGCTGACCACTACACTGGAATGTAATGGCCTCAGAAAACTTAGATCCTAGAAGAGCTGGCAATTCATCTTAATTGTATTTCATGAAACTATCTTTAGTCTGCAACAAAATACATTGGTGGAGTCCAATAAGAAATTATCCAGGCCTACTTGGGAGCTGGTGGCTCAAGCCTGTAATCCTACCTACTCAGAGATGAAGATCTGAGGATCACAGAAAAAAGCCATCATAGGCAGAAAAATCAGTGAAACTCTTATCTCCAATTAGGTAACCAAAAGTATAGCTCAAGTGCTAGAAAACAGCGAGAGCATGAAGCCTGATTACAAGTCCCAGTACTAACACACACACCAAAAAATAAATTTGCTAGACCTAAAGCACTAGAAAATAAGTTTACCTGTGAAAATTCCCATTGACACAACTACTCAGTGACAATTGATAAAAATGAAAAAAAAATTAAATGGCATAGAATCAAGAATTCCTGAATAGTGAATTACACACACACACACACACACACACACACACACACACACACACACACACACACACACACACACACACACACTTTTTTGTTTGTGCCAGTACTAGGGCTTGAACTCAAGGCCTTGTGCTCATGCTTATTCATTTTATTCAAAACTGGTTCTCTATCACTTGAGCCATATCTACATTTCTGGCTTTTTCCTAGTTAATTGGAGTTAAGAGGGTCACAGACTTTTCTGTCAAGGCTGGCTGCAAACCACAATCCTCAGATCTCAGCTTGCTTAGTAGCTAGATTATAGGTTTAACCCACTGGCTCCTGGCTAATAAAATATTTTAATGAAATAATAAACATTACCTAGCTAGTGTTATGAAAATATCCCATAAGTCTCTGCCCAGTTTTAGAATTCTACTTTCAAATTGTATTCTTATGGCTAAGAACTAACTACAAAGGATAAAAGGCATTTCCCCTGAAAGTTGTGTGCAAATGTAATCAATAGAGGATTATATGCATATAACCTTTGTTTTGTGGAATGTGCAACAAAATGTGTGCATTGAGGTTTGTTTGCTGCATGACTTTGGACAAGTGCTTTTGTCTTGTAAACATTTAGTATCGATGCAAATATTCTCAAATTTCAGCATTCATCAAAATCATGTGGGCGGGACCCTCCATTAACAAATGACTGGTCACTGACTGCCCAGATGGTTCTAATGGGGAAAATCCACAAATGACATTGAGAATTTGTCTAGATATTTAGCTGGGAGTGGGTGTGGTGAGTGCTGTACATACTGAAATTATATGAAATTACATGGCAGCTCTAGGCAGAGCTTTCATCATATTCACACATGACTCTAAATGCCAGAGAAAAGTTAAGAATCCCAGAAGATGCTTTTAACACTGACAGACCTAACATCCTAGGTTCAGTGACAGCCATTATTGAATCTTAATTGACATTAACACAAAAGAGAAAAAGCTTCTAAACTATGCCTGTCAAATAAACTTCACTGGAGTAAGAATAAGAATAATGGTTTCTAATCTGCATTTTGTTAAACTTGTTTTCAGTTTGTAGGTAGTGTTGCTCCTGATTTACTCAGGGTCTATTAGAGCTCCAAGCTAATACAAATGGAGACACTCCAGTGGGATAAAATACAGTCCCTTCCCTCTATTTGTTTTATTGAGTGTGCCTGTGTGCAGAGGCTATGGAACACTGCCTTTGCTGAATGTAGCATCACAGATGCCTTCCCAGGCAGCTGTGGTCTAGTGCCATCAAGAAATCCATATTCTTAGGGCTGGGAAGGTGGCTCAGTGGTAGAGTGCTTGCCTTGCATGCCTGAGGCCCTGGGTTCGATTCCTCAGGCCCACATAAGCAAAAAGAAAAAAGCCGGAAGTGGCGCTGTGGCTCAAGTGGTAGAGCGCTAGCCTTGAGCTGAAGAGCTGAGGGACAGCGCCCAGGCCCAGAGTTCAGGCCCCACGATTGGACCAAAAAAAAAAAAAAAAAAAGAAATCCATATTCTCCTGGTGCTGGCAGCTCACACCTGTAATTAATCCCAGCTACTCAGGATGCTGAGATCTAAGGATCACAGTTCAAAGCCAGCCCAAGCAGGAAAGTCCAAGAGACACTTATCTCCAATAAACCATTAGAAAAGCCAGAAGTGAAGCTGTAGCTCAAAATGGTAGAGTGCTAGCTTTGAGCAAAAAAGCTGAAGGACAGCACCTAGGCCCTAAGTTCAAGCCCCATCACACACACACACACACACACACACACACACACACACACACACACACACACACACACACACACACACACACAAACACATACCTTACAGGTAAATGGAATGTGGCTTAATCCGAAGATTGACTATATATCTAGCTCTACCATGCACTAGCATTAGGAATTTGGGAAAGTCCCTTGGGCTAGTAGTTTCATTAACTGAATCAACACAGTGTTCTTGTCAAACTTGACAACACTGATCCCTGCTTATTTCATAGGTTGTTGTATCAGTAAGGTGGTAAAAGTATAAGTACAAAGAATAAATCTTCTTGCTCAGGGCAGGGAGTAGTTTGATGCTAGGAACCCATGTTCCTAGCACATGGAAGGGCTTCCATGTGCCAGTTTCTCAAGCTATGATTTCCATAACTTGCTCCCTTATTAGATTTTTTTTTTTGGTCGTGGGGCCTGAACCCTGTGCCTGGGCGCTATCCCTGAGCTCTTCAGCTCAAGGCTAGCACTCTACCACTTGAGTCACAGCGCCACTTCCGGCCTTTTCTGTATATGTGGTGCTAAGGAATCGAACCCAGGGCATCATGCATGCAAGGCAAGCACTCTACTAATGAGCCACCTTCCCAGCCCCCTTATTAGATATTTTATCAAAGGAATTGATAACAAGGTTGCCTATTATCTCTTCTTAACTTCTAATCTAAATACATTGTGAAAATAAAACCCTTGGCTCAAAAAAACAAGATTTTTGGATGGTCAATTATTTTTCTGGGATTTAGATTGTGTTCATTAATAAGAGATAATTGGGAGTAGAGCTTATTTTAAAAAATGTTAGGCAGAGCTGTCTACAGACATGTTTTAATCCCTTAGGGAAATAGCTGTTACATAAGACCCATAATGTCACCCAGATTGGGCTGCTGAGGATATAATTTTTTTTAGTGAAAATCTGGGAATTTGTTTCAATTTGGAAGTAAATGTTGCAGCCGATGTGACTGAGGCTGCACATCAACTTGGAATCATGTGGAAAACAAGAACTGGTGTCAGAAATCTCCAGGAAGTAAGAACAATCCAGTAGAGTCTGGGAAAACAGGTCCCCAGTGAGGTTCTAACACCATTTCATTATTTCAAGATTGTCTCATAGAATGGCTCCCTACAATGTGGTTTGCATTAGAAGAGTTCCAGCGATAGCCTTGCCCTGTCTCAGGGTGTGAAATCACTTTGGATAGCTTCCACATCTTACTATTTAGCTTTGCCAGGATAGGGCAGGTGTCAGTTAGAGGGCTATCACACGAATCCCATGACATCCTGAAGGAATGCTTTTAGATGATTCCTAAACTTCTATGTCCTCAAGATAAGGTTGGAACATCTCCCAGTTCCCTCTCTCCTGTGTTTTATAAATGAGGGCACTGATACCCAACATATATCCACTTCTTTTCTGCCCCAGCTAATAACTGAAAAAAATGGGTCTCAACTCCAGCCTAATAATGGGAATTTAAAACCCAAAGCACCTGCTCTCTAGCTAGTTATGTATACAAACAATTGTCCAAGTATTGTCTATTTCTAATTGGAAATAGAGCCAAAGAGGGAAAAAAGAGGAAGAAATAGGTTATTCTTTTGGCCAAAAAAGCAAAAAAAAAAAAAAAAAGTAGCCTATGTTTGTTACAGGATTACATTTGTGCATGCAAAGTTATGTATAAATCTCTCCCGGGTTACAAATAAAAAGTTGTTTTTATGTTGTTGGATTTTGTTTCCAATCTTTGAAGCCATGATCCAGACTTGGTATCTGTGGCCCACCTTGGGTCTGTGAAGGTGGCTGACTGACTGATACCCACAGATGGGAATCAGGCCCTTCCCTCTCCAGTGCTCCATTGGGCATCTGCTGGAAGAAAATCCTGTCTTACTGATGACTTCTTTTGTCTCCACTTGCAATGGTTGTTGGACCTTGGACTGTTTCTCTCTGATGGTTCTTATGGAGCTGATGGGCCTGTCCTCTGCCCTGAGGTGGTTGTGAATAGATCCTGCTCTGACCTCTAAAATAGCTGAAATATAATCCTCAGCTGAAATATAGTCCTTGTCACTAGAAAGGAGTCCGTGATCAAACAGGCCTAAATCTGTCTTTCAGATCCTCATCAGCTACATCCTAGGAAAGTCCTACTGAGTACAGTAATGCGAAGCTATTAGCAGTCATTCATTTTCAGCCAACAATTACCCATGATGTCTACAACAAATCAGCAGCCAAGAGCTCTAAGGGTTGTGGACTTTGTGCTAGACTCCCACACTCATCCGGGTCTCTTAGCCTGCAAGAAGAATGTAACCATCTGCTCATATAAATACACAGCTAAAAGAGAGGGAGGAAAATGGTATTTGCCCAAGACAGGGGCAGATATTCTAGTCTAGGAAATTTCCACACTAAAGGTTTCAAGATACCTTGAAATTTAAGTAAGACTTGCAGCGGCAAAGTTAAATGGGAAGATACCGCCTAAGAAAGACCACAGGGCAGTTTCCATTGCAACTGCTATAAAAAAAAAAAAAAATTACCCTAGGGGCTGGGAAGTTGGCTCAGCGGTAGAGTGCTTGCCTCACATGCATAAGGCCCTGGGTTCGATTCCTCAGCACCACATAGGCAGAAAAAAGCCGGAAGTGGCTCTGTGGCTCAAGTGGTAGAGCGCTCATCTTGAGCTGAAGAGCTGAGGGACAGCGCCCAGGCCCGAGTTCAAACCTCATGACTGGACCCAAAAAAAATTTTTTTAATAAAATTACCCTAAAATGTATAGTTTATAAACAACTAAAATTTATTCCCCATTGTTCTTTAGGCTGCTACATGCCTGGGGAAGGCCTGATTCATAAAAGGTGCTTGCTCTGGGTGTCCTCAGGTGGTAGGAAGATGTAATAAGCTCTATAGGTCCTCTTTTATGCTAGAAAGAATCTCATTCATGATGGCTCCTCATTTGCACCTTAATCATAACCTTAGGATTTCAAACAATGGACTTGGAAATCCACCAATACTGATATGACAGCATTCAGAAAGACGCAGAGTTGGTATTGAGGATAGAAAACCATTGTGTTGGTCGAAATGTCAGATAACTAAAAAGGTACCAAGGTAAAAGGTGTTGGGGGTGGGAATGGGGCCTGGAGAACTTTTTCCTTTCTCATAGCTAAGCATGCCAGGTTTTGCAGTGTTTGCATTTGTTTGCTTGGAATTGCCACAGCTGCTTTTCAGTGATGAGGTAGATGTGACTTCCAACTAGAAGATGAGCATGGCCAGCTGGAAAGACAGGAAGGCAACCTGAATTACAGAATTAGTCCTGAAACCCTAGTAGACTCCATGTTGCACAGGAGAATTAACCCTTTGCAGTGAAGCTGCCTTTGTTGAGTACATTCCTTGCAAAGAATGAACCCAACTTCATATGTAGGAGAATGAGCTGATATCCAAGAGGACAGAGCCTAGTCAGGAAGTTGATGTGGAATCTGAGCCAGTCACAAACTTAGGTTATTACAGGCTTGGTCTCTTGAAAGGGATTAGAAATCTCTGCCCTATTCCTACAGAGACTACCTGAGAGAAACATTTCTGACCTTTATTTCATATATTGTTTCAAGAATGACTCTAAAGTGAGGATGAAGGGATGAGAGTTAGGAATTGAGCAGTACATGGCATGGCTATCATTTCTTCCTTTGTAAAGTAGAACTAGATAACTTAATTTCCCTTTAATCTCAAGACTCTAGAAACAACCCATACTTGTCACTAGATCTTTGCTCCAAAAGGCTTATTCTTGTAGCACCAGTCCCTTGTCCTTGTGGCTATTTTCTTCTCCAACTCTCCAAGCACAAGGCTGTGTCTTGTTCATCTTGGAATGGCTGATATTCAAAAGCAAGGGTTGGTAGAATAAATGGCTGAATTAATAAAATAGTCTCATAGCCAAACTGAAATTCAGTTCAAAGAATAACAAAATGAAACATTTTGAATTGGGTTTTTCCGAGTAATAAGCTACAGAGATTTCCAATGACCCTTTCCATATAGATGTTTCAATAAGTAGAATACAAAGTAAATGTAAAAGAATAACATAATTTCGTCATTCTCTTAGCCAAGCGACTACCTAATTTTCTTATGAATACTTGGAGCAATTACCAGCAAAGAGTTGTCAATGAACTTCCTTAAACACTGTTTTCCCAAGAGGAAATGAAAGGATAAAACGTAAAACTTGCGCTTCCAATATGAAAAGGCTATCTGATGGAAATTGGGCTGCTTGTGTCTGAGTGCGTAATGAGATTTTTCAGAGAAAAATGCAAAAGCTGAAAGGATTTTCTTTCAGAATAAATGTAATGGCGACCATAAAAGACATTAGATTGTCTCTCAAAATAGATAGCTTTGTCTGTTTTCTAAGTAAATCTCACTGCATTGTCAGGCTAGGACTTATTTTAGTCCATGTTCTTTTAAACAATGTGACAGGTCTACCAGAAGCACAATCAATGATGACATCATGTTAGAGCTAATATATTGTAGCTTCACAACTCTGCTCCAGTCAAGTCTCTTGCAGTCTCAGAAACCTGTGCCTGGAGACATCTTTCAAGATACCACAGCTGGGTTGCCAGGGTAACTCACTGGATAAGGCTCTAGCTGGCTTTGGGGAAAGATTACATAAGACCAACTGGGAAGAGTCAAGGGATATCCTGCGGGTGAAAAGACTTGGGATTGCCATCTGTTAAGCCTTTAGGATGAGGACATGGGTGGTGACATTTAGAAGTAGGTGTCATCAGACACCTAGGTCATCCATCACAATAAGAAAAAAAAAAAAAAACAGAAGACTCTGGGTTGACAGAGAATCATAGGCAAGGATGACCACTTTTTCTAAGAATCTGTCTCATCATTGATTTCTGAGACCTTAAAGAAGAAGATTTTCTATTATTCTGTGTTAGGAATATATGTTAATAAGTATGTGTTATTCAAATGGACAAATGGTTCATGTGAAGGACCAATTCTCCACTGAATTTGTAGATTCAATAAAAGGAACTTCTGTGTATGTATGATTTTATACATGTGCATATACATATATACATACATCTATGATCCATATTCAGTTAACTTATGTGCATGCCTTGGTCAAGCTCAAAGGTCAGACACTGACATGGCTTCCACATGACTGAAGTCATTTTTCTCTTATGCATAATCTGAGCTGGTCTTTCAGTTCTGCTGCTCAAGTCCTCAGGGTCTGTGTCTCCCACAGTCCCAGGGCATTGCTCTGATTCTATGACCTAAGGATGTCACACTCTGGCTAGGGTGAAGGAAAGACAGAAGGAGCAGGAGAGAGATGATCTGAAGCTACTTGAGGACCCCTGTAGATAAGACTGGGGTCCTTGCCAGGTAGGACTAGACTCCTTTGTATGTACTGCTCTACTGCCTCTGCTGGATGTGATGATCTCCCCAGGTTTTGCTGAGGACTGATGAGAACTTCACCTAAATAGAGCTATGTGCTGTCCAAAGAGACCCACAGTGAGGTCAATGGCAAAAACATGTGAAACTGTTAGCTATCACTTGTAGGAGAAGGCCTTCAGTCAACTCTACACACCTCCTCCCTCCCTCCCTTTTCCTCTCTCTCGCACTCTCACTCCCCACACCCCATGTTCCACTCACTCATCTCCTCACCTGAATACCTACTTGAAGTCTATGGGGTATGTTTCAGACTGGTTAGCTGTGACCAAAGCTTTTATTTCATCACCTGTGATGGTTTGGCAATGGAAGTGCTTGCATGATTAGAAGATCATATAAGGAATATATGGGGTGACATCAAGAAAATGCAGCATGGCATGAGGGACAAATGACTAGCAATGGGTATGAAATGATGAGACACAGGAGCTTGGACCTGTGGTCCCACTCATAGTGAGATTTACTGGTAATAAATGAGTAGCCTTTGTATTTTACCCATCCATCCACTCATCTGTCCATCCATCCATCTAGCTATTAATTCATTAACCCTTGTCTATTATCTACTCTATGGAAAGCTCAAAGTGAGAGCTGGTGAGACTAAAAGAGGCTGCAGACATGGGCACCTACCCTTAGGGAACTCAGCCAATGAAAGAAACCTGCAAGTCACCACCACCAATACAGCAAGGTAGAAGTTGCCTACCGTGCTGTAAGAAGTGGGAAGTGCTCAGAAGAGGCTTTAGGAAGTCTCCTCAGAGGCAATAATGCTCTGGCCCCATCTTAACACAGTTAAGTGGTAATGAAAACAAGAGGCTCTGGGTCGTAGGATCCCCCCCCCCCCCGCACACACACACCCTTTTTTTGGTGAGATTTCTTTCTTTCTAGTCTCTAGACCACAAAATCATCTTGCAAGGCGAGATCCTAGATCTTTCTCAGGCACTCTAAAAATACATTCGTAATCTAATGGAAACAAACACATTGGTAAGATGCTTCCCTTCCTGCCCATTAGTCAGCCCTTTATCAGAACAGCCTTGTAGAGGACAGCGCACACCACGCTGGACGGCCATGTGTCAGTGATGTGGCCTTGGAAGCGTGCGGATGCTGGGGATGGGTGCTACATCCCTACTGCATGTTTCCAAGGAAACTTTCTCTGAACTCTCGCCAGGCAGAGGTCACCCTTGGAGGCCCTGAACTCTCCTTGCTTTGATCTGGCAGTGCCAGAACTGGCCCTTCCTCTCAAGGCAGATTAAAAAAAGCTTTGCTCGATAAAACAAGCAGTTATGACATTTGGTGGTCCTGATGGTAGTTTTCCAAAGGAAAAACAAAAGGAGCTAATAATGTCTATTGAACTTCTATTAGGTATCAAGTAGGGTGCTGGCTGTGAGCGTAGCAGAGAAACCAGGAGACCTTGGAGGGAGAACTGAATAAGAACAAGAATGACAGTAAACTTTTAGGAAGCATTTTCCATGTGCCAGGCAGTAGTTGGTCCCTCTCCTCCACGATTTCTATGTAATTCATCCAGCAGCCTTCTTGTTACAATCTCCACATTACCAAGAGGACAACAGCAGCATAAAGGGAGAAAGAGACATGCCTACACTCAACGCTAATGGTGCATGGCTGAGCTGCGTATCGGGCTGACTTTGGAGTTCCCAGCTCTGGCTCTCACCGTAGGCAAGTGACATCAACAATTCCAGCCTTGGTTTCTCCATATCAATGATGGGGATTGCACTACCTCACACACAGCTCTGTCATGAGCATGTCTGTGTTCTGGGTTGATGCTTGTTGTCTGTATATCTGGAACCAAGAACATTCAGAGACAAAATGAAAAGTACTCCTGCCATATATGGGCACATGTGCTCACAGATGGTTGCTTTAGGGGCAGGCTTCATCTAAGAAGTATGCTTTGGTCTTGACCAAAAGATAGAATTCTTGCACATGAGTGGAAGTTTTGAAAGATTATTCCAGACCCCTTGAAATATAATAAATTCCAGTCTCCTGAGAACAGTGATAGCTCAGAATGTGAAAGAATCCAACTCTGTCTCCAGCACCTCACTTCCACTTCCCTGCGCTGTGTTCTCTGCTCCAGATATCTCTACTCAAAGTGGTAGAATTCCAGCCAGAAATTCTGTGTGGACAAAGTCCTCTGGGTGGAACAGTATGTGGGCATGAGAAGACTCAATGGCCTCTCTCAACACCATTGTTTGTGGTACCCGGGGCTGACAGCTCTTTCTAAGGGCCATTGATGGAACATACTGTCCTGTTGTCCAACTTCCTGGTTGGGGAAACATTGGCTCAATTCTGTTCAGCAAATCACATATTCTCAGGGAATCCTGTTGGCAGATCTTCCTGACCCTTAGCACCAGGCAATGGCTCTGACAGCATAATTAGCACTGGGTATGAGCTTTGCCAGTTATCATTTTCCCAAAAGCTTTGGAGTCGCCTCTGCCTTTGCCTAAAGGCCAGCAGGATGCCAGCCCAATGGATTCCATGGGACATTTTTATTGGCTTTGTTGTCCTGTCTCCCTTTTTCCTCAAAACCCATGCCAAATTGTTCCTGCCTCACTCACGCAGCTTTGGCCAACCCCAGATGGGCCTGTTCTCTCTTAGGATTGGTTTCACAGCACTATTATTCTTAGCAGAGCAACTGGGAAAAAGTCTGGAGACATTACTGTGACATTCATGTGGAATTCCTAAGGGAACTCTAACATTTACATTCTGCATCCTGAGAATCCTGTAGTTGTGATAGACTTCCCCATAAGGAAGGGAGACGTACATGGTTGCCAAACAGACCAGGCCTTTGGCTCAATTTTGAGTGGTTCCAATTTTGAGTGAGACTGCTTCCTCTTGTGTAAAAAGAGAATACTTTCAGTCATTGGGGTTGAATGAAAGTGCCTCACACGTGCCTGCAGTTGGGAAAGTACATTGTTTCTGTTTCCCCTCTTTTCAGTGCAAGGGGAGGTTTTTGTCTTCCATAGCTGATTTCCTGATTTTATAAATGGCAGGTTTATCTTCCTTTAGTTCAGCTCTCATGTCCCCTCAGAAACCTGAATGCATGATAGATCAGGTGGAAAAAGGTATTTACAAAACACTGTACATCCCAAGGTCTATTTTCACAAAATAGCTAAAATACCTTTCTTCATAGTGTTTACTTCCAAGAAATAAGATTATCAAGGGGTCACTAAGAAGTGCTTCAGGGCTGGGAAGGTGGCTCAGTGGTAGAGCGCTTGCCTTGCATGCCTAAGGCCCTGGGTTTGATTCCTCAGCACCACATAAGCAAAAACAAAAAAGCCAGAAGTGGCGCTGTGGCTCAAGTGGTAGAGCGCTAGCCTTGAGCTGAAGAGCTGAGGGACAGCGCCCAGGCCCAGAGTTTAGGCCCCATGACCAGACGCCCCCCCCCCAAAAAAAAGAGGCACTTCATACCCAGAGAGAGAGAGAGAGAGAGAGATGGATATAGCCATATATATGCATATGTGTGTGCATACACATGTATACATCCGTGTCTTTTGGGGGGGTCCAGTCGTGGGGCCTGAACTCTGGGCTCTTCAGCTCAAGGCTAGTGCGCTACCACTTGAGCCATAGCACCACTTCTGGCTTTTTTATTCTGCTTATGTGATGCTGAAGAATTGAACCCACGGTCTCATGCATGCAAGGCAAGTGCACTACCACTGAGCTACCTTCCCAGCCCACATGCATGTCTTTATCTCTTTAAATTTTCACAATTTACATGCCCCATTTCCTTTGAAACCAACCTTGAACAATAACAAAATTGCCCGACTGGAAAACAGGATCAATTCCATTTCCTGGCACTGTGCTTCTCTCAGTTACTTGGCTAAAAGTAGAAGAAAATACAGTAAACAATGGTTTAAACCAATGGAAATTTATGTTCCTTACATGAGTAAAAATTTGGAGATGCCTACTTGTTTAGTAGTGGATCTTGACTTCTGAATATCTTTGAGTCGCTCTTGGCTTTTCTCTCGTGGGTACAAGATGATTGCTGCAATTCCAGCTATTGGGTAACCATTCTAGTGTGTCACAAAGTGTCTTTTACTTAGCTTCAGTAGATTTATTCTCCTTTTTTTCAACCTGAACTATACCATTGTTAAATTAATAAAGGGAAGGATACAGGATTATCAGGATTCATTTTAAGTACAATTATCAGCTGTTTTCTAGGGCTAGGAGCATGAGTCTCTTGCGCAAAAGCACAGTTACTTCAGTAAGGTTGACAGGTGACTTGGACTGTCCTGACAACTTTCCTTACTATAGTCACTGTACAGTCATCTAATATCCTTTATGCTGTACCTCCGACACTGAACTCAAACTGTTCCTGTGGTCTCTGAGCTTCTCCCTTGGATGGCTATAGTGAGGGGAACAGCATTCACACACTCCAAGCATCACATTAGAGTGGAATCCAGCAAGCTCATACTGTGCTGACTCTGCGTGACCCAGCTCTGTGGCCAGCTCCGAAGCTCCCTATTTAATTGAAGAACTCCAGTTGGTGACTTTGTGAGCCGACATGGAGTAGCTGTCTTCATCAGACTGCCACACCCAGTCCCTCTCTGCAACAAGGTCCCTCTCCCAAAGCTGCCTTGCAGATTGGCAAGAGCCGGTGGAGGGAAATAGAACTGCTTTCCCTACAGCAGAAGCTCAAGGTAGACCCCAAATTGCAGGGAAATATCTCCACTTCCCTGTTTGGTGACTTTTGGAAATGGGAGCACGGATGGAAGGTTCTTTGAAAAGTTAGCTGTTTCGTTAGATGGGCTGAGGATTCCCTTCTGCTTTATGATATCTGGCAGTTCTTTGATCAGTGGCAAGGGATTGGGACTGGTCCCCCGAGCATAGTGAAGGAGTGTCCTCTTGGGAACTCAGTGACCCCCCCCCAGTGGACATGCTCATCACCCATTCTCTTAGTCCTTTACTTCAGAATAGAAAAACTTCTGCAAAAGAGGAGGTGTCCTTTGACACCGTCTATCCCTTGGGGCTTGACAGCTGGTGATAGGCATTGGTTTGCAGGAACATTGAAAAGCAGCCATCAAGCTGTCCATTCCGTCGCTCTTCACTTAGGCTAAGTCCATGATTTTCCCTGGATTTAACCTCACAGTGGTAAGAAGGGCTCTCAGAGCAATCTAGCCAATGGCAGAAGAGAAAGAGGGGATTGTAACCAAGGGTTCTGAGAGTTGAGGACTCAGTCCACTGTACCTTCAGGCCTCCCACCTGTTCTCCAAACTATTTCCTGGTTCCTACCATCCATGCCATCTGTCTCACAGCAGTGTGCAGCGTTGTGATACAGGGGCTCTCTCAAGGTGATGTACTGCCACGTGCTGGGTGGTGACTTCACCACAGGCACAACGGTGAGCTGCACTGAGAAGGAAGCGAGCAGGAGCAAGGATGCTGTTGCCATGGCAACTGTTGTTTATCCTTAGCTTGTTTATCCTTAGCTTGGACATTTTGGAGCTGGGCAGGACTAGATGATTACCCTCATCATGTAACACATTTTGGTATTGAGACACCTTTGTCTACACACACATACAAACACACACACACACACACACACACACACACACACACACACACACACACACACACTCACACACCTACCTTTTCCTCTTTGCCCAGATAGAACTAGTGTGGTTCCCAGCAGCACGTTTTCAGCATGGCTGTCTCTTTCTAGTTCCAGAAAGCATCCTGGAGAAGGAAGGTAGGGTGGTAGATGAAGGAAGTATTAGAGGGATCCACTATTGTCATGATACCTGGTGATCAGAGGAGGTTTGCTAAATCTATCACTGAGGGAGACTGAGTAACTTCACTTATTGGTTGGTATTATTACCTTGTTTTGACTTTTTAAGAGACGTTTTGGGGAATATGGCATAAACTCAAGTAAATGTTAACTAAAATATGAAACTTCAGACTCAGTGATGGACTAACTGGCTGTGATACCAGGTAGTTTTTCTGTACGTCAGAATACATGGAGCCTGGTGCTGGTAGTCCATACCTACAATCCTAGCTGCTCAGGAAGCTGATATCTGAGAATCATGGTTCAGAGCCAGCCCTGGTAGAAAAGTCTGAGAGATTCTTATCTCCAATTAACACACAAAAGATAGATAGAAGTAGAGAGGTGGCTTAATGGTAGAGCATCTGCCTTGAGTGAAAATCCAAGCAAGAACAGATGGCCTTGAGCTCAACCCCCAGTCTAATAAAAGAAAACACAAAGAAAAAAAATAAAAGAAACTACTTTGAAGGAAAAGTTTGGGTATTTACCTTCGATGGGCTTTCACTGTACTTGCCTTCTTAGGAAAGACATCTTCCAGGCCCAAAGATCAAGTAACCAGAACACAAGTGCAGATTAAAATACCAGGCAATCCATCCCTAATCCATGTCTATCTTTGGCTACCTCCTGGTTGTATGTTTCCTCACTTGCAAAACAAGAGATACATTCATCCATTGAGGAAAGAGTGCCTGGACACTCGTTATGATAGGGACCTGCACTAGATACCAGGAGTCAAGGATGAGTTCATTGATCTTTAAGAAAAATCAGTGCAGTCTCAATGCTCCAGGAAACCAGGGGTGTTGCAGGCTATTAAAAGCAATGGCGATTGCCTGTGGTTAGAGTGTGGAGTCATGCTCAGACTGTTAAAAGGACAAAGGCACTAAGAACCCTAAGTGTACGCTTTCTATGTGAGACATACAGAAGGATATATGGGAAATGACAGCCAGAGCTGGGTCTGAGAAGGAAGCTTGAGAGGAGGGTGGGGAAGTAGGGAGGCGCAAGGCAGGTCCTCCTCTGGGAGGCACATTGGAAAACACGAAGCATGGTGTCCCTGAATTTCTGGAATCAAATTGGAGAGGTGAGCACAGCCACTCTCATGAAGGTTTGACTTTCCAGAAAGTGATACAAAACCAAACCAAAACACAGTGCTGAGTTTTCAATAAGATAGCTCATGGAGTTTTCCTTTTTAAGCAGTTCATTTGGAGGCAGAGAGGTGAATGGGTTGACAGCAAAGGAATGACAGACTAGAGGCAGGATGACTTCAGCAGATTGGATGGATTTGGGTGGCAGGTGGGACATGAGGGCTGCCCACTCCTGGCAGGAAAAGTCTGCTGGGCTTTGAATGCATTGCACATAATGGACTCTCCCTGACTCCAGCCTAGGATTCCTCACCCACAGATCTAGCCTCTAATTAAAATAGAGGGGCCACAGAGGAGGAAAACAGTCATCTGTCCTCCCCTGTGTAAGTGGGTGGGCAGGTGAGCAATAAACTCTTCATAATGTAATATTTTTGAGACAATTTCTCACCCACCATTGTCTTTTCTTTAGTGACATACAAATAGATGTAAGCCTCAGAAATCATAAACAGGTTTTTTAAAAAAAAATAGCACAGATTAAACAATATCCATTTGCTCGTTACAGAGTAACTTCCTGATTTTTTTAAAGAAAAACACAGAATGAAACCTCTCAATTTAAACTCACTAGGGAAGGCAAATTTAAATGTTATTGTTCCAAAGAAGTGCAATTTGAATCCTCATACAACCAAGCATAATGAAACCTTCAGAGGGTATTTGTACATTCAAATGCGAAGGAAGAGACTAAGTTAACAGATTTATGTTCTAGTTGTTGAATCCTTGGGGAAGCAGGCTGGTCATTTTACATAGAAGAATGCATGGGTCCAAGGATTGCTGTCTGACAACCTCACCATCTCTCCCATGTGCCTGGGGAACTCATCGGGCACTCCTGTAAAAGCCAGCAGTTCCTAGGGAAGTTGCTGATTTTCCAATTGAATTCTTCTAGGCAGCTGGAAAGACCCTGAGGTGCCATAACGAGACATAATTTGAATAGCGAACTTTTCCTCAGGGATTCATTCATCCTTCTTAGTTCCTCTAGGTCATGTTGCCTGCCCCTTCCTCTTCCCTCATCCATCGCAGATGTAAGAACAGAGACACCCAAAGCCATCAGCCCCCTCTCACCTCAACTCCTGAATCCTACCTCTCCATAGCATGGAAGTCTTCTGCGAATTCTAGTCTTTCTGTTTTGTGAACATTAAAGCCATCATTCACCTCAGTCAAGGGAGTTATTCTGCCAAGAATTCAAAGGCAGTTTAGTATTAGTAAAACTATAAATGCTCTGTGATATAACTATATCAACATATGAAGAAACTAATTGAGTAGATTATTTCAGTTATTCAATAATAGATTCATAGGAATGAATGTAAAAACAACAGCAATATCTTAAAGAAAAAAATGTTGAATAACCAAAGCAGAGTATTTGACTTTAAAAGGTTTTGCTGTCTTAAACTTTCATAAGAAACATTATCTTTAGGCAGAAGCATCTAATAAAATTAAGAGAAAATAAGAGATAGTTCTCTTTCTGCAAGTTGCTGTCATGTAATTTTGTTACGGAAGTTCCCTAGATGCAACACAAGTACCAACATTAAGGGGTACACTTATCCTTATTGAGAGAGTATGTACCCCTCAACATCTAAGAGCATCAAGAGGAAAAACAGATTAAATTATTTAAGTAACTAGTTGCAATCATCTAAAACCTAGATCTCATAGGCCAGGCATACGGATTCATGCCTTTAATTCCAGTTATTTGACAGGGTGGTGGTTCAAAGCCAGACAGTAAAAAATGTCAGTAAGACTTAATCTTAACCAATAACTAGATAGGGTGGTACACATTTGTAATTCCAGCTATGAGAGAGACATAAATACGAGGATCACTGTCCAGGACAGCCCAGGCACTGTCTAAAAAGTAACAAATGCAAAAAATTCTTGGGACATGCTCAAGTGGTTAGGTGCTTACCTAGCAAGTACAAAGGCCAAGTTCAAACCCAAGTATTACCAGGATAAATAGATTAGATAAACAGATGTGTGGATAGGTAGACAGGCAGATATAAATGATAGAAATGTATAAATATCATTATGTTTCCTATATTCCACAAATAAATAACTTCAGAAATACAAAACTTATAATAACAATATAACAAAATAATTAGAAGTAATCTTCGGGGAGGGGAAGCATGAGGCACGCAGGAAGAAAACTTTGCTGGAGGACATAAAGAGAGCTTGAACAAAGGAAGACAGAAGCACAGTGTTACTAGATCTGAAAATCACTTATTAGAAGGCTGTCAAATGCTCCCTGGTTAGTTTTAGGAGTACGGGAATGTCAATGTAAATTTATCCCAAGGTGCACTTAGAAGAATAAATTTGATACCAACTGACTTTGAAATAATCGGCATGGTTGTTCTTGATGTTTAAACATCTATTTATGACTCTAGTAATTAAAACAATGTTCTAGTAGTGCATAATAGACAAATGGTGTGAACGTTGGTTAGAAATAATCCTAGCAAAATGCCACACTCCAAATTACTGACCAAGAATGAACTAAGGGGGCAGGGGGACAAAAACCCTGGAACTTGCTGTAAATTACCCCAGGGACCCAGCAGCTCATGAAGAACACGAACTGTGGCAAGGCCACCATGGGGAAAAGGAAGAGGACAAGTCTCCCACGCTTGTATCTGGGTGAAAAGCAAATATGGATTTCAGCTAATAAATGACAGTGTCACTGTTTCTAGGGAACAAAGCCTAACTGTGGTGGTCAGATGATGTTCTCCAGGTCCACACTGACTCTGAGGATAAGCTTGGTTTGCTGCTTCACCTCTATACCTTCAATATTGTGTGTACTACGCTGAAAATGGCAACTGAGGTTGACAGAATTAATGCGCACTCCCATATTCCATCAAGATATCCCCACACGAATCCCTGGGATTCATAAACATGTTAGTTTGCTTGACAAAGGGGATTTAGAATGGCAGGGAGAACATGCGCTGCTAAGCTAGTCTTAACCTAGAGAGGTAAACTTGGATTTTTCCAGCGAGAAGCTGGATGAGTGTTTACAACAGAAGAGAAGGTTGGAAGGATTCAAGAAGAGGACTCCACCTGACACTTCTGGCTTTAAAGATGAAGGGAGGCCAGCAGCCAAGGAATGGTAAGCATCCTTTACAGCAAAGGGAAGGTAAAGAAATCGATTCTTCTTTGACTTTCTAGTAAGGACTGTGGCTCTGCCATGCCATGATTGGTGCCCACGAGACCTGAGTCACTCTTCTAAGGGACTATAAAGAAGAGATTGGTGTTGAATTAAGCCAGGACATTTGAGGCGATAGCAGTAAGATGCAATAAATAGAATGAATAATTCACGATAATGAATAATGGTACTGGATCTCCACACTGAGACTTCTAAAGTCTCTAGTTGACGTATAAACATGGGATTATTCTTTTCTCCCCTCCTAACCCCACATGGCAGCCCTGCCATGCTGAACTACTCTCCCCTTGCCATAGTGGCTTTGACAGCAGTTTGGCAGGATTCCCTGCAGTCCCTCTCAGCTATCGGTTATCAGGTGTTTAAGACAGAATCCTACTCATTAATTTAAAAAGAAAAACTCCATCTCCAACTCAGTTCAGCTCTCTCCTTCCCCTCCCAGCACGGGCTGACTTGTCTGTGGCTGCAGGCAGGAAGCAGGGCGTGAGGAATGTGTCACTCATCAAACTCTGTGACACATCCCCCTCTACCACAACTAGCTCTTCCACTCCTTCATCTCCTGTGACGGGGAGGAGACAGAGAAAAGAATGGTTTGGGAAGTTCCCCATAGAATGAAGCAAGGCTGCAGTGGCTCTCTGATTGGTCTTCCCGCTCATCCTGTCTGGACGCCTATGGGCAGGCTATGTCTCCAGTGCATCCCATCCCTAAAGTAAGGTTTACATGCCTTGGCTGCCCCTTGGGAACTCTGGCCTCATTCCTGTGAGGACTCATATCCTCTCCTCCTCCCGCTCCCTTCATGGCACACACACACCACTAACTCCAGCCACAATCCAGGCCAATTTTTAAACCAGTGGGCACATGCAAAATCCATTGTCCAGTCCTTTAAGCATCTGGGAACCAGAAAGGGTGACTGTGACAAGGATTTCTGCCTCACTACCCACTTGTCTATGTCCCTGCAATTCTCTTTCCCCCATTCGGAAGGCCCCATAGGGACCACCTAGAGACATCCTTCCTTTGCAAACGTGTAAGAACTGCCATTCTTTCACTCTTGAAACCACCAGGGGGAGCACTCACCCATTCTACCACCACCACACACCATGCTCCTGCTCTCTTGCCTGAATGGAAGAGGATAATCCAGGTACAGTGGATCTTGCACAAAGAGTTCTTTATTGCTTTCCTTGATGCTAAAAAGACTTCTCAGGGCCCATCCAGAGTCTGGGCAGCAACCCTGGATTCAGCCATGCTGGCAAGGGTCAAGCCAAGCTAGAAGTAGGGCTGACATCTGAAGGCCGGGGTTCTTCATCATGTGAATGAACACAGGAATCGTCCCTGTGCCTGACTGAATGCTGCAAGGTTGCTTTGGCTCCTTGCCTGACTGAAAGCAGCGAACCAACTCTCTATGCTGACTTGGGGCATGATAACTGGGTGCAAGGCTGCGTCCTGAGGTAGTGCTGTTCCATAAACCCAACCTGCCTCTCCTGGACCCAACCCGCCAGCACTCTAGGCAATTAGAATGGGTTGCTTAGCCCTTTGATTGTAAGTTTCTGGTGTGGGTCACAATTCCTGTCATTGGCTAGGAAGAGATACAGGGAGGATTCCTGCATTCGTTTAAATAATGAAGACTCATGAGATTCATCAGCCATCCACACTTGAACTTGAACTGACCATTGTCAGAGCCTGCTGGGTCCTGTGGGTCTACTGCAGAGATTCTGGATGGAATCCACTTTGAGAAACAGCATAAAAGCAATAATGGACTCTGTTGTCCAAGATCCACTCTTTCTGGATTATTCCAGAAGCCGTATCCTCATTTCAACACTCATCTCAACAGCTTTAGGGCCAGAAAAAGGGAGGTTTCAGTATTGCAAAGATTCCAGCTTTCCCTCAGGGAATGGAACACCTTTCACATATTAAAATGTATTATAAGCTTGTGATGATTAAGATACTGTGGTGTTGACAGAGGAAGAGCTTAGCAATTAAAGAAATAGAAACTTAGTTCAAACATAGGCCTGAGTGTATGGAATAAAGAGACATTTTAAGTCAGAAAGGACAATGTGACAAAGAACTAGTGAGAGCATCAGAGATGGAGAGGAAATGGGATTCCTGGCAGAGAGAGATGTGGGAAGAATGGAAGAGCACCTTGAAAGAACTTCCCATAGATCAGTAAGGGTTTGGAGCAGCAGAGATCGGGTGAAGGAAAGAAATTGGAGACCTTTCAAGGACCAAGTAAGTCCAGAAGGCATGGCATGACTGCTTATTAAAGAGACAGGGAGTTGGTGTGAAAGAAGACCTAGGGTTAGATTTGCATATCCTCTAGTTCATGCTCAGCTCATCATTGAGGCCAGACAGTCCCGGCTGGCTTCCTGGGCCTGGGCAAGAAACCAGGGGTGAGGGCAGTTGTCCCATGATCAGACAGGTTCAGCTGCTGGATTAATACTCTGCTGGCTCTCTTGAAGCTCTTCATAATTCTGCAGCAAAGCCTCTCTGCGCTTTACTTTGCATGAGACCCTACAAGTCAGGTAGAGGGCCCTGGCCACAGCAGAGGGAGCTTTGGCACGGCGGTTGACCTGGCCGTGGCCACTTGGCTGCCCTCTTGGTCCAGCCCAACTTACTTATTCCCCAGGCTTCTGGAAAGAAATAAAGCCAATGGCAACCTGTGACTCTGTCCAGGTGAGCAAAGACACCCACACTGCATTCGAGGTACAAACGAAACCAAGGTAAAGCTTCACAGTGCCCTTCACTCCCTCTGATTTCCCCTCTGTGATCAGCAAGGCCAGAAGTTTCTCAGGGAAACGTGGGGAAAGGTGGAAGGCAGGGGATTGGGTATACTTGTGTTGGGTTTGCTACAAGCATCAACACCCTGTGCTAGGAGAACATGATGACCTCACTTCCATGTCCTACAGCTCCATTCTGCCCTCTGCCCGCCTGCAGAACTCTGGAGCCACCTGCACCCCCCCCCCACACACACACAGACACACCCTGCAGATACCTCTGCTGGATCAGCCCCTCGTTCCTCCTGCAGGAAGTCCCTTGCTCTGCCCTGGGATTGGGCCCTAGCTGGTGTCCAGGCCTGAGTACCTGAGGAGCAGGAAGCTCAGCCTCTAGCTTTCTCTCTCTCCCTCTCCCTCTCTCTTTTCCCTCTCTCTTTCTCTCTCCCTCTTCTTCTCCCACTCTCTTTCTCCCTCCTCCTCCTCCTCCTTCTCTCTCCCTCTCCTTCTCCCTCTCTCCCTCGCTCTCTTGCTCTCTCGCTCTTCTCTCTCTGTCTTTTTCTGTCTGTGTGTCTCTCTGTCTCTGTGTCTCTCTCTCTTCCTCACTCTTTCTCTTCTCTCTCTATCTCTGCCTCTGTCTCTATCTCTCTGTCTCTCTCTTTCTCTGTCTCTCTCTGTCTCTTTCTCTGTCTCTCTCTGTCTCTCTCTCTCTCTTGTGTGCTCTCTTTGTCTCCACATCAGGGTATCAGGGTTTGTTTTTGTCAGGAGGGCTCCTCTCCTCATACCTCAGTGTGCTGCAGCTGCTTAGCAATGAGCTGCTGGGCAGAGCAAGGAATTGAACACCCCCTTGGGTTTCTACAATCACAAGGCCCCCAGAAGGGGAAGGGTCATGGAACAGGCTTGGGCTGAAGGGCATGAAGGGCAGCCCCTTCCCTTCTCTCCCCCTTCCGCCTTTCCCCCTTCCCCCCTCCACACCCCCCTCACCATTTCAACCCCTCAGAAACAGAGATGATACATTCACGCCTCTGGTACCATGCCAGGAAGTCTCAGAGGCCTTCTGGGAATGATGCTCTAGAAAACAGAACCCCTGTGGAAAGTAGTGGGTGTTAGGAGGGCCCCAGGGAGGCTGATAATGGGTGGCAGGGGAAAGAAACGTACAAATGTGTAAATATCTGCAGCACCAGTGTCTCTGCTTACTCAGGAGGCTGAGATCTGCAGATCATGCCTTGGTGACCTTCCAGTCCATCCTGGGTCTCAGTGCTTCTGTTAGGAGCTTAAGATCAACAGCCAACCTTCCCCCTCTCCCCGAAGAGTCCTCATTTTCTGGGCTCAAGTCTCAGATAAAGTTGTTCCAGCTGTCTGTGATGCAGCTTCCTCATCTAGGAGATCTGTTGTGAGACTTAAACCAGGTAAAAAGACGGAAAATAATGTCTAGCACCTAGGTGTGAAACAATATATGTGGCCAATTACATTTCTCTGGGCTAAAGGTACCTGTTGGAGAGGACTCAGTGTGCCACATACTCCACTACAAACACTTACCGTGCTGAGGGGTGAGGCAGGGCGGGAAGCTGCGTTGTTCATTCTTTTGAGCGTCCTCTATGCGCTAGGCATCCTACAGACAACTTGTACATTCCCTCTCCCAGCCATCCTTCACACATAGGGAAACTGAGGCTGGCCCTGTTCAAGGCCTCTCTTCAAAAATGGAGCTAGGATTTGACATGATCACTGAGACTGAGATGACTTCCTTTCAGACAACCAGCATCCCCTATTGCTCCTCAGAGAAGTGGAACTACTCGTTTCTCGTGGAGAGTCAGGGGTGCTGGAAACCTTTCAGAAGGAGTGTATAATTGCATTGTGATTGCTGAAGCGCCCCCTGGTGTACTGTATGTAAGCTCAGGAAATAGTAGCCAGCATTTGAGGAACATGGAAGATGGTGATATCAAGGCCTTGGGCAGCTGGATTTGGAGTTGGAGTAGAATCATGGATTCCACCCAGCCCCACAGCCAGGAGAAGGCTGAGTCTGCCAGGCTTCTTACTGACCTAGGAGACTTCTGGGCTCAAGGGCAGAAAAGAGACATTGATTCTGGTGCCCGGAGGAAGGGACCATGGTAGCAGGAACCTCCAGCTGTACCCAGGGGCTCTGTTTTGTACTTACAAGCAGACAGACAGACAGACAGACAGACACACACACACACACACACACACACACACACACACACCTGCTCTTTCAGAGGTGATATTTGCCCAGTGAGGTACATATGCTCCAAGTGTTGGTATTTGGGGCCTGTATATATACCACATAAACACTGCTAGCTTTGTCCAGTGTGGTAGCCATAAGGCCCTGTGCCTAGGAGTTGAGATATTCTGTATGATCAAGACATGCATTTCAACCTTAGTCCAAAACTATGAAGGGTCTCATGAATGACTTTAATATTGATTCCACGTTGGAAAGATAGAAAGAAGGAGGACATCTTTTGAAGACAGTAGGTTAAAGCAGAGAACTGAAATTATTTCTACTCATACTTTTCACGTGTTTAATATGTGCTTAAAGCTTCTGACAGGCCATTCTTTGGCTGCAGGTTTTTGTCCTCCACAGCTTGGCCTGCTCTAAAAGTATGTGAAGCAAAGTCAGAGCCAGTGGGGTCTCTCAGTCTGCACATCTCAAGGGAGAGTTGGATGTAATAAATGAAGTGTGAAAAAGTGAAACATTCTTTTGGAATAAGGAGCCTCATCAACCAATTTCTAGAATTCAGAATCTCTAAGTTACATATGTGGCTTCAACTGAATGGCTCAGCACATCTCCCACTGGACATATGCACTGCGAGCATGCTAGCTGTCACAAAATATCAGTGTGTGTGTTCGTGTGTGAGTGTACATGCAGGCGCACGTGTACATACACACATACATGCAACCAATGCTAAGGTTTGAACTCTGAGCCTGAGTGCTGTCGCTGAGCTTTTTCAACCAAGACTAAAAGGCTGGCACGCTACCACCTGAGCTCCCCTTCCAGCTTTTTGCTGGAGATGAGTGTCTCCAATTTGTCTGACCAAGCTGACTTCCAAGCAGCTCCTCAGATCTCATTCTCCAGAGTAGTTAGGATTCCATGCAGGAACCACCCATACCAGGTACACTGGGAGCCAGACCTTAAACCATTTTTGTTCCACCTTATTACAGGCAGAGAAACTGAGGCAAGGGAAGAAAAATGACTTTGTGGTTTCCAGTTTTTCCTGCAGCCTCACCTACCTTTACCACCTGTCTCCACCCATTCCTCCCCTCCCTAGGGCTGGAGTCTCTCAGGCTCCAATACCTGCAGCCAGGCCCTCCCAGACCCTCCCAGATCATTTCAGATCCTTCCAGACCTTCCCAGTCCCTGCCCTCCCCTGAGGGAAGGCTTAGAGAACTCTCCTAGAACCAGCATCTTTATTCATTAGCTGGAGGGGAGCCCTGGGAGCTCTGGAGGCCTCTCTCTGCTTTCCCTGCAGAGATAAATATGGAAAGGTGAAAGGAGAGGCGAGTTTCCCAGTGAGAGGTCAGAACTGCCACCAAAGCTAATGCATAAACAAGAAGGGGTGGAGGTGGAGGGTGGCGGGGAGGCTCCCTACCCCACCCCCAGCCTGGGCTGGGCTTCGTTCTGCCACATCGCCACCCTCCACCCCTCCCAGAACCCAGCAGGGACCCAACCCCACCAGCTCATCTCCAGGGTTCTCCTGCCTGCCTGGGTTCTCCAGCTTCATACACAAATGCCCCAGGCTGTGCCATATCCCATCGCTGCCCGGAGTGTGGTAGAAGGAGGACTTCCTGCTCCAGACCTCTAGAACTAGACCCTTCCAAATATGCATTTCCTAAGATTCCCCACCCGGCCCTCGCTCCAGGAGATTTCACCTGCACAGCTTTGCCTCACCCCAGAGAGAGCAGGCCATGTGTTGGGTTCACGCCATACCCGCTGTACCTGCTGTACCCACTGTGGCCCTGTCTGGCACATCGGCCTTGGGATCCATCTTCTGATAACAGGCAAAATGACCTCTGTTGTGTTCTTCGATCTGAGATCAGTGTGACATTTCCCAGATGTAATCTCTCTCTCTCTCTCTCTCTCTCTCTCTCTCTCTCTCTCTCTCTCTCTCTACACACAGAGAGAGAGAGAGAGAGAGAGAGAGAGAGAGAGAGAGAGAGAGCTCTGGTTTTGCTGAGCAGTTAAGTCAAGAACCTTTGGCTCTGCTTACAGCCTGTTGGCGACGCCTAGGCCTCTGGCTCGGTCTGCACTGCCTCTCAGGATGGAAGCTGATGGCTTACTGCCAAAGATCTGAGATCATGACTCTTCAATGTCTCTGTTCTTTGGTTAGTTAGATGAGAGGTGTGGAATGGCTAGGCCCAGGGCCGAACTGACTGAGCTCAGATTCTGCCACTAACACAGTAATGACCAAGGGCGAGTTACATAATAGCGTTGGATCTATTTATGCTCATGTAATAGAGATATCGGGAGCACCTACCTTCCAGGGGTGACAGAGGACTGCAGGTTAGGCCCTGGAAATGTTTAGACAGAACCCAGTAGTTAGTATTATAAAGTTTAGCTGTATGAGAGCCTTTCATCAAATGTTATGTTGAAAAGTGTTCAGCTTTAGAATCACAAAGCTGAAGAGAAGCCCTGGGACTCTGAGAGAGCCAAGTTCATCTTCTATTCCAAAGGAAATGAGCTCAGATTGCCAAAGCCCTCTCCCCCATGGCCCCTCCCTGGTCAATCGCAGCCCTGTGGGAAGCAGGACTCTTCTTCTTGTCCACTTAAGTTGTTCCTCATCACTACTCCCTGAACAACATTAGAAAGTTCTGGATTGAATACTGGAGTCCAGCCTGTCCACCTGTGGTCATTTGCCCTTCCTTTCTGAGTGTAGGAGGTCCCTCACTGGAATACCTTGGCAAACTCTCCAGACACTACCTTGTGCCTGTGATCTAATCTCTTCATTTGTCCTTCTTGACCCCTGGGGTCAAGAAATTAGATCACATTTTTTTTTCCAGTACTAGTCCTCAAGGAGAAGGAAAATCAAAGAGATGGGTTTGGAAGGAGTGTGTATGTCCTAAAGGTGGCTCAGCTGTCTCAGGCCTCTCTCAGACCCTTTATAGTAAGGATAATGAGGCCCCCAGGACCTGGTGTGGCCACCTAGGGTCAATTTATGCACCTGCCTTAGTACTTACTTACGCGTTCTCACCCAAAGAAGGGCCCCACAGATCCTAGGTTATCACGAAGTAGTTTTGATCCTGGGATTGAGTCTCTGGAGCTAGGAAGATCTGGAGACAGGGAGCTGGGAGTTTCCTCTGGGATCTGTTGAGTTAGTACTTAGTGTACACTTCTGCTTAAGAGTATTAGAGCTGCAGCACTGGATATGTCACCCAAGCTGTTCGGCAGGGAAGAAGGAAGCCTTGGAGTGAGTCCTTCTCATGCTGCAGTATTCCTCAACTGAATGAACTGTGGAGCAGATCTGGACCCTGGCTGACCAGAGTCTGTAAGGGTTTCAATGGTCTCCAAGGTGTGCAGAGCTTAGGATGCATAGACTCATGGGTATGCACAGGCATGTTAGGATGCATAGACTCGTGGGTAGGCATGGCTGTGTTAGGATGCATAGACTTGTGGGTGTGCATAGGCATGCTAGAATGTATAGATGCATGGGTGTGCATAAGCATGCTAGAATGTATAGATGCATGGGTGTGCACAGGAGTGTTAGGATGCATAGACCATGGGTATGCACAGGCATGTTAGGGTGCATAGACTCATGGGTGTGCACAGGCGTGTTAGGATGCATAGACTCATGGGTGTGCACAGGCGTGTTAGGATGCATAGACTCATGGGTGTGCACAGGCGTGTTAGGATGCATAGACTCATGGGTGTGCACAGGCGTGTTAGGATGCATAGACTCATGGGTGTGCACAGGCGTGTTAGGATGCATAGACTCATGGGTGTGCACAGGCGTGTTAGGATGCATAGACTCATGGGTGTGCACAGACGTGTTAGGGTGCATAGACTCATGGGTGTGCACAGGCGTGTTAGGATGCATAGACTCATGGGTGTGCACAGGAGTGTTAGGATGCATAGATTCTTGGGTGTGCACAGACGTGTTAGGATGCATAGACTCATGGGTGTGCACAGGCATGTTAGGATGCATAGACTCATGGGTGTGCACAGGAGTGTTAGGGTGCATAGACTCATGGGTGTGCACAGGCGTGTTAGGATGCATAGACTCATGGGTGTGCACAGGCGTGTTAGGATGCATAGATTCTTGGGTGTGCACAGGAGTGTTAGGATGCATAGACTCATCCTACTCAGGGAAGGCCAATGCCCGGACACCGGCAGGCTGTGCATGACCTTGACCTGTCTTGTGCTTTTAACAGCGTGTCCAGATTAACTTGGTGTGCATCTCCGCATCTTCCTCTCCAGCCACCTGAAGCTCCTCAATCCCAGTTTACGCTTTTTCACATTCCTCTCAGCATCTACCTAGAACCTGGCACATCATAGGTGCACATCAGATGATGATTATTCATTTATCATGCCCTTTATCCTCTCCATGAAGGAATAAAACATAATCTCTTCTACGTGCACTTTAAATGTTCCTCGTTTTTCATATTTTTGCACACTGGAGTACAGCCTTGCTCACATAAAGTCATAACAGACTATCATGTTTCATTTATTGAGTACCTACTATGAGCCAAGCACTGTGCAGAGGTCATTGTTTCCTCTATCATCATCCTCAAAAGGAAGCCTCTCATTGCTCCATTCTTCCTAGTTCAAGACCTAGTACCAGTCTGTGACATTCTAACTCAGTTCTAATATCCTCTGCCCCAGAGGGCCCAACCCAGCAGCTCATCCTCCCCTCCCCCGCACCTCCCCATTGTGTGTTCATTCATAAAGAGGGACTAAAGCTTTGAAAACAATGAAGAGCCTATTGCCCAGGTCCTACCACTAGTAAACTGCAGAAGTAATATTGAATCCCAGACCCATCCGTCTCCAAAACTCTTTGCATCCACCATGACATTTCCTCCTCACCTCTGCACCTGCCGGAATTTCTTTGTGTGCTGGTCCATAATCTGACCTCGTCCCATGCCTCTGGTTATAGAGATAGGGCTTTTGTGGGGCTGGATTATTTCATGGCCTGGATATGTGGTTCGTTTCTCACAAATGTGTTTGACTTCTACAGGCTTTGGTAATGAGCTGTCGTAACAGCTCTGCTTCTCCAGCCAGTCCCAGTTCTAATGGAGAAGCAGTTAGAACTGCATCTCAGCGAGATGCAGCCTGGGTCTCCCCACTGTCCCCATGATTCTATGGAGTGAGTGGGATGCCAGATGAAATGAAAGTCAATCACAAATAGACCATTTTATTCTAGAGGGGTCTCAGAGGTAAATAGACTTCTTTTTCTTCAGAATCCACTGTTCCACCCCTTGAGCGGAGCCAGGGAAACGAATGTGACGTGAGGGCCCTCACCGGCTCTCCCCGTAGTACCAAGCTTCTACCAGCACCTTCCATGTTCCTCAGCCCTTACCTAGTTTCACAAATCAGTTCACTTTAAAAGGGAGGAAACAATCAGACCCAGCAGGTTGGATCTAAGTGAGAAACTGGTGACTATTTCCAGAATATGCTTTCCTTTTGCAGGAATCCCCTGTGACCATCAATACCCCCAGGGACCCGATTTACAGTGCAAATTGTGTACTGGACAGAAGTAAAGAGACTTCATTTAATTTTAAAATCTACATCCTCAGGGAATGTCCTTCAGGGTCTGTGACATTTCCAACTGAGACAGAAACCAAGATAGTACAAAATGGAGACAGATTTAGGTATAGCTATGGAGACATGATATACATAGACTTAATAAGTATGGAAGAAGGAAAGGAAAGGAAGGAAGGAGGGAAGAAGGGAAGGAGGGAAGGCTGGAAGGAAGGAGGGAGGGATGGAGGGAGGGAAGGAAGGAAGGAAAAAAAGGAAGGAAGGAAGGAAGGAAAGGAGTTATTCACTTTCAAAGAAAGTCACTTCCCAAATTTAATCCTGTAATCAGAACATTAGATACAGAAGAGAGGTTCTCTAGTCGATGAGAAATCAAAAAACATGAAAATGTCATATTATTTGCTTTGCTCTCCTTTTTTCTTTCTTCCTCTCTCTCTTATCTCCTCTCTTCCCCTCCCAGTCCTCTACCTTCCTCCTCTCCTCCACTTTCCTCCCCTCTTCCCCTCCCTTCTTCCTCTCTCTTTCCTCCCACCTCTCCCTGCCTCTCTCTCTCTCTCTGATTTCACTTTTAGAAATCACAAAAATAAACAAACACAATATTATAGTTAAAAGGGAATTGTTAAGCTGTTCTGATTTATCCCTTAGGAAGTCCTGAGAAATACGATGGCTTTGGCCCAGTCACACCCAGACCCCTTGCCGCCTGATCCAGCTCCTTTTCCCCATCCAGTAAGCATGTATTGAGCAACACAGTAGACCAGATCCTATTCTCAGAGGAACAAGGATATGGCAGAGAATAATATGATACTTCTAACATTCAGCTGATTTGGGCTCATCCCATGGTGAGAACTGTGAAGTAGAAGAGGTCTGGACACGTGAGCAGTGTGGATTTCTAGTGCCTCTGTCTTGTTTTGCAGTTAAGGAAAGACAGAAAATGAGCCTCTGTGGACGGAGCTCATGATCATGAAGTGGCTGACAGATCTGGGCAGAGAACCCCAGTCTAGGTCAGAAATGAACATTGCACACCACTGCCCTAAGATCCAAAAATCCTTCCTCTAAAAATGGTCCAAGACTGTTTCTCTCATAGGTAGATGTCACTGTCCAAGAACCACCAGCTATTAGCGCTGTCTTTGCTTAAAGATTTCAATGCTGGACAGCAGCGATCATAGGGAATGCGTGTTGCTCCCCAGAGGGTGAGTGAAGGGACAGCGCTGAGTAGATCCCCAGATCTGGTGACGCACTGGGGTTGGGGAGGGTGATGGAGTCCTTAACCTCCTCCCTGCTGCATCTTCCTCTGGTATATTGCACCTACCTGAGGGCAAGGACCAGATCTGCTCCTCCCCCCCCCAGCTCCTGCCCACAGAGCTGGGCATAGAGCCTGGCACCATGGGCTTCTGCGAGCGAGGATCTATTGAATGAATGCTTTGGCAGGAAACCTGTTTTTGGACTCACCACTGCTAATTAAGGGAAACTGTCTCTCTCTTAACCATGCACGTGAGCGAGTATCAGGGCTGCTCCGGGCTGAGTCATCCTTCCCTGAATCATCAGCTAAAGTAGTAACAAGAATGAGCCCTAAGGCCAGATCATGAGCCTTCTTTAGCACAGCTGACTGAAGACGCCTTCAGTGTACATTTTGGCTCTGTTGTTGGCCAATGGGACCCAAAATAGCCTTGTAGTGCTGAGCTGAGTGTTTATTCAACTGATACTTACTGAGCACCTACTGTGTAGTTGGCCCTGTACCGGGCAATGGGAAAACCAGGCCATTTCCTGCCGTCCATTTAGCTTGGAGCCAAGGAGGGAGAAAGGCATACGACAGCAATCCTATGAACACTTCTTACAAACCATGAGAAAGGTCAGCAGGGAGGGGACCTGTGAGGTGAGTGTATGATTCTGACCTGGTCTTAGAAACAAAGAAGACTGAGCCAAGGTCTGAAGAGTGAAGAGGGAGGGGTGAAATGGGCTGGGGGCAGAGAAGGAGCTTTTCAGATGAAGGCACACAGCATCACGGTAGCCAGAGCAAGCAGAGAGGACCCTGGGAAGTGACAAGAGCAGGAAGCAGGGCTGCCCAGAGGTGGGGATTGGACCACAGGGACTCAGCCGCCTGCAGGTAAGCCTTGCTCCCTCGGGAGATGTAGGGACAATGGGTCAGGAGACAATGATCGTGTCGCCTCAGCCAGTGACGCAGCCAGTGAAGGCAGTGGGTCCTATCCTCGGCCTCGTGGACCTTACCAGCTGGAAGCCCAAACCAAATGCTAAGTTAACCTCAAGGACACTGTGTCAACTAGCAGCCTGGAAAGGTGCCCTGAGACCCTGTCACTGGCCACCTGCTCACCTAGGCTGCAGGGGAGTGTGGTGGAGGGAGGGGGACTGGAGATCCTATTATCAGCCACCTGCTTCCCCAGCTGCCCCAGACTGCAGAGCCTCATCACCGCTATCATAAGGCCTCAGCTCCCAGAGTACTAGGACTGAGTACATCAGATGGGTTCTAACCTCTGAGCGCTTCCACAGGAAGTAAGCAAGCCCAACAGGACAGAAGCAAAACCCAGAGTAATAGAATGATAAAATGTGAGAGCTCCAGATCCCTTCAGGGATTATTCCCTGAGGGGACTGCAGCAAGGCCAAGGAGATGGACACCCTGGAAGACAGCCTGGGGACCTTGCCCCGGTGTTGCTCCAGGAAGCGAAGATTTCCATTGGCTTATAGCAAAGGGGAAAAGGCTGGATGCTGGTGGCTCACTCCTGTAATCCTACCAAGTCAGGAGGCTGAGATCTGAGGATCGCAGTTCAAAGCCAGCCTGGGCAGAAAAATCAGTGAGAGTCTTACTTCCAATTAACCCCCAGAAAACCAGAAGTGGTACTGTGGTAGAACACTAGCCTTGAACAATAAAGTTCAGAGACAGCACCCAGACCCTGAGTTCAAGCCCCATGACTGACAATAACAACAACAACAACAACAACAACTAACAGGGAAAAGCCAGGACTTTAACAAAGCACACTGGCTTGGGACTCACTCCAGCTGCTTAGTGCTGTAGCTTTATTCTAGTAACTTAATCAAACAATGATGCACCTCTAGGTCTTAAACTCAAAGACCTAGCAAGCTGAGACAGCCCAGGGAAGGCACCTGTTTATCTTGTGTAGTGATAGCTACATGGCTTTGTACCAGGGCCTGGAAAGTCTGGGCCAAGTCCAGGCCATCCACAGGGCCTGGAAACCCTGCTGGTGTCAACAGGGCAAAGGAGATGACGTCATTGCTAGAGCCTCCAAGCCTCACAAGTGTGGTAAAGAAAAGCTCATCGTGGGGGATAGGCAGAATCTTGAGACCTTGAGAACAAGAGAAGGGAATCCACGGAGGGATAAGACACAGGCCTCTCCACACCCGAGCAGCAGAACAGCCCAGGGATTTTCCATCCTGTCTTCCCATGAGCTCTATTCAGACTAACAACAGAAATCCATTCTGAGATCTGAGGGCTTGCCCTGCCTAGGCCAGAGCCAGGCATGTGGCAGAGCCCTGGACAGAGAAGGTGCTCTGCTGTGGCTTTGCTGGCACCAAAGCCCCTCGAGGCCCAGCACCTCAGCTGTCACAGGGGAGAGCTGTGGAGAGTCCTACCAAGACCTGGCTTACTCGTTGGACTGAGGGATTTCTAAAAGAAACCACGGTCTTGAAAGGGAAAGAGATTCGCATGCTGCAAATTGCCATGCTTTCCTGAAGGTTCCAGGAAGGGCTGGGCAGGGCGCTGGCAAGAACAGCATCTGGAATGGAAGGCTTTGTATTCTTGGACTATTCAACCGCCAATCAGCCTGTGTTGGATGACCTGGAGAAGGAGGCTCTAAAGACAGTGCTTGTATTTAGTACAGCGTGGCCGGTACTCACTACCTCTGAGGGGAAATGGACAGGGACAGTCTCATGGAGATGGTTAATCCTGCCAAGACTCCCACAGTCCTCCTGGGGAGAAACACAACGGCAAGCATTTCCTGCTAGCATTTCTTCTCCTGTGTGTTGTTCTGTTCAGGGTAGTGGGGTGCAGTATAGCCGGGGGCAGTGAAGATTTATAGGATCTTGAGGATTTCTGACTCTGGAGCTCTAGGCTATGGTGAAAAGCAATGATGTAGCAATGACTGAAGGCGGGGAGGACTGAATTTTAAAATTCCACTCATATTGTTTCATCTGTGGATCTCAACACTTGAAATTTATCACAGGAAGACTTTACACTTATTTGTGTAGTATTAAGTGTAATGCCAAGGTCACAGCACCCCCCACAAGAAGACCACCAAGAGTCAGACTCTACAGCTGTTTTATTTAAACGGGCTGCAGCTCGGGCCTCGTCCTGCACTCCAACACAGCGGAGCCGAGGAGGAGAGCCCCGAGCTAAGGATTTGCAGGTCTTATATAGGCACACAACCAACCAGGTGTTTTGATTATCACCACGTGTTGCTTTGCTAGACAGAAACAAGCAACATGTGGTCACTGCCTCAAACTTTAATCTTTCATAAGAACTACCCTCACCTCTCAGCAGTTTGATATCTATTTCCTATGATACCCATAATGCTCTTTTTTTGATTTTCAGAACCAACACTTAACACTGTGTTGACACATAATAGCTACTCAGTTTATTGAGTTAGAGTCATTAAAAAGGATCTCAGTGGCATTTAAGGAATGTCACTGCAGTACCCAGAGGCTACCAGAAGGTGGCCATGAATACACTGGAGAAAAAATACAGCTTTAGAAATGTTAGACGGTAAGAATTACAAAATGCTTCAGCAAATGTGGATTTAAATTCATCTCCTCAGCTAATACCTGATTAAGAGAAATCTCAAGGGGTGGCAGGATTGGTCATACAGATCTGCATCAAATCCAACCTCTGCCTCAGACAGTTTGGAAATTGGAATTAAACACGTTGATCTTCCCAGCTTCCATTGCTCATTGACAAGAAGAAATTTGTAATGTCAGGGCTCATCATCAGGATGAAAGGAGATCCTCTGATATTTTATCTAGATGCCGTTTTTCAACATCACCATTATTTCTAGCTACATTATAAATAGTATAATCTGTAATTCAGCATGTCCTACATCTATAATATAATGAAAATATCCATAGTTATCCTTTTACCCCCCCAAAATACTTTCATGCCAACATCTAATAAGAAGGTGAAGCAAGATATTAAAAAACAAAACAAAACAAATTTTGAGCAATACTGTATGGAAACTTCTGGTGCTTTTCGGATCCTGTTGAGAGGATGGAGCCCGACTTCCTCTTGGAGATGGGGCAGCGTGGGCGCGTTTTCCCATGATGATCCACTCAGGATTCCACCATTAGAAGAGCTCAAAGCACTCAGAGCCTGCCAGGAATAGAAATGACCCCCGCAGACTCCCTGAGGCCTCGCAAGCTCTCGCTTAGTCTTTCCCAAACAACCATGGGGCTGGTGCAAATCAGGGAGAAGACCTTCTGCGAGGCACATGTAACTTTTATAGCTCAAATTTCGTGATCGATTTCCCTCTCAGGGTTTTCAGGTCCAAGTTAATTTTTAATATACTGACCTAAGGTGCCCAGCTATTTTTAGCTAAAGCTGTCAGATATCCCTTAACTGAAAAGGATGCTGGGAGGGGTAGGAAAGTGGAGGTGGTGCATTGTCAGAAACCTGCAAGAATGAAGAAAAATGCCCAGTGGTCTCCTATCAGCGCTGGTGGAAACACTGGTGGGCAAATTGCCCTCCAGGAACGTAAGCGTGTGCCCAGGTTTGCCTCTGCTCTGCTCTGAGGCCCGTTCTCCCCAGACCATTTTATCACAAGACAGCTGAACACCTCGGCAAATAGCACCTGCTGCGTAGAAAGAAACAAAGCCCAGCCACCCATGTATAAGGCACAGGAAGACCTAGATTGCTTCCTGAATTTCCAAGTTCCCAACACCAACTTCTGAACCCAGCACCCGGCATCCAGTCCTCAGGTGCCAGGCCCATGGATCATATTGGGGGGATGAGTGGGAAGGGTGCTGAGCAAGTCAAAGAGGAAGAACGTCTCTTTGTCTAGATGCCCTCCCCCCACTACCCTCTGCTCATTTTCTGAGCTTTAGGAATGCTTCGCCCACCCCCAATTCCCCAATTCCCCACACTCCTGCGCCAGCTCCTGTTAGATAATAGGGCTACAGTAAATGTCAAGTTGGGTTCCCCTTTTACCTGTGGGTCCTGTGAGGCCCAGAGCACACAGCTCTCTGACAGGGCCTGGTGTGGAAGGAAAGTCTGAGGCGTAATAAAAATGGAGGGGGGCGGGGTAGCAAGAATGGAATGTGTTCAGGAAAGCAGGAAACAAAGGGCAAAGATGTCCTCAGCCACATGGATACAAGTTGTGTGAGAAATAAAAAGATGGTTCTTTTAGGGTTTGTTCCCTGTGATAATGAGATAAATGATTGCTATTTTTTCTTTTTTCTTTTTTTTTTTCCAGTCCTAGGGCTTAAACTCTAGGCCTGAATACTGTCACCAAGCAGCTTTTGCTCAAGGCTAGCACTCTACTACTTGAGCCACAGCCCCACTTCTGGCTTTTTCTGTGATTAATTGGAGCTAACAGTCTCACAGACTTTCTTGCCTGGGCTGGCTTCGAACCCCAATGCTCAGATCTCAGCCTCCAGAGTAGGTAGGATCACAGGTGTGAGCCACCAGCACCCAGCTCAATTGCTAATGTTCGAAATCACTAAACACTGGAACCAGAACAGACTTGTATCCGTGACTTAAGCCAGAGCCAGCCTCTCCTGTCTCTGGAACTCCTGTCTCATTTCTCTTGAATCCTTATGTGGAAAGGCACAATTTATTTCTAGGCTGAGTATAGGGCATACAACACACAATTTGCTTGTGGCTTTGGGATGTGTCTGTAGGTCGTTGTCATTTGCAGCAAGCGTCAAGGGGGGCTGGGAATGGGAAGGACCGCCTCTCTGAGGCCTTATCTCCCTGTGCGTTGCCTGTGCCCAGCGCCCTCCGTCACTGCTGGCGCTGAGAAGAAACCTCTTTATGTCTCTCAAAAAGAAACCCTGTTTTAACTGAGTCTATTTTAAATAACAGTTCTTGACAAGAAAAAGAAAAGAAAAGGCCCTGTATAAAAAAATCAGAGAATGGGGGCAGGACACACACACACACACACACACACACACACACACACACACACACACACACACACACAGAGCCACACACACAGAGCCACACACACACACACACACACACACACAGAGCCACACACACAGAGCCACACACACACACACACACACACACACACACACAGAGCCACACACACAGAGCCACACACACACACACACACACACACAGAGCCACACACACACACAGAGCCACACACACACAGAGCCACACACAACACACACACAACACACACACAGACACACACAGACACAGACACACACACACAGAGCCACACAGAGCCACACACACAGAGCCACACACAACACACACAGACACACACACAGACACAGAGCCACACACACACACACAGACACACACAGACACACACACAGACACACAGACACACACACACACACAGACACACACACACACAGAGCCACACACACACAGAGCCACACACAACACACACAGACACAGACACACAGACACACAGACACACAGAGCCACACACACACACACACACACACAGAGCCACACACACACAGACACACAGAGACACACACACACACAGACACACAGAGACACACACACAGACACACACACACAGAGCCACACACACACACACACACACACAGAGACACACACACACACAGACACACAGACACACAGAGCCACACACACACACACACACACACACACACACACACACACACAGCCCACTGGGGAGGCCAGCCCGGCCTCAGCAGCCCCACCCTGTGGCCACGCGGGAATAGCTCTGGTGCACTATCTCTCCGGGCCGGGGTCCTCCTGCGCCTGCGCGTCCTGCCCCTTCGGGACCCTGACTTCCGGCTCCTGACTTGCGCGCTCTTGCTTCGCAGTTCTTCCCTTACGGGGACGCCTCCAAGTTTGCCCAGCACGCCTTCCGAACCTTCGACAAGAATGGGGACGGCACCATCGACTTCCGAGAGTTCATCTGCGCCCTGTCCATCACCTCCAGGGGCAGCTTCGAGCAGAAGCTCAACTGGGCCTTCAACATGTACGACCTGGACGGCGACGGCAAGATCACCCGGGTGGAGATGCTGGAGATCATAGAGGTGAGGCTGACCACCGGGCCGGGGGGGGGGTCGGGGTCGGGGGTCAGAGGCCCCCACACAGCCGGGGGGAGGCTGGAGATCATAGAGGTGAGGCCGACCACCGGGCCGGGGGGGGGGTCGGGGTCGGGGGTCAGAGGTCAGAGGCCCCCACACAGCCGGGGAGAGGCTGGAGATCATAGAGGTGAGGCCGACCACCGGGCCGGGGGGGCGTCGGGGGTCGGGGGTCGGGGGTCAGAGGCCCCCACGGGAGAGGCTGGAGATCATAGAGGTGAGGCCGACCACCGGGCGGGGGGGGTGGGGGGTCGGGGTCGGGGGTCGGGGGTCAGAGGCCCCCACACAGCCGGGCAGGGCACGTGTCCGCGACCCTCTGTTGCTATTATGCACCCCGTTTTGACCTTGCCCTGCTCCCCACCGCAAGTACAGCCCGGGAGGAGTCACAGAGCCGAACTTTGAGCCCTTCCCGTCCACGGAGTCGCACCTAACCCGGGGTGATTGACCAGGAGGCCTGCCACTGGACTGGGTGCCTAAGACGATCCCCCCACCCCAGCCCAGCCCCGGCCCCATTCTCCTGCTTTGTGGAGTTCTGCACTGCTGAACCTGCCACCTGCTTCTGCTGGGCTGTCCTTCTGGGCTCCCCTATCTTACCACATCCAGGGGCATTTTTAGTCATGTGGGCACCCACTCAGAATTCCTCTGCCTTCTGCTCCGGCCCCCATCTTCCCCCTCCCTCCCTGCCCACTGCCCTCCGGATAGGGCAGCTTCCCTGGCTTGGTCCCCTTCTCCCCCTCTGCC
Source organism: Dipodomys merriami (assembly GCF_024711535.1). Classification (NCBI taxonomy): domain Eukaryota; kingdom Metazoa; phylum Chordata; class Mammalia; order Rodentia; family Heteromyidae; genus Dipodomys; species Dipodomys merriami. Next base: position 2,006,405 of record NW_027203048.1, read on the forward strand.
CAGAATGTTCCCCCCCTTCACCACTCCCTGCCACCTGTCACCAAGCTGGCCTTCCCAGATGGCTCCACCCCCTCCCAGTGCCAGCTGATCCCGAAGCAAAGAAGGGGCTGTCACTGCCGTGGGCATGCACAAGAGCGTGCCTCACCCAGCAGTGACTTCGTGAGAAGAGGACTCTGCTTGCTCACTGCCCCGTCCCCACAACCTGGAAGCCAGCCTGGAACTTGGCAGGCACTCCACAGTAGACCATGCACCAGGGACTTTGCTTAGATGGAATGTCTTAGCGCACAGCCCACCCCAGAGCCCAGCGTGGCTCTGGAGACAAAGGCACTACTGGTCATGGACACAAGCCAGGTGATCCATCTTGGAGCTGTGGTGTATCCACACGTGGGATCCCCGCCCCAGCTCCATCAATCTCACCCCCTTGCTCAGGGCGAGAATCCTCCAGCTGGCATCTCCAGCACCCCCAACCCTAGTCTGCCTGCCTCAGAAGCCTGGCCCGCCATCCACACACTGTCCCTGTCCGCCTGGGTAATAATCACATGACAACATCCTGTCCCGCAGCAGCTTCTCTTCCATTCTACCCAAAGCCCTTTCTGAGCAGATGCCAGGCGCCTACGGGCTCAGACACGCGGCTTTCCACAGCGGATCTCACGGAGCTCTGTGTGCTTGCCCTCCTCAGAGCCATCATGTCTACCACCTCTGCCTCCTTCTCATTGCACACCCAGCCATGCACTTTGGCTCATGACAAAGCAGTTCTTCGTGGCTCTGCCCCTCCTAATCCTCTCACCCCTCGGGCTCTAGGTGAACTTGTCTCATTCACAAGGCCTTCTTAGCCCACTTTACTCCAGACTTCTCTTTCATAGGCTCCTTGAGGATGTGGTTAACACTCTCCAAGGCCAAATGTCAGAGAGTCAGACAGGAAAAGACAAAGGTGTCTGGTATCAAGGCCACAGACCCAGGGGGCCAGTGCCCAACCAATAAAAGAGGCCAGGATCACTGAGGCAGGTATTGATCAATGGAGAGGGAAGAAGAGGAAGAGCTGTGGAAACCCAGAAGGACAGTATGTCTGAGTTGGGGTACTCAGCACAGGAAAAATGGGTCCATAAGATTGAGAGATGGTTGAGACTTCATTATTCCTCCTTAGAAAAGCAAGTGCAAACAGGCACTGGTGGCTCACGCCTGCAAGCCTAGCTACTCAGGAGGCTGAGTGCTGAGGATCACAGTTCAAAGCCAGCCCAGGCAGGAAAGTCTGTGAGAACCACCAGAATACCAGAAGTGGAGCTGTGGCTCAAAGTGGTAGAGGGCTAGCCTTGAGCAAAAGAGCTTGGGGACAGTGCCCAGACCCTGAGTTGAAGCCCCATGACTGGAAAAAAAGAAAGCACATGCAATAATATGCTTTCCACAAAGTTCACGCTAAACATCTGCTCATGTCCTTCATGGATTAGGTCCATTTGCACGGGGCCTGGGATTTGGATCTGAGTCTTCAATGCCATCCCTGTCTCTGTGTCAGTGTTGGGGTACAAGTCTGCACTGGGGGTGTCTTTTTCTCATTCTCACATTAGTGGCTCAGATCACAGGGCTACAGTTGATGAGACCCTGACCTTGCCATTTCAGACTTACCCAGGACAGATTTCTTGTTTATATTTTATTAATAGTGCACTTTTCTCTTTGCTAGTCCTGGGGCTTGAATTCTGGGCCTAGGCTCTGTCCTTGAGTTTCTTTTTGCTCAAGGCTAGCGCTCTACCACTTGAGCCACAGCTCCACTTCTGGCTTTTTCAGTGTATGTGGTACTAAGGAATCGAACCCGAGGCTTCATGCACGGAAGGCACTGACCCACATTCCCAGCCCAATAGAACAATTTTCTGACTGTACCGACCATCATGTAAATCCTTTTGATTATAACTTTCAAAGGGCAGAGAGCGCATGACAACTCAAATATAGATGGCCCATATATCTCTTAAAATTGTGGACATAAAGCACAGTGTATATTTTACCTTGTGCACACTGATTCTACTAGGCTAATCAGGACTCTTGTCTACCAATTGTCTACAAAAGAAACTTCAGTAGTCTGCCTCTTCTAAATTCCTTTTTTCCACCATATATCAATACAAACTAAACACAAACTATTTAATCTTGGTGAACATTTTTGCATATCTTTATTTTACCTCCCTCCCTCCCTCCTCTCCTTCCTTCCTTCCTTCCTTCATTCCTTCCTCCCTCCCTCCCTCCCTCCCTTCTTTCCCTCCTACCTTCTTCTCACCTACCTTCCTTCCCTCCTCTCTCTCTCTCTCTCTCTCTCTCTCTCTCTCTCTCTCTCTCTGTGGTTCTGAGGTTTGAACTCAGGATCTTACAATTGATAGGCACACACAATTCATAATGTCCATTCTAACTTGTTAAATAAGGCACTTACTAGTGATTTATTTTCAATTGGCAGTTTTTAAAGCAATCTTTACAAGCAATCTATGGCTTACAGACAATAAAGTCACCCTTACTAAGTAGGATTCAATAATTTTTTTCAACTAAACTTACAGAAGAATTCATCTATCACCATATTGCAATTTTAAGGCATTTAAAAATTTTTGATAAGGTCCTTAATGTGTACATGCTTGCTTCCAATCTCAATTCAGACAACCACTACCCTATGTTGGCCGGATTTTCTTCCACCTTTCACATCAATGGACACTCATCCAAGGACTGGCCCTGTGTCTGACTGTTAGTGCTGCTTCTCCATCTCTTTCCTACAGTTTATTGGTGCTGTGGCATTTATTGTAATCCATTCTTCACAAATGATAAAGCAGCATTCCCTTGTATAATTGTTTTATCCATTTAAGATGGGCATTTATCATTTTAAGGGACTTTTCCTATTTGTTTGCTAGTCCTGGGCTTAAACTTAAGGCCTAGGTGCTGTCCTTGAGCTTTTATGCTCAAAGCTAGTGCTCTACCACTTGAGTCACAGTTTCACTTCCAGTTCCTTGTTAGTTAATTGGAAACAAGAGTCTAAGGAGCTTCTCGTCCTGAGCTGGCTTCAAGTCACGACCCTCAGATCTCAGCCTCCTGAGCCAACAGCACCCGGCATTAGGGCACTATTCTAGAAAGAAAACCACTGCAGCCTAGGCAGCACCCCTACTGAGAACTCATTATGGACCACCATTTGACCTGGGGAAGGCAGTTGTCTCAGTGTTCTTTGACTTAGCTTACATTTAATCAACAGATCTAAAAGAATATTTCAGAGCTAAACTTTAATGGGTATACCTGCCTTGGCTTTCTGAACACATTATGTGGTCCTTGTCACAGGGACTCTAATGTTACCTAAGACTCCCACCATTAGTGTTTATTGACTTATTTGCATTTCAATTCAGAATATTTGAAATTAAAAACATCTTAACATTTGCTTTCCTGAGCCTGTTTCTAATCTATGATTCATCTCACCACTGAATGACCTTTTCTATCCACTTCCTCCAGACAGAAAACCAGTAATCATCCAAAATTCTTCTATTTCTAATTCATCTCAAGACTTACTTGATTACATCACACATTCCCTATTGAAAGCCACTGAGGGGTCCTTTTTAAAAAGTTAATAAGTTAAAAATCATTATCTGTAAGAGGACTTTATGTTCTGACTTGCTTCTAACTCCATCTCTAGCCAACACCTCATTTGTTCGTTCCTCCTACTGCCTCTTTACTCCATATCCCAACTGCCAGCCAAGTAAATAGACTTTGTTTTTAATTAATAATAAATACTTATTGAAGACCTACGATGTGACAGACATAGGGCCAAGCCCTGGAGTTACAGAAGTGAGAAAAAGATTATTCCCAGCTTCATAACATGTACTGTCTGGTGAGGAAGACAAAGGAATTACTGTAATAGTGTGTGCAATATCTTCCCTTGGAGAAGATGGTATGGGTTGCCATGGCAACTTGAAGCATGGGAACAGAACCTCCTCTGGGGAAGGAGAAGCTAAATCTTGAAGAGTGAAGTAGGATCCAGTTAGATGAAAGAGAGGTAGGGAGAGCTCTTTGCTCTCCCAGCCTTCTGCTAATTGACTTTACACTTTCCCCCCTTAAAGGCTATCTACAAAATGGTGGGCACTGTGATCATGATGAAAATGAATGAGGATGGTCTCACACCTGAGCAGCGAGTAGACAAGATTTTCAGCAAGATGGATAAGAACAAAGATGACCAGATTACTCTGGATGAATTCAAAGAAGCTGCAAAGAGCGATCCGTCCATTGTATTACTTCTGCAGTGTGACATTCAGAAATGAGCTGGTGTCTATACCATGGACTGCACGGAAGTGTCAACGTCCCATTCAGTCTGCAGCTACACACACACACACACACATACACACACACACACACACACACACAATCGCTTGGACTACCTATAAATGGACTTGCTTCTTGTGTTTGAAACACTTGTGTGCATGAGAATGTCATTTGCTGATGAATTTTAAAAGCATATACGATAAAAACAAACAGAACAACCTGCCACAATGTGATATGTGTAATATCATTTCATACAAATACTCCTCTCCCAAAGCCTGGGCAGAAATGTGCTGCAAAGAATTCTATGATTTCTGGTACATGTTTTGCTAATGCTTGTGTCTCCTTGATTACATAATTTTAGTAGCACTGAGACCCCCACGGTAATATACCTTAATTATGAGCTGTGTCACCATTCTCCTGTAAACTAGTACTAGACAGACACACAGAGGGGCCCTTCACTCCTGTGTCTGGTCCACACACAACAGCTTGTATTATCAGTGAATATAAATGTACTATATTTGCATGCCTTTTGGGTTTGCCTTAATTCTCACCTCATCTGCATCCTATCAATCTGGAAAGAGCTGTTTTGGATGAATGCAGTATAAAATTTAAAAATCCTGCTAAGTGACTCTAAGTATATCTATCTATCTATATATACATATACACAAAGAATATTTATTGAAAGTAAAGATATACAAAGATATTATTTATTGAAAGTTAAAGAAATGTATTGATTCCTACTTATTTTCAAAGACTTCCAAAAAAGGTGGTAATTGATGACACAATTTCTAACATTTTATTTACCCTCCCCTTTACAATTAAACGAAACAGATGCTCATAAGCAAAAGTCAGCCAGCAACAACTTACTAAATATTTTCAATACACATCTTTGGAGTCTGAAGAACTAAATGACAAAAGGGAAATAAAGCAACTTCTTCATCCAGGCCATTTCCCCAAAGAGGGACAGTCCACATGGCATGTAACATTTAAAAGAGAAGACTTGTTCATTATGAAAAATGCTCATTATATGACAATAAACTATATCTCAGTGTGACTTTGGTGCTAACAATATATTATGTTCTACAAAACTCGGGGGAGGGGGGAAGGCACATTGAGTGGGCTGAGAGGTAGCCGCCAAGACAGGCTTAGGAAAGACTTCTGCCTCCTACATAAAAGGTGTGCTGGATTTTTAATGATAGAACAAAACTCTCCTGGCCTCAGCGAGGGGAAGCAGGCAGATGAGAGTCCATTAAGAATTCTAAAGCAAGTTAGCATTTTCAGAATGTGGCTGGAGTTCACACAGTGCCCTCAAAATGCTCTTTCCTCCCAATTGTGAACTGTGAATGTGTGTGCGTTGAATGTTGCCGGGTTAGACGCTAGGGAGTTATTCCTAACAAATTTGTGCTGATCACCTACCTGTACCTACCAGACCCTCAACATCGTGTTACTTCCATTGATAATGGAAACATCTGCATGTGACTAGCTACATGTGGCTACTGAGCCCTTTAAGAATGGCTAGTGTGACTGAATAACTGAAAGTACTATTTGGCTCAAGACTATGCAGTAGGGGCTGGGAAGGTGGCTCAGTGGTAGAGCTCTTGCCTTGCATGCATGAGGCCCTGGGTTCGATTCCTCAGCACCACATAAGCAAAAAGAAAAAAGCTGGAAGTGGTACTGTGGCTCAAGTGGTAGAGCGCTAGCTTTGAGCTGAAGAGCTGAGGGACAGCGCCCAGGCCCAGAGTTCAGGCCCCACGACCCAGGACCAAAAAAAAAAAAAAAGACTATGCAGTACTCTATTTTTCAAGTGGTTTTTTGTGGGGGGTTTTTGGCAGTCAGGGCTTTGGTGCTGTCCCTGAGCTTTTTCACCCAAGGGTAGCAATCTACCACTTTCAGCCACAGCACCACTTCCAGTTTTCTGGAGATAAGAATCTCACGGAGTCCTTCCCTTGCCTGGGCTGGCTTCAAATCACAGTCCTCAGATGTCCGCCTCCTGAGTAGCTAGGGTTACAGGGTGGGTCATCTGCTCCCAGCTGCATTTTTTTTTTAATCAAGTAGATTTTTGTTTCTTTCTCTTTGGATCATTCAATGACACTAGCAACCAGGGCATGATTTCATTCCTCTATCCAGCAAGAAACTAAATAAGCAAACCTATAAACACTTAGGACACTGAGGCTTCAGATAGGTAGGTTATCTAAAAGACTCAGAGAACCCAAATTCTGCCCTTAGAGGAGACAGTTCCATGTGATAATAAATATCTTAAGTGTCCTTTGTCCCCTGTGCATGGTGAGCCCAAAATGTAGCAAGGAGAGATCCAAGAGGTTAAATGCCTTTCTACTACTTAGTGAGGAGGGAGGTGGGTGAGCTGGGGGGTGGGGAAGAAGGTCCATGGGGTCACCTGGCTAAGACAGACTGTGGGTAATCATTCACATCTTCACTGATCACCTACTAGCATGTAACACCACACTAATGTGTGTTCAGAGAAAGCCACAATGTGTGTGTGTGTGATATTCCAAATAGGGGGGAAAGCACAGGAGGAAGAAAGGAGAATACTGAGATATGGTGGCATTTGGCAATGGAGTGGTGAGAAGGCATCTCAAAATCTTCCAGAAGAGGAGGGAGGATGGCAGAGAGGGAGGGATGGAGGAAAGGAGCCAGGGAAGAAAACAATGGCTATCCCCAGTAACTTAACTAGTTCTAACTAAACTGTAGAAACTGGACCAGCAAGTAAGAATCTCCTCACTTGCTCTAGTCCTTGCTGCTGGAACTGGGGTAGGCTGGCTGACACAGGGATCTGGACAGCAGCCGACTGCATACCTGCTCTGGCCCAGCAATCCCTTGCCTGTCCTTGGGAACGGCTCTCGGAGGGCCATACAGAAACATAACCAAAGTCATTTGTGATGGTTCTGTGTGTGGTGTGTGTGGGCTTTGGAGATAATCTAGTGGTTCATCCAAGTCAAATATAGTCTGGATCAGCTGAGAACAGACTGACATACACAGTCAACCTAGACCAGGGTTCTAAAATGCTGCTGTTGGTGGTGGGGGAACCAAAATGGATTGCAAAGTATGCTATCAATAAAAATATATTCTTACAAAAAGAACTCCCAAGTCACATAGAAAATGTGCCATGACAATGGTTTCTAGAGGAGTGGATGACAGAAGGACTGGTTTAGTTACTAATGCTGCATAACAACTCAAACCCTAAACCTAACACAATCATCTTACCATTTCTTATGGCTTCCATGTCAGGAATTAAGAGAAAAACTCAGCTTGGTATTGCTCCTACTGGATCCGCTTGATGGTAAGTTACAAATCTAGATCAAGAAGAGCTTCTATAAAGTTCTAAAAGAACATAGGAGGGACTTACTGTGGTAGTCATTTCTGGAAAACACTTACTGGGAATGAAGAATACAGAAAACAGGAAATAAGCACTGCATGGACTAATGGTCAAAGGGTCCAGGAACTGAGATGTGTTGAACTCATTCATCCCTCTCCCAGAGTTCCACTTAACCACCACACCCCACCAACCTGGGTCCCACTGAGCCCCTCCTATCTCGGCCAAAGTGCTTTCTTCACGAAGTACCCACTACAGGTACATCATTCAGCTAGGCCCAGGCCTCGGCTCTAGGTCTGGTTCACACTCAGCTGCCATTGGGGTAGCTGTTTAACTCCCCACTGCAGTTCTAAATGGAAAATACCACAAGCATTTCACTTTGTAGACTTCATTTTTCCCCCCTGCATTTACAAGTCCCAAGTTTCCATATTTCCTCTGCTTGTTTTTAAAAGGGCAAGAAATTGCACTGACACTTCATTTTTTTTTCTATAGTTCATTTAGAATCAGTCTCTGAATAAATATAAACTCATTTCTTAAAACAGTCAGATGCTTATTTCTACCCAATGCTTGGGAACTATATCAAGTAATTCCAGGCTTCAACAGACACCTTGAAAGGGCCTAAGGAAAGAATGGGTCGGCATCTAGCAAGGCACTGATGCCCAATTAGAGCTCTTAAATGACAGGGCTGCCTTAGCTTCTCTTCAACTATTAAGTGTTCTGATCAGTTTGATTACACAATTTGGAGTTTCCCCACAATATTTGCAGGTAAATACAGATCTGCAGACTTGACTTTTCTTGTTTTCCAATGAAAAGTTACCCATCAAATAGCAAATTAACCAAAGAACTACTAGCATCCGAACAATTATTTCAAATGTCACGTTTAAATCTGTGACCTTTTCATCTTCCCCACACTCTTCTTCACCCCGCTCTTCTTTCACCATGTATGGCACCATTCATCCAGCTCTTTAGGCCAGGTGGCAAAGTTATCTGACTCCTCACAGCATTCTCATCAGAAGTCCACTGCTGCTCACCCTCAAAATGGACTATTTCTGTGTCCCAGTCCTCACGGCTGCTCTTGTGTGGACCAACCACTGCAAATTGGTCCCAATACGTGTCCACTCTTCCCATGCTTGCCCCACCCTCAGGTCCGAGCACTGAAGCCAAAGGGACTCCTGGAATACTTACCCGACCTGCTTACTGGTTTTAGGGCTGCAATGATTTTGCTTCTCCTACCCGAGCCTCATCTTATACCTACCCTCAGCACCCACAAGAGGACTTGGCTCTGCTTCCTCAGCCTTGACCCATGACCATCTTCCCTGTACTCTTACCTGGCTCAGATATTACCTTCTGAAAAGCCTTTCCTCCAGCCAAACAACCTCTTTACTGCTTTATAATTCATAGGAGCTAACATTATCTGAAATTATGTACAGTATCATGATTAGCAAAAAAAAAAAAAATGGATTTCTACATTCATCAACTAGGCAGCAGGAATTCCCTGAAGCTTCACCACACTTGCTCCTGTAGATTCTACCTCAATATCATCACAAAGACTAAATACACAAGTTATATGATACCAAATTAAGCAAACTTTATTAGCTGATTCAAGGAACAGATGATGTATAGCCACATTATTAAATTCTTTTAAAGAATAAGGGCTGGGAAGGTGGCTCAGTGGTAGAATGCTTGCCTTGCATGCATGAGGCCCTGGGTTCGATTCCTCAGCACCATATGAGCAGCAAAAAAAAAAAAAAAAAAAAAAAAAAAAGCCGGAAGTAACGCTGTGGCTCAAGTGGTAGAGCACTAGACTTGAGCTGAAGAGCTGAGGGACAGCGCCCAGGCCGAGTTCAGGCCCACGACCGGACCCAAAAATAAATAAAAAAAGAATAAAACTTGCTCCTCTTACATAGTTTGCTGGAGTCTTAAATCCAGGGACACTAAGGTTAAGTCATGAAGTATTAGTAACTAAACTTTTAAGACTATAATACAGCTTCAAATCAGTTCTCATCTCAATTAGTCAAAGTAGAAGACATCAGCTTCATGACGAACTTCCCATGACAACAAGAAGTAACTCTCATAAAGGAAGGATTTATGACGGCTCATTTGACGGCTGACTTTCAGAGGCCGCAGCCCGGTGTGTCCTGTTGCTTTGGGCCTCTAGTTTGGCCACACATGGTAACAATATGTGGCAGAGGCCTGGCTCTCCTCATGGCCAGGGTTACAGAGAGGATTCTGGCCAGGGTCTCAATGTCCCTTCAAGGCCACACCACAGTCACCTAACTTCCTTCCAGAGGATTATACCATTTGCTAATCCCACTAGCACCTGATAGCATCACAGATTGGCAACAAAGGTCTTCACTGCATGAGAATTTCCTGACTTAATTCAAGAGTCCTAGAGTTTAATCATTTTTGTCTCCATATATAAACAGCCTTAGCCTAACATAAAATAGTAATAAAACTTGGAAAATACCTAATCTTCAATTTTCAGCATTGTCAATTTCAGCAACTGCATCATATCATTAACAGCTTGGCTTACTAAAACTCACGTTTGTCATTTTGAGAATAATTTGAATCATTTTCCAGAATAAATGCCAAAGGTAAAACTTAGGATTCAAAGAAGCTTTTCTTCCTGTTTCCTGAAACTTCTTCCAGAGTCATCTATACAAGGTATTTAAGTCACTACAGATTAAGAGGCTTGTTAGTCAATTAACATTTCCTTTCCCAATGCACAAAAACATGACTTTAATATATATATTTGTTTTATTTTTAAATTATACATATTTAAAAAGAACATTTTTCTACATTTACTATTATTATAAGCAGTAGGTAGAACATTCTATGAAGATATATTCACTTATGATGGCTGAAATCAACTCTCTGACACCAAAGCGATGAATCATAATTATTTCAACAAGATGCTCAGATGGATTCATCTCAGGATTAATTTCCTACTTGGTTTAAGCAGCATAACATTAAAACTATCTCAGTAATTCATACCAAATTTTCTTTTTGCTAAGAAAAGATAATTGCATTTGGTAAATTCTATTTTTATTTGAAAAAGTATGTGTATGTTGAAATATTTTTGATACAAATGAGTTATAAATTTGTTTTATGATCAGCAAGGAGTATCTTAAAGATTTAGAAGTCTCTACTTCCTATAAATTCATAGGTTACAAAGCATGTTTTTGGACTTCTCATAGCAAGTGACCTTAGATTCCTTGCTTCACCAAAACCAAAATTCAGTTATTTCTTAGAAACCTATTATAGAAATGTCTGTGATCTTAAAATTCTTTGCTTAAAAAACTTCCTTGTCAACTTCATTGGTATGTATTCTGGTATTTATTGCTAGCAATATAAGGCAGGTTTTGTGTTTTGCAAAAGTTTAACACTAATTCAAGTATCAAAGAATAAAGGCAGTAGTCCTATTTATGTTTTCTTTTAAAAAATACATTTTTTTTTACAATGAACCACATTTGATCACTTTAAGCATCTCTCAAATCAGAATGTGTCTTCTATTTGATGACAGCTCACCATTAAGCGTGGCCGTTGGCTACCTTCCTGTTCTACGAGGAGCCAACCTCCCAGTTTTTCTAGCCGTTCTCTCAAGCTTAGTCACAGCTCTTCTACAGCTCTGCCCTTAAGGCTAAAAATTACCTATAGGCAGAGATTCTGCCTAACAGGATTGACAGTACTATGTGAGGTCTTCAATATTAACAAAACCTGACAGTAAATCCATGGTGTCCATAGCACACCTTGTACCATGCTCCCTGCCAGAAGAATCCCTCTTTGTCTCTGCTTAGTCATCTAACTATAGAGTGTAATATTTCAGAAAAGCAAAACTAAATATAATCAGGTGCTCAAAATTTTATTTTAATTCTTACAAAATACTATAGAAATGAACTCAAACTAAAGAAATATGTACATGTGCTTATGTACAAATTTTACTTCTAAAAAAGGAAACTATAAAAATAGATGGTAAAAACGAAAACAGAACAACTCACATGTAAACTTAACAAGATTTAAAACCAGTACTATGAAATTTGGTTTTCACAAAGGAAAGTAACAGTAATTTTAATACCTTGCTATAAGCTGGTTTTTGAGGCTAATTTGTACACTTTATGGTGGTCAGATGGGGAGTTTCTTTTATTTCAGAATCAATCTCATTTTATTTCACCAAATAGTCCAGCATTATTTCCCCCTCTCAATATTGTTTCCCACTTTCTCATCTTTCAGCATGAGGTCAAGGCAAATAAATGATCAACTTTGGTCATCTTCTTCCTCTTGGGTTACAGGTCGAAAAGGCAATGTGGTTTGTCCTCTTTCAGGATCAGACATCCGAAGAATTCTAATCAGCTTACTTGAAGGAAGTGAGCTACAAGAAGACAAATCAATTACCCAAATTTCCAAAACACCTTTTACCCTTTAAAACAAATTCCACGGGTTAGGGGGCATAGCTCAGTGGAAAAACTTCGCCTTGACACATATAGATAGGAACTCGGCCACCAACACCATTACCACTACACCAAGGAAAAAAATAAGCCAAAATAAGTTAAAAATCTACTAGTAGGATACATATACTGGTAAGAATTCCAGGAGACAAAAAATTACAATAGAGAATTGTTTTCATTTAAAAAATTAAGTTCTTGACATAGTCTATGCATTTTCAGCATGGAAGAAAAGGAAATACAGGAGATTTATAGACACTACTTTAAACTTGCTCTTATGTAGCTAGGAGTTACCTAATATTTCTAACCTCAAGTTTCAATAGTCACATGACCCCAGGAATCCTGTTGGGATAGAATACCAACTCTAGGCGACACAGTGCCTGACACACTGTAGGCCCTGACAAATGCTCGCTGACAACAGAGTGTAATGCCTATTTAGGAGACTGGCACCGTTAAGTCCCAAGAAAAAAGACTAAGAAAGTCATGAATTGTTCCTTCTCCTAAATAGATTTACTAAACTTACTTTGTTTTGCTTGGTTATGATAACCATAAAGGAATGAATCTACAACACAAATGTTAGTAAGTTAATAATAGCCAACTAATGGGATAAGACAGAATCAAGTTTTAAATATCTAGAAAATAAGAAATCACTTTAAATCTTCTAAACCAGTTTTAAGGCTAATTTTAATTTACATTGGTCAGTTCTGCATTTACATTAAAAAATTAAAGATTATAAAAACTTTTATTTCCTGCTTTCTTACATAAATCTGTGTTTACATATACATTCACAGAAAGTTACCTCATACTTTGAGGAGTAAGCAAGATAAATTGTCTAAATCGTTGGGAATCTGCCATCTTAAGTATCATGTCCATTGCAATTCTTCTATTAACCATATCCTGAAGAACAAAAGCACAAGTTAGGATTGTGTTGAGTCAAACAGACTTCTAAACAGCATTCTGCTGGCTCATATAAACTGGATTTTCCTCTATTACTTTAAAATAACAAGCAATTTCATCTACAGAAAGATAGTGTCAGAAAATATTGGAGTAATAACTGAATAAACAGAACTTGTAGGTTATATTTCTATAATCAAAATATTCCTGTGTTCCTCCTCCTTCAGATATGAGTAGGAATAAAAAATAATTAGCAAATACACAAATGACATATTTCATGTTTCAAAGAGAATCTACTTAGTAATGGTTAATTACTCAGGGTAGTTACAAACAAAAGTGCTTAGCTTCAAATCTATCAAACTGTCCCTCAATGATTAAGGGATGTTTTCAAAAGAATGGTGGTCATAAGAGGCTTCATAAAGATGCCATCTGAACTATGTATTAAAATATAAACAGAATTTATCACATAACAAAAGAGGACACATGAACAGAGGCACCATGTTTAGAAAATCATAGTCTATTAACATAGCTGAAAGTTGATAAATAATACCATCTTGAAGTCTCCAAAGTTACTGTACAGAAATAAATATTTATACATATATAATAATCACTGTGAGATTTTAATAGGTTAGTGACCAAAGTAAGTTATGTTTTAGAAATATAAACTTGCTGAAAAAGGTGGAGGGCAGATTGAAGGAGAGAGATTCTGGAAAAAAGTCAAGTTTAGCATAAAAGAGGTACAGAGAAGGACAAATCACATGGAGAGGGAGAAGCTGGAGATTAGGGAGATTTCAAAAGAGGAGCAGACAATGTGAAGTAAAAGGGAAGAAGAGATAAATCAGACTTTATAGCTGGGTAACTGTGTTGATATTGACAATTTGCCACTAATCAAGATAGGAAACCTAGGAAAAGAAAAAAGACTTAAAAAGGAAAATACATTCATTCTCAAACTCACTAAGATGACCAAGGTCTACACTCTAAGAGAGCTCTGAAGTAGGAAGTGGTAGATGTCTATATTCAAGCAGTAGCTTTAAGGACTATGTATTTGTAGAAGTAGGCAGGATACTTTGTGTAAGGAAATGAACAAAAGTATAACCAACAAACTAAGGAAACATTTAAAGGCATCAGAACCAATGGAGACAACATGGCAGACTGAGATGAAAGATACAGGAAACCAGGAAGTAGAAGGAGTGTGGAGGTGGTCAGATAACCTTTCCTAAAGGATGGAAATAAACTGATGAGGACAAGTCCTTCAACAGATAAGGTGAGGCTTTTTAGCTCATGTACAGCCTTTGCTAGTCAAGAGTGACTCAAGAAGTATCATCTGGACTCAGACCATGTGGCACTTAAGAAAGAGAGAAGAAGCAGTCAGTTGGTGATCAGCTGCTGATTTGTGAGAATTTAGTTGCAGCTGGATCACAGCAAGTACATCACATTTAGGACTTCACCTGCACCTCCACTGCCCTCTGAGGTAGGCAGCAGTAATAACACCATTGCTTTATAAAATACCTTTCGTGGGTATAAAAAAACCCAAGAAAGATACATATTTTGCCTAAAGCCATTTGCACAGTCAGAAGCAGAGATAGTTCCTAAATCTGATGCTTCTAACTCCAAAGTCAAATGTTCTTGTATCTTTATTTTATGTGCACTGGTTTTCAGGGCCTGGAGAACCCAGAGCTAATGCAGTTGGTAGCAAGGGTGGTGAACTGGTTACAACTCTGTCTTACTAGAAATAAGCTAGGAAGAGGCTGAAGGAGCAAGACTATGAGCCTGACAGTCATGATGTGCAGGCTGGGAAAGAAGACATGAAATAACAGCGCAGGGCTCCTAGAGGCACTATATGGCACAGGGGAGAGAATTCCAACTTCAAGGTACTCCTTACAATCATATCAGATTGCAATGTCAGGCAGGATCTTTCCTGCAATGGGTCAACTACAGAAAAGGCTTGCTTCCTTTCAATATACCTTATTCAAACAATAACAGAAGATGATCAAAATGTAACAATACCATATAGACATCAAACTCATCCAGGCATCGGAAAGGTGACTCAGCAATGGACCAGAGGGAAAGGATGAAGCACACTGTGGAAAAAGATCGCTCACCGCCAGACAAAGCTCGCATGTCGTTGAAGGATGCTTTATTTCCCTCTCCAGGCTGAACCTTGAGCAGAAAGAAGAGACAAGGAAGAAAAGCTAGTAAAATATTAAATCTACAATATAGGTAAAGAAAAAATTGCAGCAGAAGGGTTTAAAACTAACATCCTCATTTGGTGGAATGAAAAAAATGTTATGTTTACTACAAATAGTTTATGGAGAAACAGTGGCTACGTAACGGTTTTGTTTTACTTTGAGAATCAAACTGGAGATGTTTTCCCATCATAACAAACAAACACATTTCAAAGGCTTAACAATAAAGTACAATTTAACTAAATATTGTGTATCAAAATAAAGAATTTAAAGCGGTTTTCCTGAAATTATTACTGTTTCAAACATTTGGAAATGATGAGGTAATTTTTGCATTTCTTGAATTACAGTGACATCTAGTGGTTAGGGCTGCTTTAAAAGTATTTACTAAATGGCAAAAAAACAGAAGATTTTAATAGTAGGAATAGACAAATACATTCTTTAAAACAAAATCTTAAAAGCTGGGTGCTGGTGGCGCACACCTATAACCCTAGCTACTCAGGAAACAGAGATCTAAGGATCCTAGTCCTAAGCCAGCTTGGACAGGAAAGTCCCTGAGACTATCTCCAATTACCCACCAAAAAACCAGAAGTGGTGCTGTGGCTTAAAGTACTAGAGTGTTAGCCTTAAGCAAAAAAGCTCAGGGACAGCACTCAGGCTGAGTCTAAGCCCCATAACCAACAACAACAACAACAACAACAACAACTTAAAAATCCTCTATTCTAATGGCCTTTGAGAATGGTAACTTAAAAACAACTATTGAAATTAACAACCACCTCTTTTGTACAACTTCCAGAAAATAATATAAAGTAACATTGGGAGAGATTCCATCCACACATTTATGTAACAAGAAATATTTTTATCTTTACCATCAGTGTTTCCAGCTTGTTCATTTCAGAACTACTGAGGTAAATTGCATGTAAGAAATAACCTCTGTGATGACTAATAATTCTGAGCACTATTCTATGTGCACAGTCACCATTGGATATCTTAATGAAGAGGTTATTTAGTATTTAAGCCTTTTGGCTAGTTTTAAATGTGTCTTAATACTTATTATTCTTTAAAAACTCTAGGTATAATGGAGCAGTTATTTTAATATGTAAATGATCACCTTTGGTTATTGCTTGTTGTGTCCCACTTTAAAAATCCTCATAGAACATATAGGTAATGTAACTACTGTAACAACTGTATACACTCATGGAATACACTGTTTTAGTTACTACTGTACTGTCTGTATACATTTATGGAATACTGCAATTTCCACTCATGCATACAGATCAAGTCAGGGTAATCTACAGCGTAGTCTACATTTATTGTTTCTTGAATGCTTGGACCTTCTCTCCTCAAATTCCTCATAAAATATGTAGTAGGTAATTGTAAGCTACTATATCTGACTATGTTGTGAACACTTTGGACTTCTTGTATCTAAATGATTTGGTATTTACTATCCAATCTTTTCCTTAGCCTCTTCTCCCACACCTTATCCAACCTCTATCATTGTATGTTCAGATCACATACAACAGAACATGTGTATTTATCTTTCTGTATCTGGCTCCTTTCACTTAACATAATGTCTTTCAGTTATATCTCTTTTGTCACAAATGCATTCTTTCTTTCTTTCTTTTTTTTTTTTTTTTGCCGGTTGTGGAACCTGAACTCTGGGCCTGGGCACTGTCACTCAGCTCTTCAGCTCAAGGCTAGCGCTCTACCACTTGAGCCACAGAGCTACTTCCAGCTGTTTCTGCTTTATGTGGTGCTGAGGAATCGAACCCAGGGCCTCATGCATGCAAGGCAAGCACTCTACCACTGAGCCACCTTCCCAGCCCACAAATGCATTCTTTTATACGGCTGAATGTTATAGACTCTCTCTCTCTCTCTCTCTCTGTGTGTGTGTGTGTGTGTGTGTGTGTGTACAACACATTTTTCTTTACACCTCTAGATTCCAAGTCTTGTCTACTGTTAACAGTATTCCAAATAACACTGGAATGCAGGTACTTCTCTAATACTGACTTTATTCCCTTTTCTATACCTAGAAGTGGTACCCTGTTGGGTCATATGGTAGTCTTGTAGGTATGTAATAATTTACATACCTACCAGCAATGTATGGAAAATATGCGGGAAGTCTGGTAGTTCATCCTGGAATCCTAGCTACTCAGGAGGCTGAGATCTGAGGATGGTGGTTTGAAGCCAGCCCAGGCAGAAAAAAGCCATGAGGCTCGTATCTCCAATAAACTACTCAGGAAAAGCTGGAAGAGGTACTGTGGCTTAGGAAGTAGAGTGCTAGCCTTGAGAACAAAAAGGCTCAGGGACAACACCAAGGCCCTGAGTTCAAGCCCCAGGACTGATGAAAGAGAGAGAGAGAGAGAGAGAGAGAGAGAGAGAGAGAGAGAGAGAGGGATGGACGGAGGGAGGGAGGGAGGAAGGATAGAGAAAGAGAAGGAGGGAAGGAAGGAAGGAAGGAAGAAAGAAAGAGAAAGAGAGAAAGAAAGAAAGAAAGAAAGAAAGAAAGAAAGAAAGAAAGAAAGAAAGAAAGAAAAAAGAAATTTCAAAGACCCCAAAACCCAGGCAACAAAAGAAACAACTGGGATTATATCAAACTAAGAAACTTCTGAACACAAAGAAATAATAAAACAAGACAACCCTCAGAATGGGTGAAAACATCTGCAAGCTATTCAAATGGCAAAGGATTTAATAATCAGATTCTGTAAGAAACTGAAAAAAATTAACAATAATAAGTAATGAAGAGCCGGGTACTGATGGCTCACGCCTGTAATCCTAGCTCCTCGGGAGGCTGAGATCTGAGGATAATGCTTCAAAGCCAGCCTGGGCAGGGAAGTCCATGAGACTCTTATCTCCAATAAGCCACTAAAAAACTGGTAGTGGCACTGTGGCTCAAGCAGTAGAGCGCTTGTCTTGGGCTGAAGAGTGCAGAGACAGAGCCCAAGCTCAGAGTTCAAGCCCCAAGACCAAAAAAAAAAAAAAAAAAAAAAAAAAAAAAAAAAAAGTAATGAATGGTGGATATGGATGGGATTGGGAAAGACAGAAGAAAACAATGGAACAGTGATCAAGATGCATTATACTGATAATCTGACTTAAACTGAAACCCCTTAGGTTTAACTAATTACGATAAAAAAGAAATCCAATTAAAAACAGACAAATGATATAAAGGTACATTTCTCTGAAGAACAAGTACATGAGAAACTGTATCTTTAGCCATCAGTAAACTACAACACAAAACCAAAATTCTATGAGATATCATTCCAGCTTGACAATGCCCTCCCCCCAAAAAAGCTGGCTAGCAAAGATGTAGAGAATAGGGAAGATACTTTCTTTTAGAAATTTTATAGGGAACATTTATATAGAACATTTTAATCACTTTTTTGCACTCACATTGAGTCAATATTTACTTTTTTTTTTTCCCTGAAAGGACACTCAATAATTTGAACCCAATACCAATGCCCCCCCATTTTCTCCTCGTCTTGTATACTGAATTTTGTTTTTCACTATAAAAGCATACGCAGATGGTATGCCACAGGTTCTCTACTGTATTATTACTGTACATTTGCTTGCTCTTCTTACAACTATGCCTATTTATCCTCATTCTATAGCTTTTTCTACTTGTTTTAAATAATAGGCATTTCTTTTCCTAGCTTCCTAAGAGCACTAATGTCTGAACTGTCTTTTCTTCTAACATACATACACAGAGCTATATATTTCCTTATTTTTATAAAGAATTTTATAAGGCCAAAGTTATGTTGAACAGGTGTCAGTGGCTCATACCTGTAATCCTAACTTCTCAAGAGGCTGAACTCTGAGGATCGAGGTTCAAAGCCAGCCTAAGCAGGAAATCTGTGCTACTCTTATCTCTAATTAGTCACTAGAAAACCAGAAGTGGAACTGTGGCTCAAAGTGGTAGAGTTGCTAGCCTTGAGCCAAAGAGCTCAGGGACAGTCCCCAGGCCCGAAACTCAAGCCCCAGGCAAAAACACACCGACACACCCACACTCTATGCTGTCTTCTACAAGCTTTATGTTTTATTTATTAATGCTTAGTTCAAAATTACCCCTAATTCCCATATGTGATCATTTACAAATGTGCTACATAATTTTATAATTTCAGAAACTTTAGGTTATCTTTTAATTTGTATTTTCATCCAACTGTGTAATATACTACATATGACTTCAATCCTTTGAAACTTACTGAGATTTAGATTGTGGCTACAAAAACGGTGCATTTCCTAAACATTACAAAATCTACAATGTGTGGTAGTTTGGTAGTTCTACAACTATGCCAATTTTATTAGCTATGTAAATCTTGTATAACTTTACTGACATATATAACTGTTTCATCAATTACTAAAAACTTTTAAAAGTATATATCTGACAATTCTACTTTGCCTAGTCATTCCATTTTTAATTTTGAATCTATTTTATTAGTTATACATAATTGAAGTGTTTTGAAACATCATAACTAAGTAATACTTCTTGTGCAAACTCCATTTCATTATCAATTTATCAGCTTTCTTTTGGCTAATACTTATGTGGAATGTCTATTTTCCGTATTTTACTTAGGATTTTAGGCTATTTACCTATGTTTTTTCTGTTCCATTGATTCTCCTCCCCTCTGTGCCTTTAACTGAGTCTATTCTATTCCTTTTATTTAGTCTCTATTATAGATTTTTTTTTCAAAATTCTTCCAATAGGTACTCTAGAGATAGCAGGAAATATATGATATATATATATTAATTTATCTTAATTTAGCATTACTTCCTAAATTGTGAATCTTTAACAGTTTAACCTACTATACACTTTTATCATCTTAATACGCTGTGACATATTTTCATGTTACATTTCATAAACCTCTTAAAACATAAGAACTGTTTTAGACAGCCAAAGCTGTATTTTACACTTATATTTATTTATTTATTTATTTTTTGGGTCCGGTCATGGGCCTGAACTCTGGGCCTGGACGCTGTCCCTCAGCTCTTCAGCTCAAGGCTAGTGCTCTACCACTTGAGCCACGGCGCCACTTCCGGCTTTTTTCTTTTTGTTTATGTGGTACTGAGGAATCGAACCCAGGGCCTCAGGCATGCAAGGCAAGCACTCTACCACTGAGCCACCTTCCCAGCCCTACACTTACATTTATACATTTCTCTTTTGCAATGATCCCTTTGCCTTTGGTAATTCTATATTTCTATCAGGAATAACTTTCCTTTCACTTAAAGGTATTTTTCAGTACTTTTTGTATTTTTTTTTTTTTAGCTTTGCTATATGAAACCTAAGATATTTCATTTTTATTTTTGAAATTTTTATTGATCGTAGAATTATAAATGGCAAGGTTTTATTGTTTTTTTTTTTTTTTATTCCTTTAGTAGCACTTTAAAGTCTGTCAAATGAAGTTTGTCTTCCACAATTTAAGCTGTGTCCAGTGGTGCATGCCGGTAATCCCAGCAACTCAACAGGAAGAAAGCATCTACGGTCAGTGTTGTTACTGTTCCTTTTCATACTACCTTTTGTTTCTTGGCTTTCAGCTATATGACTACACAGTATCAAGGGTGCTTTACACTGAATTAATCCACTTGCAGTTTGCTGGGATCTCTGAGTTTGGGTTGATGTGCTTCAGTTTTGAAAATTCTCAACCATTATCTGCAAGTGCTTATTCCTCGTTCTTTCCTATAGCAACTCCAATATACCCGTATTATGAGAATAAATAAAATCTTAGAAATAAGTGCTGCCATTTTCCAAGGATGTTAAATGATTATCAATGGTTTTCATTAAAAGAAAAGAAGCTCCTAGTATTCCTAATAATTAAGATGCAGAGTCAAGATACTTACTGATATAGTAAGAGTTTCACTCTTGTGGTCAAAATTCATTTTTCCACAATAGGCCCGCTGAGATAATAAGTTGTCAAAGTATAATTTGCATCTTAAAGTCAAACACCTTGAAATAAGAAATTAGGCACATTAAGAAAGATACATGTCTGGCAAAGCTTAAGCACAGAGAACCAGGCTGAAACGTTGACACTGGCTGTCTACTTACATGTAGGTTTAAGGTGATTTTCCCCACTTTTATATTCATTCCCCCCCCCCCCAATTCTCACCAGTTTGCTTTTGTAATGAATACCTATAAAAATGAATAAATCTATCATCCCATATAATGTGCTCATTACACCTGTCAGCAGACATAAATGTACAAATCATTCAACTAATGTATATATAAGGCAATGCTTCCCAAATACATAAGACATAAATTGTGTCCTTAGTATAAATAAGTATATTAAGATAAATAAAACTGCCTGTTGATATGCCTGTCTCCTCCCAACATCACAGCAGCACAAAGAAGGGAAATCTCTTGATCTTAACTGTATCTCATGCATTGCTTGATACAATGCAAACCTCCTCTCATCCATTACTGTAGATTAGATGACACTTTCATAAGAATGTTTCCTTCTTCCTCCATTTTTTTTTTTTTTTTGTCGGTCGTGGGGCTTCTTCCTCAATTTTTAATTTACTAATCTACCATTCAATTTTAGGGTAGAGTTAAAGACCCTTATTTTATCCACTGAATCCATTTTAAACTTATCCCTACCATTCATTATTATTCTCATTCTGTCAACAACTATATAAAAAGTATTAAAGTTTTCAGACTCTGGGTGTCAGGTAGCACAGGCAGCTCTAGTCAAAGATTCCTGAATGACTTTGGGCACACACTGAGCCATGTGGATGTGCCCCATTACTTCTCACAGAAAGATAAAGAGAGTAGATAGTAAGTGTTGGATAGAGCTTGAATTCTGGGGAGCAAAACATCATAGGGGAGATACTATGGGACAACTGCAGAGGATCCACTAAGGTCCTGCTCCAGGCTGGAGCTCAGCACTGACAGTTACATGAGGAAAGAAACATAAGAAAGAAAAGCACCATGGAAGCTCACACAGACCCAAAGAGTTCAGTTCCACAGGCTAGAGTGAAAATCTCCCAGTTCACAATGGGTGAATATAGTACTCAGCAGAGTACTATATCTCAGAGTTAGAGTACAATTAATCCTCCCTGACAAAGCTGAGTAGCAGCCTAAAAGGATAGAATTCATTTTTAATTCAAGTTGTAATAATGTACCTATAAAAATGGAGAACAACTTTCAATGTTTCCAGCAAAATAATGATCAATGTCAGGACCCTGATTGCATCATAATACATTGCATACAGGTACCCTATAAGACAATTACTATGTGTCAGTTAGAAACAAAAATCATATTCAAAAGAAAACCCAGCAACTAAAAACATGGATTTCAAAGTTGACCTATAGTGTAGTTCAGGAATATTGCCAAACACATTTATTTTTATAGTTTTCTCTAAAGGTCCCCACATAAACTACAGGTAGGTATATTTACATTTTTATACTTATTTCTACAGTCTTAAGATTATAGAATTTTAGGTATAGTTTTTAAAAAGCATGTTATTAGGGCAATACCTTTGGGGAAAATAAGCAAGTAAACCAACTAGTACTGCCTTGGATTGAGTATTTATATAATTATCCTTCCTTATGAATTATCCTTTGGTTTTAATCTCACTTATGATACTAATTACCAAAGAATTTATGCATCTTTTGATATGTTATTAATATTTGGTTTCCTCGGTTTTAAAATCACCTATTCAACCAAGTACCTACTATATTTTGTACCAAGTACCTACTATATTTCATAAAAAGTCGTAACAAAACGCTGAAACAAGGGCACAGGATGACCTATTGCAACAATGATGCTCACAGGACAGTATATTGGAAATGAACTTTATTTACAACTTCGGGCCGGGGTGGGGGTAGGGGTGGGGGGGGTGAGGAGTGTGGGAGGAGGGGGAGGGAAGGGATAGTGGGACAACAACAAGGAAAGGGGTAATATTGATCCACAAGTAATGTACTCATTGCCTTATTCATGTAACTGTAACCCCTCTGTACAGCCTCTTTACAATAAAATAAAATTAAAAAAAAAAGAAACACTGGAGATACAGCAGTAAATAAGAACTTCTATATTTATGCAGCTATATCATTCTAACAGATCATGGAAATCAACTGAGATACTGCCCTAAGATAGCACTCCTAAACTTCCATATCCTATAAGAACATGGAATGTAAAAGGGGAAAACAGGATATTTCAGAATTAGGAGTTTCTACTAAAAATAACCTATTAAATTAGAAAAAGCATGTAAAAGCTAAACAGAAAAGAGTATCTAGTAGCCATGCACCACATCTGTAATCCAAACTACTCAGGAGGCTAAGATCAGAAGATCACATCTTGAAGCCAGCCCAGGCAGAAAAGTCTATGAGACTCTTATCTCCAATTAACCAGAAAATAAACCAGTAGAATAAGTATGGCTCAAGTCTTGGGCAGAAAGCTAGAGAGCACCTAGTCACTGAGTTCAAGATCCAGTACCATCATCCCTCAAGAGGTATCTAGCAGAATGGAAAAACTGGTTTAAGTTTGCTTAATAGGTACTTATGATCAGAATTCTGAATATAGAATCCTAAATACTAAAATCAAAGCACAATCATAACTGCTGTAACTGAACTGTGTAAAACTCACTTAGCTCAATTTTATTATTTGTAAAGGCAATGTAAAATCTAAAAAAATATAGTAATATGTTTAATATACTTACCTTCTAAATTGCTGATATGTTTTGAATCTATGGATCATTATTTCTTCTAGTAATTTAATAAATCTTCTTAAAGTCCTTACTTTATTATCCAGATCAAGATAGTTTTCTCTTGCTTCCTGGTACTGCCTAATTAATATGAACAAAATATTCAGTGAATAAATGTCATGGATACACAGTAAGTAGAAAATTTAAATATTTTACAGAGACAAAAAAGATGCCATCAGCAGCTGATTTCATAAATTTGAGGCCAAAATATATTTTCAGAATGGACTCATGATACAGAATCAGACAATGCCATAACTGAATAGGAAAAAACCCAGTCCATGCCATACAGAAGGAAGAAAGAGAAAGTGAGTAGGTGTGGCCCATAAATGGCAGGTGTTAAAGAGAAAACAGCAACTATACATCTTCTAAAACTGAGGGGGGTCACATGGTAAGAAAGGTGTTCAACAATACAACCCCTAATTCCTCAACAAACAAGAAATGGACAGACAAGTCATGGCAACTCAGAAGTACCAATAGAGAAGCCATCCACTGACACTACAGCACATGACAAAGAGATCCAATCCTGACTAAGTATGAAAGGCAACTTTGGATCAGGCTTACATAGTAACTCCTTTCATCCTCCTTCAAATAACAGTTCAAGAAAATCTAGTTGATTAAGAAATAAGTTACAAGGCAGACACAATTATGGTATTCATACAAAGATAAAAATATCAAAATTATACAAAAAACAGAAGAATGGGATTCCACAAAGCAGGTGCAAATTGTAGCCAAACACCATGAATTTAAAAAAAAAAAAAAAAAAACCCCAAGAGGTAAGTGTTACTGCTACCAGAAACCAATTTCTCAAAGCAGAAACAACTCATAGAATAGTTAAGTAATAAAAGTGATAACCAAATAGTAAGAGAAAGTAAAGCAAGAATTAGGGAAAAC
The DNA here is from genome assembly GCF_024711535.1 of Dipodomys merriami. NCBI lineage: Eukaryota > Metazoa > Chordata > Mammalia > Rodentia > Heteromyidae > Dipodomys > Dipodomys merriami. Next base: position 2,031,102 of record NW_027203048.1, read on the forward strand.
CTAAGGTAAACAGGTAAGAGATTACACTAAAAGTATATTAGTATACCATTTCTTGAGCACAAGCAAGATACTATATACTTTATTGGTAAGGTTGTAAGGGAACAAATGCTGATGCAAATGCACAAAGAGTATCCACTCTGTATATCAAGGAGATTTAACACTGTCTGACAAAACAATCTATACATTTATGTTTTAATAATGGAATTTTTTGCTGGGCACCGGTGGCTCACGCCTGTAATCCTAGCTACTCAGGAGACTGAGATCTGAGGATTGTGGTTCAAAACCAGTCCAGGCAGGAAAGTCCGTGAAACTCTTTTCTCCAATAAACCACTCAGAAAACCAGAAGTGGTACTGTAGCTCAAGTGGTAGAGTGCTCACCTTGAGCTGAAGAGCTGAGGGACAGCGCCCAGGCCCAACGTTCAAGCCCCATAACCAATTAAAAAAAAAAAAAAAAAAGGGGGGAATTTTTTTGTGAAAGCAAATACAGGTATTGAAAAATATGAAATACATACATCCCCACATCACAATAGTTCATTGTAGTATTCCCTACAACTGCAAAATCCTATAAATGATCTAAATGCATTACTAAGAATGACTAAAAAACGATGGTAAAAACGATCCATGTGTTGCATATATGTACAGTGTACAATAAAGCTGAAAAAGAATAATACCAATAAATGAGTTTTCAGAATATGGTAAGTAATGAAAACAAAGAAGTTTGTCTATATTTTGTGAAATACAAGCAATAAGGAAAAAGGAAGAAACACAAGTGAACATGGCTATTTTCACATGGTATAAAAAACAAAAGAACTGCCATCTATAATGGGAAGGTAGAAGGATACAGGACAGAAAAATAAATGAAAGAAAACTTGATTTCAGAAAAATGATGTTAACTTCTACACATACTCCTCTACAATGAAATTAAAACAAACATGGATTGGTGGAATCTAAAACTTAATGCAAATAAGAACTGTTAAAAAAGTATTTTAATTCCTGCTAATTACTACTACTACTACTACTAACTGAAAGTGAGAGAGGAAGAGCACAAGAGCACAAGAGAGAATTACCCAAGTAACTTTGGCAACCAGTTAAGTTTATTAACACTAATGAAAACTTGAAAACACTTTTAGATCTGTAGGACTGGTAAATGTACTAATGTCACTGGGTGTCAGGTTCCTGGTGTGAAAGGCCAGAAACCTAGAACAGGGTGAGGCAAAAACAAGCTTCTGTGGGCTCACATTGTTGTTGCAGAGCCACATGATTTTAGCTCACTGAAAGACCCTGGAAGAAATGTCAACCGTAGACACTTAGAATCTCTACAAACCATATTTTGTAATATAATACCCACACTGAAAGGAACCAGGAGAAATGACTCTTGGAGAAATGACTGATTCCAAAGCTAGTAAAAGGTAAAGAACAGGCTTATAGTATGTTGTCAAAATGTAAAGAAATAGCTGGCAAGCTCAAGACCTGTAATTTGAGCTACTAACGAAGCTGAGACTTGGTAGGATTGAGTTTTGAAAAAGTCTGAGAGTCCATTTCCAATTAAGCAATAAAATGTGTAACTGTAAGCATGGCTCAAGTGGTAGAGCACCAGCCAAGAAAACCAAGCAAGAGCTCAAGCCCATGAGTTCAAGCCCTGGTACTAGCTTGAAAATAAAAATAAAAAAAAAAAATAGAAACAAAGAAATGTTCAAAAACAACTGAGAAAGCTTAAAGAAAAATCTTAAAAAAAGATACAACTTAGTGTCTGCATAAAAATGAATAAAACTATGGTTATAGTTCATTAATAAGACAGGTATCCACAAAGCAAATATAGGTAACAGTCAAGTACATAAGTAAATACGTATCTATATGGGGGGAAGAGAAGAGAAAGAGAAAGAGAGAGAAAGAGAAAAAGAGAGAGAGAGAGAGAGAGAGAAGAAAAGAGAGAGCTCGTCCTTACAATTGAGTGCTAAACCTGGCAGTGGCAATGAAACAGAAAAGTTACCATTTTTGCAACTAGCAAACTATAGATTGGGTCCTGGAAGAATCAAACACAAATCTAGTACAACTGTATGATGAAAAGCAGGATATTAGCAGTCCTGCAAAGTGTCTCTCTCTAAAGAATGCTTGAGCAAGTTTCAAGGGGAAATACAGTGAAACATATAATGAAGAAACCAAATACCTTTACTGGACGGTCAAAATTTACATCACCAGTAAAGGTGGGAGACAAATGTGCTTCTGGATGTGACACTCAGAGAAGCATCATCATTTATTGTAAGATCCTGACCAAGAATGAAACAGTAATCTCCTTAACAGGAAATATCAGGTAAACCCAAACAGTACTCTGCAAAGTAATATGACAATTAAATGAAATATATGATCTCAGACACTAAGAAACTATAACATTGGAGTCTGACTGGATTTTATCAATTAAAATGTCCTACATTTTTTTTTTTTTTTTTTGGTCGGTCGTGGGGCTTGAACTCTGGGCCTGGGCGCTGTCCCTCAGCTCTTCAGCTCAAGGTGAGCGCTCTACCACTTGAGCTACAGCGCCACTTCCGGTTTTCTGGTGGTTTACTGGAGATAGGAGTCTCACGGTCTCTCCTGCCCGGGCTGGCTTTGAACCGCGATCCTCAGATCTCAGCCTCCTGAGTAGCTAGGATTACAGGCGTGAGCCACCAGCGCCCGGTATTGTCCTACATTTTTATATTGTGGTTTAAAAGAGGATGTTCTAGTTCTTAAAACATACCTTAAATGTAAGAACAGGTATAGGGTCATGGTATATATAACATGCTAGTGCAGAAATATTTTTAAGTGTATGTATACAAGTCTATATGCACACTAAAATACACCCCTCTTTCAACAACGCTTGTATTGCTATAAAACTTGTGTTTTGTAATAATGTAATATATATTAATGTCAACTGAATCAAAATAATTTCTGCATCCCATACTTTATTAGTTTTGTACAGGGAAATTCACTAGAACTGCATAGTTGAGGACCAATTGCTTCTTATTCTTACTATTACATGTTTTACAATTGATTAAAACAGAATTAGCATTTGATCTTCCTAACAGCCTTCTAAGGTATAATAATTATATTCATTTTGTAAAAGGAAATTAAAGGTTCAGGAGATAGGTAATAGAGCTACTCTTTCTTTAGAATCTGCTCAAATTCTATTAAAGTTTGTTTTTAACCACTGACTTAGACTAGATCTTAAAGTGGCTTTTAATTGTTTCACTTGTATTTCTAGTAAAGCTGAATATTTTGTCTATATTTTACCACATTTACAAAGTAGCTCTAACTATCGACAACAGTAGCACTTCATCCAACTTAAAGATTTACATATAATTTTCAGGTCTTAATAATATGCAGAAGATACAATAACGTAGAAAAACTACAAGGCACTTACTTCATTATTTCCTCTCGATCTCCATGGCTAGCATGTTCAGCCTGTATCTTTTGTCTTAATCTATTAATTTCTTTATCTAGAATTGATGCTGATTTTTTTACTTCTATCCGCTCTGGGCAAATCTGTCTTGCTTGTGACATTTTCTCCTGAGAAAAAGGTATTTAATATCTGTCAACTCTTTTTTGATATGACAATTTATCATTCAACTTGTGCCAAACAGGTTTTTTTAAATTTTTGGTGGTATGAGGGTTTCATGCTTGCTAGAGAGATGCTCTTCTGTTAGAGCTACATCTTCATCTCTACAACTTGTGCAAAAAATATGCAAACTAAAATGATGGACTGAAAATTTCAATTCTAACATAAAATTCTGTACTTTAATTGAGGACACAATCCATAGTCATTATAAATCTTTAAGACAAAAATTCCATTGATGTGTACAACTTTAGTTATTTCTAACATCTCTAAACTTCATATCAAAACAAATTTAAAGTGGTAGACAGAAAAGCCTTGGCCCCCAGTGTGCTGAGATTGGATATAGCTTTAGGGATGGACTCTGAACACATCAATGGATTGAAAACACAAACTATCACGTTTAAAAATAATGAAGAAATGCAAAGCATTTTCACATATAGTGTCTCATTTTATATTCAAAATATGTACAGTGTTTTTAAACAAGAAAATAGACTACAAAGTTCCAATTTATTTTCCTTAAGATGTACAAAAGCCATGCTGGAATCTACCTCCTCTACTTATAAAACTGCTTTGATTCATTCTAAACACAGGACCTTGCTTATCAAGAAGCATGACTGGTAGTAAATCAGATTCCACCCCATATCCCATTTACTGGGAAGAAGGGATGTCTTTTTCTGACATAAAGTAGCTACCCACTTGCCAAGCCAGGCATTTATGGAGCCATGTATGTGACTACCACAATCACTGAGAAGCAACATGGGACAGTTTGGCCTGGTTAAATCTTTACCTTTCAAGAGATCCTAAGTCTCTTCTTCCTCTGACTCATCTGAACAATTATTTTATGGGGAATAGAAATTCAGACAGTGTGTCTGTTTCTGGGAACATGAGAAAACGCACTTTAATAATAATCATGACTAAAGTTGTAAACAAAATAAATTACAAGGAAAAGAAAACAGTGGATAACCTCTAGCTCCTTTTCTTTCAGGTCAAGTTCCCGTTTCTTTTTATTTAAAGTATTCAAGTGTTCTTTCTGTTTATCTTCATAATGCCGCTTCCCTCGTTTTTGGTTATCCACTTCAGAATCAGCAAGGTCTAATTCATCCTGTTTGAATAAAGCAAAAAATAATCTTGTAAGAAAGTGTTACTGTATTTAAAGTAGGCGCTAACCACCTGTAATCCTAACTACTCAGAGGCAGAGATTCAAAAGTACAATGTTTGAAACCAGCTTAGAAAGAAAGTCCAAGGGATTTCATCTTCAACTAACCGCAAAATGCAACTGGGGGAATGACTCAAGCAATACAGTTGCAGCTCTGAGCAAGCAAGATAAGGGAGAGTACAAGGCCCTGAGTTCAAGCCCCAGCATGCACACACACACACACACACACACACACACACACACACACACACACGCACACACACACACACGCACACACACGCACACACACACACACGCACACACACACACACATGCACACGCACACACACACACATGCACACGCACACACACAGATTGTTTTTTAAAAAACAAGGCAACAAATTGTGAACATTTCAATCTAGGTATAAGATTAAGCACTCAATAAAGCAGGCAAGATTATGGTGCCTGAGGAGGCAAGTGCTACAGTTTATGTTCATGTGCAACTAAACAGAAGTTCCTGAAATTAAAAAAAAAACTACATATATTCCAATTCTTACATGAAGTTTCCATAAAAAGTGCTTGCTTTCAACTTAATTTTAGTAAAGAAGTGAGCTTAAGTGGGGTGGAGGGGACCCATGTTAATCTTAAGAAATTTAAAACAATGAGTGTTATACTCAATACTCTCCTCTTAGCAGAATTTAGCACAACTTAGCACAACAGTTCCCTGTGCAGGGGATATAACTGCGTGTTCTATGTATGTGTTCTTTCCAATACAGTGTACATGATAGCTTAATTTCTAAATTAGGCACAGTAAGAGATTAACAACAATAAAATAACAGCATATATAATAAAAGTTCTTGTGAATATGTTCTCTCAAAAGACTAAAAATAAATATTCCTACCTACTTTTTTATACTCTGGTTAGCCATGTGTAATGAAGTGGCAGAGTGGAACTGTGGATAATGGAAAACCTAAATGCATATAATTCTAGAATATGTGCAAACCACAGTATTAGAAAATGAAATAGTGACTACTGAGAGGTCTGGAGTGAATTAGGGAGAAAGACTAAAAGGGAATGAGAAGAAATGTCTAGGCATAAAGATTGTAGGGATGGTCTCAAAGGTTTATACTTGAGGAAACTTAACAAAGTATACATAGTTATCTCAATAAAACTGCTAATCCTGACATTAGAATAACCAAACTAAATTTTGATTAGTTTCTTCATGCTTTCTGATCCCAGAATTGGTCACATAAACTATAATTATTATATTTAGCTTCAAGAATCACAACTCTACTCAGAGAAATACAAACCATAACATCATGAAAAAGAGCATGTGGATATCAGGAAAGAACGTAACTTGAAAAACACCTCAAAACTGAAAATATTTGCCTTATGTAACAGGATTTACATGATTTCATAAGGTACAAAACAAGTAAATGCACAAGTGTTTGTAAGGTACAAAACAAGTAAATGTACTACTGTTTATACAGCTAAAAATATGTATGTTATCACATATGATGGAAGTTTGATAATACATAACTCCCATAAGAGAGTTCTGACAAAACATTATAAAAGACAGGAATCAACTGCCTCTTCACTTCCAACAGAGTAAGAAATGGGAATATCTTATGTTAAAGTAGATACTACAATGTTTATAGGACAAAATGTGTAATCATTAATTTTAAATCAGTTTTTGGTAGAAACTTTTTTTTTGTCAGTCATGGGGCCTGAACTCTGAGCCTGGGAGATGTCCCTGGGCTCAACTCAAGGCTAGTGTTCTTCCACTTGAGCCACAGCACCACTTCCTGCTTTTTCTGCTTATGTGGTGCTGAGGAATTGAACCCAGGGCCTCCCGCATGGCAAGGCAAGCACTCTCCCACTGAGCCACCTTCCCAGCCCCAAACTTTTAAAATAGATAAAAAGGGAGTCATTCACCTTATGAAATAGAATGAAAAAATGAAAAAAAACCCCAAAGGTTATTAATAAGTACATATCTTATAGTTTGGGATTTGGTCTTGTATTTTTAGTAATATTTGTGTGTCCTGAGTACTGCTGAATCTAAGTAAAAAAAAGGAAGTACTTCATGTTATTTTATTGAACAAATGAAAGTGAGAAGCTGGGTGATGCCTGTAATTCTAGCTCCTCAGGAGGCTGAGTTTAAAGCAGTTCAAAGCCAGCCCCAGCAGAAAAATCCTCGATACTCTCATCTCCAATCTCCCATCAAAAAGCCAGAAGTCAAGCTGTGGCTCTAGTGGTAGAGTGCTAGCTTTAAGTCAAAAAAGCTCAGATAACACTCAGGCTGTAAGTTCAACAACAACAACAGAAAAAAAGAAAGTGAGAGAAATATTAAATAAAAATCATTTAGTGATATGCTCCTGACTTCTGGGTAAATCCACATATTAAATCAAAACTTAGTGTCTAAGCTTAATTAAGTTATAGCCTATAAATAAATAATACAGTGAGCTATTAAAAGGGAGAACAATCATTTTTTTCTTGTCTGTAGGATACTTAAAAACCAATTTAAAAAACGTAGCAAATGTAAGTCAACTGGATTTACCCTAATGTCAGTAAGATATGCTAAAAAGCAGGAGTTGGGCAACATTTCTATGGCAATTAGTTGTGAGTAGTGAAGTAGGTGGGATAGCAGAAAAAGATATACAAACAGATATATAGACACCAGTTTCTGGCTCTGGGGGTAAAATTACAGAATAAAAAGGCAAAAAAAGCTATAATCCTGTATGGAAACAGAAAGGTATAAATACACTTTATTTTTTTTTCATAAAGAATTGATCTTAGTATGAAAATATTGGTCTAGCTAATTACATAGCACCTCATGTGGTTATATTTGTACTGCTTTAAGGAAGATTCAGTAAATTCTTTGTAACTAAACATAAACACACACACACAGAAAACAGAGTAACAGTGGCATATACCTTAAGTGGATCAGCCATCTCGGACAGTTGGTTAATTTTCAATTTCATTGCATCATACTTGTTTTCCGCTTCTATTTTCAGACTTTTAAAATGTTCCATGTTTTCTTTTTGTTGCTCCATATTTTTCTCAACCATTTTCATTTTGATTTTATTTTCTTCAGCTTCATCTTCCTGATAACATTTAAGAAACAGAATTAAAATACTTATGAAAATATATATACACATAATTCTCAAAGAAAAAAAACTATAGGCTATAGGCAAATCAGATCTAAGATAAAATTAGAAATCTTTGCTTTCATATCTTTAATGGTGAATTAGAAAGTAAAAGAAAACTTCAAAGTAGAGATGCCAATTGGCAGGAAAGTTAAACATATTCTAGTTGAAATCACCATATAAAGTAGTAACTCTTATTCTATCCTCTCATTCTTTTGAAAATAGACTAAGTAAATGTGTGTGTAGACTTTTACACATACACATGTGTCTATTGCCAAATAATGTTTTACATATTGTAAACAAAAATAATTCAGGACACAATCCATATATCTAGGAAATATGATCTGTGACTTAAAAGAAAGCAAAAAAGTTGAAAAGAAGTCCACTAAGAAATCCCACAATTCTCACTAAGGCTGTCAGCCCATGGAAACCTTTGTTCACTACTGCTGAAACTTCAGTGCTTCAAATGCGGACACAAAGGAACCACTTGACAAACATTCATTGTAACAACTATGCCATTTGCCTAAGTTACTGTTTATTACCTCCAGAAAAAGTTTAGCTGGAGGTCCTAAGCACAGTGGATGTCTGAAAAACTTACAGAAAATTTTAGAGAGAAAACAAAGTGAAACCTCCACCCACGCTGATCGATGGTGCTCAACTACGTCATCAAGGCAGTCTATTTTGATGGCCACTGTTTACAACTAGTTCTTAAAAACTGTTTATATGGTGAAAGACAAAACTCAATCGCACGTGGAAAAAATACCAAGGAATGTGATGGCTAAACCCCAGGTACTTTCAAATTTATGAAAGGCGATAGCATTCATAAAGAGTTGCTACAAGTTAAAGGACATTGTTAAAAGACAGAGACTTGATGGCCATTAATTCTTTTTTTTTTTAAATTGTGAGAATACAGTACAGAGGAGTTACAGTTACATGGGCAAGATAACGAGTACATTTCTTATCAAGCATTGCTGCCTCCTCTTTGTTTCCCCTTCCCATCCCTTCCCATCCTCCCCCCAACCTGATCCTCCTCCACCCCCCCCAACCCCGCACCAAAGTTGTAAAGTTCATTTTTCGACATAACGACTTGTACATCTCATTGTTGCAATGGGTCCACCTGTATCCCTAGTTAAACGATTTGTTTTTTTCCCTTCCCCTCCACAAATTATACCAATTCTTAATGACCGTTTAATCCTTTAGAATTTAAACTGAAAAAGAGCATTCTTACCAAGGTTGCAATATCTACAGATTGGTGTTCTTCAATATTCTCAAGTTCCCGAATTTCAGAAATAGTTTTTCTTATTTTCATCTGAAAGGAAAATGTTCATAACGTATTAACATAAACATAAATAAAAACCATAAGCCTTAGAATGTTTTAATCCACAAAGCTCTAGGCATGCATTATAATACAGAAGAATTTCATAGTTTGCAAAAGAGAACACTACTAGTAAAAAAGATTTATACATAAAATTTTGGCAGGATCAAACTTACTGCTCATCAAGTCCATGTAAATAAGACAAGTAATCTATGAGCATTTACAATGACCACTGAAGACTCAGAGATAAGTAAGACATGTATCATATGTAGGGATGGAAATATTACAACAAAACTTCTTCATACAGTTAAACTACACTAATAATTTTTCTTTAGCAGGGAGCAGTACTGGTTTGAATTCAGGATATCAAACTTAGTGGAAAGATATAGAGCCTCAATCACCTTCTTTTGGCTTTGTTAGATAGGGTCTCGTGCTTTTACCTAGGCAACTAGGACCACAATTCTCCTATTTATGACTCCCAACTAGCCTGAATGACAAACAGGCAAGTATGACTATATTCAGCTTCGTGGTTCAAACAGGGTCTCCCCAACTTTGCCTAAGCTGCTGCAAATAGCAATACTCCCAATCACTTCCTTCTGGGTAGCTGGGATTACAGTAGTAAGCCACTGAGCCCAGCAAGAAAAAAAAAAATTAAAGATTTTTATATTAAGTTCAAAGTGGTAAGAAAAATAAAAGGACATTTTGTTTTACCTTTAACTCTTTATAATGTAGCTGACACCTTTTAAGAAGTTCATCGTTGTGTTTAATATCTTTTTCAAGTGCAGACAAATGTTGGTGAAGTTTTACTATCTGCGCCTTCTTATTTTCAACTTCATTCTCCAAATCACTTGAACGAGAATACCAAAAATACTTATTTTTCCAATATTACAAATACTTTAGAGCCCTTACAAAGAAAAGTTTATTTATAATAACTTATTCACATTATCTTTCTCCATTAAAGTAGTTTCATAACCATGCCAAGTTATAAATAACATGAAAACTATTACAGAAACATTAAAAAATAACTTGTAAAAACTGTTTTACTTCTTTTGTAAATAAGTGCTTATGCTAAGAATTCCTGTGACAGGCATTGTGGATAATCATAGCAAGAAGCAGGAACAGAATGAAGACACAATCCCTGTAAAGGGGGATAAATGAACATTTTATGTGGTCAGGAGCCAGATGCTGGTGGCTCACACCTGTAATCCTAGCTACTCAGAAGGCTGAGATCTGAGGATCACAGTTAAAAGCCAACTCAGGCTGGAAAGTCTGTGAGACTCTTTATCTCCAATGAACCACCAGAAAACTAGAAGTGGTACTGTGGCTCAAGTGATAGACTGCTCGTCGAGATCTTGAAGAGCTCAGGGACAGAGCCCAGACCGAGTTCAAGCCCCACGACTGACAAAAAGAGAAAAAGAAAAAAAAAAACTGTGAACAGGGATAGCATACATCCAGAGAAGTACATGAACACAGAGGGAGTCTGGAAGAAGAAACTGTAATCTCAAAAGTTTCCATCAAAAAAAAAAAGACCTGACAAGGATCACAACTAAAAAAAAGTTTCCATCAGCTAGCTGGGCCAAGTCGGAGAATAAAGAAATACACAAAGCAGAAAATGAAGAGAAGAGGTTACAGAGGTTACATAGTAGCTCAAGACTTCTTGTTGCTGAAATGGGAAGAATTAAAATTGAGGAGAGAAGGTAAAGAACAGAAGGACAAGTTAGAGAGAATAAAGGTAGGCCCCCAAACTATGAAGGGTCTCCTGGCAGCAACCTAAATTGGCTCCAGAGTGACCTTACCTTCCTCACTGGACACACACTCCTCCATTCAGAGCTGGGTGGTAAATGAAGGGAATGATCTGTGCAGTTCCTAACAATCTTGCCCTGATCTAATATGCTGGCCACATTTCACTTGGACATGTTTCCTCACATTTCAGAATCTACTTAATAGCTATGAAATCTGAAAATGTTTTCCAATCTACAATTCAAAATTAATAGTTCTTTTTATTGATACATGCATCATACATAAAATATGTACTGGTAGTAAATTAACTGTGCTACCTTTATTTTCTTCAAAAAATTCAGTAAGTTTTGCTGAGTAGATAATAAACAATAAAAATGAAGAGAATGAGAAGTGGTGTGCTATTTCTGACAAAAATGAGAACAGATACAAACATTTAGTTTAATTCTACAGCATTTAGTAAGAAATATTTACTCAATAGTAGATGTTGAGGGGCTGGGAATGTAGCTTAGAGGTAGTGTGCTTGCCTAGCAGGCATAAAGCCCTGGGTTCAATTCCTCAGTACGACATAGATGCCGGAAGTGGTGCCGTGCCTCAAATGGTAGAGCACTTGCCTTGAGCACAGAGAGGCTCAGGAACAGTGCCCAGGCCCTGAATTCAAGCGCCGGGACCAGCAATAAAAAGAAAAAATAAGTGTTGACACCTTTATGAACAGCAATTTGCTGGGGGTAAAAAAAGATCAAGTAAATAACATTATTATAAAGTTTTCTGAAAACTGGGAATAAATTTGAGGGACCAATAGAACTCATTCATAAAAATGTTAAAAAGTTTTGTAAATTTTTTGCTGGTGTGACTAAATTTTACCCGTGCTAGTGCTTCTCTTTAGTTTTCAGTTCTTTTAACAGGAGAACAGCTCCTCTCTAAGGAGATGTGTAATGTCTGACCTACTAGAATAGTTGTGTGGCGGGAGGCGATGTGCTCTCCAGCAGCACTCTCTCTCCTGCAGCGGGCACATTATGTCTGTTCCACAGCACTAATCCAATGACCAGCTGACCGCTTCTCTTACCTCACTGAGTAATCACTAAATATTGGTTGCTTGCAAGAAAAATTAAAGAATACAATTTTAAAGCCTAATTTAGAAAACTATCAATATATTATTTTGGCAATTCAAAAATGCAAAGGTATTGTTTTATAAACTGCACTAGGGAGCTTGCTTATATATAGCATGTACTTTTATAACTGGAAAGCTCATTGAGATAATAAATAAAACCAAGTGCCCAATTACTAGCCAATGAGCTCTGAACTTTGCCCTGTTGAACAAATGCTCTGAAACATTCCAATTCATTATTTTATACTGTTCTTATAATCATATGCAAATGACCAATATTATAAAAACAAAAAATCTATTACAACAAAATTCTGTCTCTTTTATATAGTCATTTAGAATACTTTTATTTACTTCTTTTTTACTTCAATTTACCTAATTTCTTTTAAGTTCTTTTTACATCTCCTACATCATTAATTCAGATTCAACCCATTAATTCACCAGCTATATTCATTTGGTTGAAAAACCTTTAATTTTTTTTTGAAAAACCCTTAATTTTAATGGTACCCAAAACTTTGTGTATTCTTAAAGTATCACTTAATGCATTATTAGTTTTGCTTAACTTCTTGTTTTCTCTAGCCAATTTTATTTTCTTAAGCATGTATTTTAATTATGTCAGTTGATATTTATTAAAACAGTACAATTCGAAGCACCAGATGTAAGAGCTTGAGACAGAATGTAGGCCAGTTGGCCATATGCAACAGTGGGCAGTGATGAAGCTCATTGTCCTTCGAGCTCTTTGTGGACAGAGAACAATGATCAGGTAAGACATTTTGTGTCCTTAACCCGGAATACTGTTGTCAATGTGATGAAGGAGAATTATTACAAATCCAGAATGTCACATGCAGGTAAACAACCTTTTAACCCCATAAAGAGACAAATTATAGGAAACCAGAGAAAGAAAACACCAACAGTGATATTAAAGAAATTAAACCCCAAAGAAAGCAGTGGGAAAAATATAGTAAAGCTAAACTTGACTACAACCTTATTTCAGAATCCACATCTCTGCTTAGGAATTTAGGTCTTGTATTTTCAGATGAATAATAACGTCCTGAAAAAACTTGATCACCATCAGCAGTAAAAGCTTCTCTACAATTTTTAGGCGGCTTTTGGGACTGCATTATTGAACGAGCTACGGAATTATTCTAAAACAAAAAATAGAAGGAAAAATATGTTTGAAACAATGCCAAAGTATTTCTCATGGATACAATTTAAAAATATTACTTCTCATTATTTTCAGATAACATATTCTTATTTAGGTAGTCAAATGAAATACTTAATAGTATCCATTTGTGAAATTATTTCACAAAGAAAAACTTAAGAGTTATATTGTTCCTTTGGGTAGCAAACATAAACCTAAAGCTTTATTATTTTCCATAGATTTTCTTATGAGGTAAAAAAAATAGCTTATCAATCATTCTATGATGACAAAGGAATAGTAATTATAAAACAATCTTGAGTTTGGCCTTACTTTGATTAGCAGCACTGTCTCAATGCCCCTCATGTCAATCAGGCTATTTGCAACAACTGCATTATCTATTTCTAAAGCTGTCAGAACTGTTGGATACTCTGGATGGTAAGCAGCTCTAGGAGACAAAAAGGGTCAAATTTTATTTACCAAACTTTAATCATAATACATAAATCTCAGGCATATAAAAGTTGTGCGTGTGTATATATAATGTAATTTCATACACATAAAAGTTGTGTATGTGTATGTGTGTGTATTGTGTGCATATGCACCAGGGCCTTCCTTTAGGACTTTTCTATCTACTTGGTAAGTCTGTTATCATTTCCTTCATCAATAAAATTGTTATGTTATACTTCCTTAACATGTAAGCACCTCAGGGTTATTAAGTAAGAACCTGCTTATTGTCTAGGACCATTAACTACACTGAAGGTATACAGGCTTGCTTGGAGAAGTTTTACAAATCAGTATGACATATATGGCAAACATTCAAAGTTATTAAACTCTTTCCAATATTGCATATGTGACTAAGCAAAATCAGAAACAGTATATAATGTGATTACCTGTGTCTTACATCATAAACTTCATTCCGAAATTCAGACACTATTATCTGTGGCCGAGGGGTCCCAGGTGGATAGAACCTTTTCATTAGTGACTGCAGTACTCTTTCATCAGCATGATTATGGCAACAATAGGCCTGTAGAAGTCCTTTTAAACAAGATTCAATAGCCAAAGCAAGCTCAGGGTCTTTAGGATAAATGCAGGCTCCTAAATGTGACAGCAATTGTAAAAATGTCCATTACTACTTATTTACAAGGGTCCATTAGTACTTATTTTAAAACACTCATTTTTTAACAGTTCATAAGTGACTTTACTATTTCCATATAAAATAGTTCAAAAAATACCACAGATCTCATTTTAACTGCAAGGGGAATCCCCACATGAATCACTTGCAAAAAGGAGAAAACACCAAATCTTGTGAAAAAAATCTCATAAACATCAACAACAGCTTTTCCATGTAAGTTTACACAATTCCAGATCTTAAAATTGTGTTCTGAAGTCAAGATAAATGATTTACAAATAAATTCTTTGTTATTTTATGTAAATTAGTATCAGAATGTTAGATTTAAGGATGAAGAAAACAAGGCTCATTTACTGAACTAGATCATGGTATGTATATAGGCTCATTTCTACTTAGTGAAAAGAGATTAGTTACTGGCACAGCTAAATGCAGTTGTTTAAAAGTAGAAAGTATACCCATAACTTCATCAACTAATAACATATAGAATTAGAAAACACTTGTAGGAGTATTAAGAAAATTCATGAATAAAATAAACACAGACTTGATCAATAGGAAGGACTCAGAAATCATGTTGTCCAACTTAAATAAAAACAAAGAACAAAGTCATTTCTTAAAGGTTCAGGTGTTTATTTTATGCCAATTTTTTTTGTTTTGTCTGATCAATTAGTATTTAAATCAGTTGTGATTACTTATTTGTTCAGGAGAAAATATGGACCATATTATTAACTGTATTATGTTTACAAAGTTCTCTTTCTTTAGTTGTTTTATGCTTTAAAATTATAAAAGTAAAATTAGAAAGCATAAAGCAGGTTTCTCATTATTTTTAAAATATATTATGTACATATTTATAAGATTATGTCTTTGTTGCTTTGTATGTCCCTCCCCCATGGTATAACCCCTGCTTTCACTATATATGATGTTGGTATATGTGGAGGGGAAGGGAAAAAAGAAATCATTAAAACAGGGATACAGGAGGACCCATTGCAACAATGAGATGTACAAGTTGTTATGTCGAAAAACGAACTTTACAACTTTGGTGGGGGGGGGACAGGGGGTGGGGGGAGGATACAAAAGGATGGGAAGGGGAAACAAAGGAGGAGGCTACAATGCTTGATAAGAAATGTGCTCATTATCTTACCCATGTAACTGTAACCCCTCTGTACAGTATTTTCACAATAAAAAATATATATATATGTACAATCCAAGTCCACACCTTCCTGTGAATAAGAGTTATGTTTATTATATTCTCACTAAGTAGTAACAAATACCTAAAGGGCCTACAGGTTTGTGGGCAAAATGTCCCCGTCTGTAAGCATCATCTATTGCTTCCAGAAGTGCTGGAACATGCGAACCAAATCTTTTTATTCGATCAGTTTTACTATCTTTCAACTCTTTTAGTTGCCTCTGATTATAGTTCATTGCTTGCTTCACATCGAATTCTTCTCTCCTGAAAAATGAAAGTAGAGAACCAAAACAGGCATGGGATAGGTATATAGAAAAGTTTAGGTTCTATTCGTTTATTAGCCTGCATGTTAATAAAACAATCCATCTAATTAGAACTCATTATTTGAAAATAATTTTGTTACCAGACTCCTAAATATTCAGGAGGCAGAGGTTCAGAGGATTATGGTTTGAAGCCAGTCAAGGCAAAAGAGTCAGAGACTATCTCTATAATAACTAGCAAAAACCAGAGTCGAAGCATGGCTTAAGTGGCAGTGTCAGCCAAACAAGCAACCCAAGCAATGTGAGAATGAGTTCAAATGCCAGGACTGGGGAAAAAAAAAAAACAGCAAAGTAATAACCTGAGAATCCCCAAATGACTCAAGAAGACAGACTCTGGGAAAACACTTTGAAAAGATCGCTCATTTGTATAAGAAATGTACCAAACAACAAAAAAATGTATGTTTTATAAGCAGCAAAACTATATGATGTTCAAATAACTAAATAGATTTTAAGGATTCTGAACTTACCTAAGTCTGTTATGCTCTTCTTTGTACTTTTCTATAGCTTGCTGGAATTGTTCAATTTCCTGATTGACTGAATTTTCCTGATCCTGTAAGGACTTCACTCTCTCTTTTAACCAACAGATCTTTTTCTGCCTTTCCAATCGCTCAGGTTCCAAAGATTGATCACTACTAACAGTAAAGAGTAAAGTAGGAAAATGTCAAATTAAAAAAAGATATATTCCAACACTGAAAAAGTATAAGCTAATTTAATAAAATATCATTAATAACACAAGATATAAATACTACACTGCACTTAAATTACGTATTTATGACAAGATATGTGAAAATTGTAGAGTAACTCTTACCTTTTCTTTAGCTCTTCAATTCTTTTACAGAGCTGCTCATCATCTTTTTTTAATGCTTTATATTCATTTAGTGACCGATTATACAAAACCTAACAAAAAATTGGACATATTGTAATAATTTGAAAAAACAACTATTCCATTCAAGTCCACTTTTGGCTAATTTCAAAAATTAGAGGCTGCATTATGTACAGAAATATGATTTTATAAGAAAGTACATATTTGAAACCTCTACATTTTTTATTAATTTATTTTATTATTGTTATGGAAGCGATGTACAGAAGGACTATAATTACAGTTACATGAGTGAGGTAATAGGTGTATTTCCTTTTGTACAGTATGTTCTGTTCCCTCATGCTCTCTCAGTCCCTCCTTCCCATCTCCACCCATGAGTTGCATAGTTCACTTTCACAAATGTCCAGTGAGTTCCACTGCTGCACTTTTCCACCTGTTTTCTCCTCAAGATATATACTTGAATATACCATATGTAAGGAAAGGACAGAATCATCAAAAAATATAAATATAAAACTAAAAAAATTAAAATAAAAAATAGAGGTCTTTTGTTTCCCTATCTTGTTCATTTATGTATATATATATAATTTTATGTTAATATGAAGAAGTGCATAGGCATTGTGCCTTGAATATCCTCTTTTGTTCTGTGTAGGAGGAGCTAGAATCCTGTATAATTTATCATATCCCAGTGTATTTTAGATCTAATTTCTATGTATCAAAGAGAATATGTGCCATTTGTCTCTCTTAACATGGCTTATCTCATTCAACATGATTGGTTCTAGTTCTATCCATATCCCTGCAAATGACATTATCTTACTCTTTCTAATGGCTGTGTAAAATTCCATTATAATATAGATAGCATATTTTTTAGATCCACTCATCTACTGTGGGGCATCTGGCCTGTTTCTCTATCTTGGCTATTGTGAATAGTGGTAGCAATGAACACTGATGTACAGATGTCTTTATCAATCCTGGCCCTTGATGTTCAGGGTAGTTGCTCAGGGGTGGTATGGCTGGGTTATAAGGAAAAATCTATGCTTAATTTTTTGAGGAACCTCCAGACTGATGTCCAGAATGGTTGTACTAGTTTACATTCCAACCAATAGCACAGTAGGGTTTTCATACATCCCCAACAAACATTTGTTGTTGTTCAAATTCACAATGTTGGCCAATATAACTGGGGATGAGATAGACTCTCAGAATTGTTTTCAATTTGCATTACCTTTATGGCCAGGGATGATGGTGAGCATTTCCTCACATATTTCTTTGTCATTCTTACCTCTTCTTCTAGAATTAGATTATTAACTTATACGTATATGTATTTCTTTGCCCGTTTAGTTAGTGACTGGTTTATTAGGTCTAGGAGAGGCTCCTTGGCCTTTGATAAATTGCTGGTAAAATTCTTTTCCCAATTGGTTGGCTGTCTTTCTAGTTTAGTAACTATGTCTTAAGCTGTACAGAATTTTTTTGTTTTGATGTATTCTCACTTGTCATTTTTCATGCCTTTCTCCTATCTGTTGTGCCCCTAACTCTTTTCAAGAAATCTCTACCTTCACCGTAAGTCCTAATGTTTCTCTTATTCTCTCTTGTAGTGTTCAAAGTTTCAAGTCTGACAAATTCTTTGATCCAATTTTGATATTAGTGCATGGCGACAAATAGGGATCCACTTTTAGTTTTCTGCATATGGATGGCTAGTTTTCCCAACACCAATTATTGAAGAGGCTGTTCTTTTTTTCCCCCATTGTATATCTTTGGCTCCCTAATCAAATTATCAGATAAAAAAATTAAGTGTATGGTTTTATTTCTGGGAAACCTCTACATTTTTTAGAGTGAAAGCACACAGTTTTGACCCAGGTTACCTGACAGAGAAGGGCCAAGTAACAGTCTTTACATTTCTATGGAGTTTGCAATATTCAGGTTAAACATCTCTCTCACCTCAGCTTCATTGAAAGTTCTTTTCTTTTCAGTGAGATCAGCTTTCAACGCCATACATTCTGGGGCTCGTGCTTTTGTCTCTTGACTAATCTTTTCTAATTTATCTTGAATATCTTTATATTTATTTTCTGCATCATTAAGTCTGACCTTTAACAAAATAATATTATTGAAATATTTTCCTTCTGAGAAAAAAATTTTATATATGATTTATACTACTATAATAAATTTAATATTACTCAAGACATCAGATAAACATACATAAAATATTAAGATATAATTTAGTTTGACCCACATTTAGTTAACAACATGTGTTAATTTCTGAGGTTACAAAGCTGTAACAGAAAGTCTCTCACTCTCACTGTGAGTCTACAGGAAGATAACAGATGATCAAATTTGCATATAGTTTACTCCAAAAGCACGTGGAAGGCAGGCCGGAGGGAAAAATTAAAGATTTGAGATGTTAATATAATAATGTAGAACAAAAATTTTAAGGGATCAAAATGGGACACTGACAACATGGACCATACATTTAACTCCCTGTCTCAGGAAATCTGGCTTCTGGGTTCTAAAATTATCCTATTATCCTAGTACTCCTGTATTTCTCAATGAACTCAAGAATAAAAGCTTTATAGTCTAGTACTTCTTGTCAGAAACAAACTTCCATCATCCACTGGCTTGCAAGATCAGCGGCCCTCACCACAACCAAGCTCAGGCTCATGACAGCCAAACAGTATTGTTTTTTAAAAAGACAGCTACAACAACCCACAGAAAAAGCACAGATCTGCTTTAACAGAATAATAAATTCAACTGTAACTTCAATGAAAACTTCTACTTTTATAGGTCAGAAATAGACTAATATCACAATCTCATGATTTAAGTCATTATATCTGCATTAAAAGGAACTATAACTTACTTGTTGTTCTTCCATTTTCCTGTTGAGTCTAGCAGCACGATCTTCTCCAATTTTGATATTATCTCTAATAGCATTCAGTTGCTTTTCAATTTCATTGACCTAAAATGAAATATATGGCAAATTATTAAGATTAATAGTGATGAAATATATTCTAAATGTGACAAACTAGTAAATAAGTAAAAATTACCACTGCCCAAGCCATTTCATGTTTCAAATACTCTAGGTTAGTCTTCATTGTACTTAAACCAGCAATACTTTGAAAACGTTCTTCTTTCTCCAAACACTGGCGCTTTAGTTCAGTGAGTCGCTTAAAAGAAAAAAGAATAATTTCTTAGTAACTGATAAAAAAAAAAAAATCTTGTTCATGCCAAAACCAAATGTAATAGTTTGCTAATATCTGCAATACAAAATGGTCAACTATTCTTCACAGAAGAGCAAAAGAATTAAAAGGCTCAAGATGACAATTCCATAAACCCACTGTCCCATTTTTCTTTTTACTCCATCTTCACAGGCCGTAAAGGCAAAGCACAGGTATATGCAGTAACTATTCCAAAGATAATGTAATGATCAGAAAGAATTTATAACCAAAGATCAAACAAGTTATGATTTGTATACCTAATGTTTTAGTTACCTTAAAAAAACACCAAATAAGTATTAAATATCATGCCATTAGAACAGACTGCATATTCTGTACAGTCTCTCTCACTTCACTCCTATCTTCCATATTAAGCAAGAACTTAAACCTGTAGATATTATTTTGTCTTCTAGATCCAATTCACTTTCCTTTTCTCCAAGATTATTTTAATCAATTATCACTTTATACGAATCTCACATATAGCTTCATTCTCCCCTCCTCCTCTTGCTTCAGATATAGAAACCATCAGATGGAAACCTTTTCAACTTCCAACAATCATAAGATACAAATCTAGGGCAGCTGTCTCTACCTGAAGCTACAAAATAGCTTCCATCCCCCTTTGTATATATTGGACCTTTGTCTCCCTACTGACTCTCAGGAGGTCAAAAACCATAGATCTTCTACTCCATATTTTATGCTTCCAACTTTACCCATTCTTATGCTTTAGTTTGTATTTCCACTTTATGAACAAAACTGTTACCCATCTGTCCAATGAGGGGTGTCTGGGCTGACTCCATACCTTGACTATGTGAACAGCACTGCAATGAACATGGTTATGGTAGCGGCTGTACTATACCTTGGTTTATCTTTGGGGGAGCTCAGGAATGGAAATACTGGATCACAGAGTAGATCTGTGGTTAGTTTTTTGAGGGACCTCCATAATGCTTAAAGTGGTTAAGCAAGTTTACATTCCCACCAATGTGTATTAAAGTTCTCTTTTGATCACATCCTCAGATTGTGTTACTGTTTTCTTAATAATTCTAAGGTAAGGTGGCATCTCAGTGTTGTTTTGATTTGCAGTTCCTTTATGGTTAGAACTGTTGAGGAATTCTTCATGTGTCTACTGACCATTTTTACTACTTCTTCTTAGAAGACGCTCTTTACCTCATTAGCCCATTCATTAATTGGGTTGTTGGTTGAGAGTTTTTAAGTGCCCCATATATTCTGGATATTATGCCACTAGCTGATGTATAGCTGGCAATAATCTCCCATTCTGCTGGGCACTGGTGGCTCACGCCTGTCATCTTAGCTCCTCAGGAGGCTGAGATCTGATGGTCACAGTTCAAAGCCAGCCCAGGCAGGAAAGTCCGTGAGACTCTTATCTCCAATAAACCACTAGAAAACCGGAAGTGGTGCTGTGGCTCAAGTGATAGAGCACTCACCTTGAGCTGAAGAGCGCAGGGATAGTGCCCAAGCCCCAAGACCAACCAAAAAAATAAAATAAAATAAAAAATAATCTCCCATTCTGTAGGCTATCTTTTTAGGTTGTTGGTAGTTGTTGCTATGTCCAGCAATCTATGTTGTATCATGCAGAAACTTTTCAGTTTGATACAATCCCATTTATTACATCTTTCCTTGATTTGCTGTGCTTCTGGATTTGTACTCAGAAAGTTCTTCCTGTGCCAAAAGAAGTATTAGGATGTCTCTCCTACTCCATCTTGTAATAGCTTTATGGTACAGATCTCACATTAAGGTCTCTGGTTCATTTTTAATTGATGCTGGTGCAAAGTGATAAGTAAGGATCCAGTTTCAGTTTTTTCCACATTCACCACTGTCAAAGTAAGGAATCAGACCAAATGGCCCTCAATGGACAAATGGATTAAGAAAACATGGTATATATATACACAATGAAATTTTACTCATCCATTAGAATGAACATTGTATCATTTGTAAAGAAATGTAAAGACCTAGAAAAAAACTGTTAAGGGATGTCAGGCTTAGAAAGACAAAGGCTGCATGTCTTCCCTCATATGAAAGCTGGAATTAGCTTATTAACTTAAAAGCGTATGTGTTGGGTGGTATGCAAAAGTGTATATAAATGTATAAACTGAAATATGGTAGTTTCAAGGGAGAACTTGTATTGCAAATTCCTTAGAAAGACTAAGTCAACATTTAACAAAATCAACATGAGGAAGTAAATACTTAAAAGGGGTGAGTTGGGGTCAAGCAGAGGAGGGAAGATGCAACAAGAGGAGAAGGGGGAGGAGAAAATGCAGTCAATGTAAATCCTACAAAATTAAGAAAAGTGAGGGAAGGAATGTGATAGGAGGAATGAGTGAGAATGTTGAAAGGGATGGCACTGATCAAGATGTATTGTATTCATAAACTGCTTTGTTAAGTGGCAACTCCATTGTAAGCTACTTAATAGTCATGCACACAAGGACATTCATTCCTCATCTTCATATGCTATTTCTTAAAGACATAACTAGTTAAGCAGAGGGCTAATTTTAAGGAATAGGACATATAGCTAACTATGAACTTTTTGTAGTACTAGAATTTGAACTTAGAACTTTATACTTATTAAAGGCTCTACCAACTTGGCCAGTGCCTATATGCTTAGAAAAATGCTTCTTCTTTTCTAACATTTTTTATTAATATCAATTAGTAGTACTGTTGAATAGTTTCTACATGCATGTAATATAACTTGCTTAGACTTACTCTCTTCCCTCAATCTCCCTCCTACCGCTATTTAAGCTTCACTGTTTTTAAACATGTACATAAATATTTTGACCTTATTTACCCTCCTTCACTCTCCTCTATCCTACTTGAATCCTCACCCCTTAAGACCTGTTTTACATTCTTGCAAATACAGGCATTATATTCAATGTATATTATACAGAAATCAAACTATATAACTTGAGGGTAGTGATGGGGGGGTGGAATCAAGGAGAATGGTGTAAGGGATGACATTGATAAAGATGTCTCATACTCATAACCACACTTCTGGAGTTATAATCTCTTTGTACAACTAATAAAAATTGTTTTGCCATCTTCATTTATATGCATAATATATTCAGTATAACTCAAACACTAATATTCTCTTTTCCTCTCGCTTCTCTAACCCTCTCAAACAGTCCCACAATTATGCACTGGGTATGTTGTTATATAATATATGGACACAGTCCTTAAACTTCATAACCAAAATATCTCTAACTTTGAGAACAAGGTACACCATGGAAAAAGTGGGTATTTTAAACCCAAACTGGCCTCAAGAAAGAAATTTTTTTCTGATTTTTATCTTTTAAATAATAAATGTCAAATATGCAAATATTACCTGTGTATAAAAACAACATACTCCAAGAAAGGACATTGTATTAATTCTATGGGTTTCAGTTGTTCCTTAATATACTACCACATTAATACAGGTGTGAAAGAACAGTATGTAAAGAATCAAAATAAATATAAATATGCTGGTGTTTGATTTTTGAGTTTTCACTTAGTGAATTACCATAACTATAGACCTAACTTAAAATAAACATTTCTCATAAACAGAGGTACAATGGCAAGAGTGATCTAATAAATATGGTATTCAAAATTTCATTCTATCTTGAAAGTAAAATGTTGCTAAAGACTCGACTGATCTTTTAACAAAACAGTAAGATACAGACTCATGTAAAACTGGTGGAATATCTTAAGTAATATAAGTCATCTTATTTGGAAATCTCTGGTTATCAGACAGAAAGCTGGATCTTCAGGAATCTTAGACTTTCAAAAAAGTCTAACAGATATAACAAACTGTTGTAAACCATGGTTGGTGGCAGTGCCTTAAAATTTGAACTATTTGCATGGCTGCCAAGTTGATGAGTACTGCTGTGACAGCTGCTACCAAGCTATTAGCTGCTTAAAGAATGCTAACAATTTAAGAATGCTAACAATTTGCTGATGTAATGAGTCCAGCTACTATATGTCATTATAACTGCATCTCATGTTTAAGATCAACCTGCAGAAACTGGATTCTTTGTAATGTTTTCAAACTATACTGGAAATTAGTGATAGCTTAATTTGGAAATAATTACTCATATATCAAGGTTAAAAAATATAATGTATTTATAGTTTAGTAGAAGAAATAAGACATGTACATACCCATTATTACAAAAATAATTGTTAATGAATTAAATTAGAAAGCAAGTATATTTCAGAGTGCTTTTGTTCCTTTTGGGGAGGTGGAGGACAGCATGGAGGGTAGGCACTCTTACAGTTGAACTACACCTGTAACCCTGACTTCTGCTGATTTCTTCTGAGATAGGGTCTAGCTTTCTGCATGGGCACAAGCCTGAACATAATCAACTCAGCTCTGTTAGGCTTACCGTGAAGCTCAGGCACAAGGCCACTCCATCCAGCTCTTGGTATGGAAGAGGTAAAGAAAGTTTTTTCTCACATTGGTCTCAAACCACACATCTCCCAATATCATCCTCACAAACAGCTAAGATTACAGTCATGTGTCACTACCTCATGATTACATTAATAGCACCTGGCTACTTTCAGTTTTGGGCCCCCACCCCCACCCTCATAGTGTCTTCTGCTAACTTTTCCAGGACTTGTCTCCAACCAATACCCTTCTTTCTACATGTTCATACACATCAGGTTTGATGAACATGTTTGCTTTACAAAGAGAACCTCAATCAATTTGTCCAGGCTGACATCAAGCCTTAAGGCATCTTTGCCTTAACTAGGAGTACAGGTGTACTCCTAGGCTAGAGAAAGGTAATTTTTTTTTTTTGGTAGGTCGCGGGGCTTGAACTCTGGGCTTAGGCGCTGTCCTTCAGCAATTCAGCTCAAGACAAGTGCGCTACTGCTTAAGCCACAATGCCACTTCTGGTTTTCTAGTGGTTTATCGGAGATAAAGAGTCTCATGGACTTTCCTGCCTAGGCTGGCTTCGAACCGCGATCCTCAGATCTCAGCTTCCTGAGTAGCTGGGATTACAGGTGTGAGCCACTGGCACCCAGCTGAGAAAGGTAATTTTATGATACAATTACCATAACTACTATAGAAATTTGGTTTATTTCAAAAAGTTATATGCTATTTACAAACCTCTTCGCCTTGATTTATCTGCTCCTTTGTTCTTTCTTTTGTCTCCATAATGTATGAATAATCTTCCTTCATCTGTTCCAGTTGCGTTGCTTTCATAAAGAACTTTGTAAATCAAAAGAAAAATACAAGTAAGAGTTTTAAATTTCCATGGATCTATGAAAAATAAAGACAAACTTGACTCCTGACAACTAGACTCATGTAAAAAAAGATTAAAAATACAAGTATGTAGATAAAAACAGAACTGTTAAGTAAACTCCTGCTATGTTCACATTTACATGTTAATGGGTACTGTTCTTCATGATTCACAAGAGCAAGCCCTTTGTGTGTAAGAGTAAATGTAATTCTGAAAACTCATGTGCACAAATTTTTCCATCCTTTAAGTGAAACAAACAGCACTGTTATCCTCAAAAGTAGTTAAATTGTAAAACTATTTAGAACAGGAAATATTAAAACTTACTAAAAACACTATTACCTCTCCACTTCTCTTCCCCTCCCCAACTCCCTCTCCCTCAATTACTTTGGGGACTTGATATCAGGCCCTTATTCTAATTTGGTTTGCTAGCTCATTATCAGCATTCTACTCAATCCATTCTTTTAGCCAGACATTTTGCTAGTTAACTGGAGAAGCAGTCTCATGGAAATTTCTTCACAGGCTGGCTTTGAACCATAATCCTACAGGTCCCAACTTCCTAAGTAGCTAGAAATTGTTAACTTTTAAATTTTTAAACAGTTTAAAATTTCTAAATTATTGTTCAATAAATATTATTCAATTGTTCCTTTGTGTTTCCTTAAAGTTTATTTCTTAAAAGTAATCCACTCTTACACTGGGCACTGGTGGCTCATGCCTATAATCTGGCTACTCAGGATGCTGCGATCTGTGTATCATGGTTCAAAAGGCAGCCCAGAAGAAAAGTGTGTGAGCTCGGTGCCTGTGGCTCATGCCTGTAATCCTAGCTACACAGGAGGCTGAGATCTGAGGACTGCAGTTCAAAGCCAGCCTGGACAGGAAAGTCTAATTAACCACCAGAAAACCAGAAGTGGCACTGTGTCTCAAGTGGTAGAGCACTACCTTTGAGCTGAAGAGCTTAGGGACAGTGCCCAGTCCCAGAGTTCAATTAACCACCCAGAAACTGGAGTGAAGTTGTGGTTCAAAGTGGTAAAGTGCCAGTCTTGAGCAAAAAAGCTCAAGGACAGTGCCCAGGCCCTTAATTCAATAATTATTCTTTAAGAATTAAAAGACATAAAGTAAAAACAGACCTGACAAGAAAATTATACACGCTGTCTTACTTAGCAGGCTTCTTATCTATTTATTCATTATTATTTTAAAAACCTGACTTTGACAAAAAAGAGATCTCATCATCTACTATGCAGGCATGAATAAAGTACATTGGGGGGAGTTCATTTGTATTTGCTGTGGTGTTTCTTACTTTGTATTTGTCTCCCTCATTTTTCGACTGTAAAAACTGCTTGCTCATCTCTTGTGTTAAAACGGACACTGGGTTATCCACCTGAAACAAATTTTTTTAAAAAACATCAATTTTTAACATTTCACCTTAGTATTATCTTCAAGAAAAACCTGAAAGATACATAATTGACATGGGGTAAACTTCATGATACCAAAATAAATGAAAGTCACATTCAACCTTTTATCATCACAGAGGGCACAACATCAAGAACTCACAAGTGTTGTCTTGGAAGGTTTTATACTTCCATAAAGATTACACTACCTTATGCCACTGCAATCACAGGACAACTGCATGGGAATATACCCAGAAGAGAAGTCAGCTGTCTTGAGTTTTTGTTGTGCTGTCCCACTAACTTTAGTGAGCTTTTCCAACTATACACAGTACAATTTGGTTACTACTAATCAGAATTATAGTGATAAAAATTGTTTCTCTCACAGCTCTGATTCCAGATGTCCTATGTGTTTATGTTTTAACTAAATATAAAACGAATAGAAATGAAGTAATTTATTTTTTTCTGGAGGAAGAGTCATCTAAAATAAGTCATTGCTTCAACTATCTTTGACTACCAATTTGAAACCATCAAAGAACAGTGGGAAATGTGCTTTTTGGTTTTTGGTGGGTTTTTTTTTTGCCAATCCTTAGCTTGAACTCAGGGCTTGGGCATGTCCCTGAGCCTCTCTGTGCTCAAGGCTAACACTCTATCACTTAAGCCACAGCACCATTTCTGTCCTTTTCTGTTTATTTGGTACTGAGGAATCAAACCCAGGGCTTCATGTATGCTAGGCAAGTACTCTACCACTAAGCCACATTCCCAGCCCATGGAAATGTGTTTTTTAAGGGGGGATAGGGATGGGGATGAAGAACTTGTTTCAAAAAAATTCAGGATCATGAATCAACTATATCTTTATTTTAATGACAAAGCAATTTCTATGCTAAAAACTCTTGTTCACAGGTAAGAGATTATATAAGATCAGCATAAATGTAGGGTAACTCTTTAAAACTCTTCATTTTTACTATGTGTACAATACAGATTACGTAACATTACTAAGACATGAACTAAAATTTTTCTTTTAAATAAAATGCTGGGCTATTCTCTTCTAAAATAATGAAAAGCATTTAAGTAAAGAAATAAACAACAATTATAAAGAAATCATTACATCTATTACATTGTTTTAATTTTACAGACTCTGCCACATAATTTTTTACAATACCTCCTGAAACATTAGTTTCACATTGTATCTGGACACTTCAAAGTAAAATTTTACACATTAGCTTTATTATCAGATATTTTATCAACAATTTGGGATTAATCACTTCATCAACATTTATTGTCTTTCTCTGTAACACTTTGATTGTATGTGAAATGGGCTTTTAGTCTGTATGCAATTCTTAGGGTTATGGGAGAATTTTGTAGATTTACCTTTTAATACCTCGGAATAGGCAACACAGGAGAAATAATCAGATTAATTCAAGAAAATTCTAAATACACTTCTCTGTCCTAATTATTCTAGGTCATCACAAGCCAATAGAAACATGCTATCCACACATAAAATTTAATATTTTAGTATTTCACATTAAAAATGCCAAAAGTACAAAATGTTACTAATGTATATTAATCTACTGTAGTACAAAAATGCTATCTTTAATATGTAATCAACAAAAAAGAAACATTAAGTTTAAAGTCTAGCACTTTGCATTTCAGCATATCTCAATTTGAGTTGATTAACACCTAGAATGCTTAGCATCTATGTATGGACAGAAGCTACTATATGGACTCTGTTAACCCCAGTCTTTTTTTGATCAGTGAACCCATATCTTTACTTATGGCTTAATAAGACAATATAGGAAGAGAATTAAATGATTCATGGTAATAAATGCCAAGTATTTCAAGAGAAAATAAATAGGTTTTATATTTTCAAGGCTGTAGGAATACATAGAAATAGGCTTTATTCAACTTTCCACAAAATGAAAGCTTTCTAATGAAGTTATAAGAAGCCCAGGGTAGAGGTGATTTCCAACCACTGTGCTTACTGCAGGACCATCAAGTAGAGATCCCCCAGGGCAACTATACTGGATGCTCAAGATTCTCCCAACACTGATGGTTCCTTAATTCTAACGTTAGGGCTTTTGGGTTATTTTTAATGAAATGTTATGTTCTAAGCTGGAAAGTATTTGCTCTATTATCTGGTTGTCCTCAATTTTTAATGATAGTGTCTTAAAACCTGCATTGCCCAAAATGGAAGTCCAATCCACATGGTTTTTTTTCTCTTTATGAAGTTTAATACAATCTAAATTTCAATTTTTCAATTACATATTTCAAGTGGTCAAAGGCCCTTTTGACAACTTGAAATATGTAACTGAAAAATTAGTAGCTACCCTAGTATACAGCATCCCATATGTTCTTAGATGGCTTTTTCCTAACTCAAACTGGGTAAAAGACGCAAACTACTAATTGTTTTTTTTCTTCGATAATTAGTTTTGGTATTTTTAATCCTGGGATAGGTACAACAGACAGAATAGTAGAATGAAACAAAGATGCCAAAGATCCAACCCAGACTCTAACAAAAACCACACCTTTACATCCTTAGGTGCAAATTTATCTTTTTGCTGACTTTTAGTTTCTCACCTGCAAAACAAAGGATCTGAAGCATATGATCTCTAAAGATAATTCCACTGTTAATGTTAGAGGAGTACATATTCCTCATTTCAATTAATTCAGCCGAAGTATCTTAACAGAAAGGACTCAAACCTTGTCTCTTGCAAGTGTGATCAATAACTTCAGAGTACATAAAGAAATGTTTGTTTCTTTTCAGAAGAAATGTTCTTCCTTCAAGAATTACCTGGTATTTTGAATGCAGAAGAAAGCAAAGAAGTTCTACAGCCTTATCAACATTAATTTTAGCACATATCAGTTTAGACTAAATGTTCTTTACTGCTATATCAAATTAAAGGTACTATATTAAACATTAAACTTCATGCTCAAGTCAGGCATGGTATGGTTCACACCTGTAATCCCAGCTACTTGGGCGGTGGAAATAGGAGACCGTATGTACAAGATAGCCTGGACAAAAAAGATGATGAGTCTACCCCAAAGAACTAGGTGGATATGGTGTTGCATGCTTCTAATCCCACCAGTTACTTGGAAGTTGAGGTAAGGGAACTGCCAGTCCTGGGCAAGAATGTAAGAAAATCGACTGAACATAAATATGTCTCAAGTAATACAGCCACCAAAAAAAAAGTAAGAAAAAAAAAATCATGTTACACTGGGAAATTTTAAAGAGCTTCACTAAAAAATTTATAGTACAACCATTCTTCTGGTGGTCAATTTATTTACAAGATCATTTTAATTGTTATATGCCACACGTAAAACCACACCAAAAAAACCAGTTGTATCAACTTAATAAATCAAATTTGTCTTACCTGAATGTTAAAGTGATCAAGAATTGCAACCAGCTCTTCTTTCTTAGTAGAAACTAAAGTCCCTAGTTGTAAGAAACATAAAATGACCAGACTGCTTCTAGAGCGATAATACAGGAAAAAAATGTATAATTATTTACAAAATGTAACTACTAATTACCTTTCATTGTGTCAACAAAAAAGGTACAACTAAGTATGCCTAAATCTGAATGGACTGGGTTGATATCCTAGTCATAACAGAAGTATACAGAGAAAGAAAGAATGTGATATGCAGTTAAGTACCTATTTCTTCTTGCAACTAACCATATTACCTTGTTTCTCACCAATCTCTTCTTTCCAATAACTCTAAACCTGAACCTCCCTTCTTTTTCCTTCAGCTATCTCTGTAGAAATCATAAAAAGGAAAGGGGGGGGGGTTGCAGTTGAGAACAAAATGTCACAGCCTGTATCAAATCCATCAAATTCTGTAATCATAGCACTGCACCCGGAATGTCCCTTAGAATAATCAGATTTGTTGTGGTTTCAAATGTCTGAGAAAAAGTGTCCTTTAAATGAATATTTGAGGATTTACTAGTATTTCATATAAAATGAAAACACAAACCAGCTCCACTTTTTAGTTTGTAAGACCGGCCTCCATCCACGCTGATGTGCTGTTGTACCACGATGGTGTCACCATACACATTTGCCCTGTAGGCATCATCTCCTCTGTTCCGTAATGTTATTGAGATATCTGCTGAGCTAAAACAATGAGGCTGAGTTAAGTCACATAGAGGTAAAGTGCAGTTATAATAGTAGGTTATGATTTTCAAAAATCTAAATAATCTGTAAATCATTAGAAAATTAACTTTTCATTGAAAGTTGATGGCACAGTCTCCTAAAGAAAACTGTTAAAGATACTGTGCCTGACAATATTATGCTTAATAAAGTGTAATCAACTATTCTGTGCAAAAAAGCAACATCATATTCACACAGAAAACATTAAATTGTGGCTGTTTCACATCATATAGATAAGTGATACATTTTCATATAAAGATTGTATCAACATTACATTGTTGATGGCTCTGAATTACATAATAAAGCATTATGGTAACAGCAGACCTTTAATATGCATGGTACAGTAATGATTTTTCTAAGATTAGAATTAAAGAACTTTTCATTTTTCAATTACTTGGGAATTAAGAAAATAAAACTATCTGATGTTAAGAAATATAAATTGGGAAAGAGCAGGGAGGTGATTATGTGGCTCAGAAGTTATTTTCTATGTATCTTTTCTTCTCTTAGAAGGAACTAGAAATCTTTTGAGCAATATGTATCTTATTCAGGTTGGATTCTTGAATAGTTATAGAAAAGGAAAGTCTACTATATAACCTATTGTATATTGGTATTAATAGTCAACATTTCTATAATTCTAGGCATTGAGTACATTAGATATACTGGGAGAGAAAATAATAGAATTTAAGGCCTTAGTTGTCCTGAGAGACAAGGATTCTTTCAGTGGTATATGGTGTAATATGAAGAAGAATGAAGAGGGACTGAGGCTGCAGCTCAGAGAGAAAGCCTGAGAAAGCAAGAGACAGAGAGGAGAATATGAATTTGTGTGTTATCTGTTATGGGAGGGAAATTAAAGAAGAGCAGAACAAGGAAAAAGAAAGAGAGCCAGGAGAGAAATCAGTCTGGAGAGAGAACTGTTAGTAGGCAAAGGTAACAAGTCCACAATGATGCAATGGATAATTAATACAACAATTAATATATGAAGGTAATTTACAGAAAAAGAAATATAAATGTGAAGCCAGGAAAGAGTAACAACTGTTTAGCCAAGTCTTCCATCAGTAGATTAAAAAAAATGATTTGTGATTTTTACATCACCATATAACTCTGAAAAAATCCTTGTGTCTCATACAACTAAAGGTCCTCAATTCTGTTACATTCTTTCCCAGTGCAAGATTGCTCATTTTCTCTAATGTGTTCAGTGCCTAGAATTTTAGAAACTTTGACTATTAACACCAATATATAATAGCATGATCATACTCATTAAGGATATAAAATCAAAGTCAGAAAAATAGGATACTATTTTGAAATTCTTAGCAAACTATGGAAAGCAATTTTGTGCAAAAACACCATGGCTAATCAGTGAATTTGCTCTTACCATCATCATATCAATATGGTCCTGTGATTTTGGATTCAGTTCAAGACCCTAAAAGGTACAATGTATACAAGTAGATAAATGGAGTCCAGAAAAGTAACAAGAGCATTGTACAGGAGGGCAGCATATACCAGTAATTCCCCAAAACAATGGGTCACGTTGGCAGGAAGCACAAGAGAAAGGAATGAAAAGCTATGAAATCCTTGCTCCAGTTCTAGAAGCTACTCCATTCCTGTTGGTCTATATGAAGTGAGATTCTACAGCAGCTGCTTATTGCGTAAGAAATTAAAAGTACATGCAGAAAGCACTTACTTCTGTCCATCTTTCACAAAACCTTTTAAAGAGGATCCTCTATTGGTAGCAATTGCTTTTCCACCAAGACCGACTATGAGAGCTGTAAGGACGGCACTCTTGCCACCTAAAGAAACAGGTTTGAAAAATTCACACAAGGCTGACATCTATAATTTGGTGCAAAAAGATTTCTGAATGAATTAGTCCTGTCTTAAAATAAAACGCTATAAATTCATATTATTTTCTTCCAGTGCCAAAGCAGCAAACAGGTTGGACATATATCTTGAAATATTTAATGTTGATTTTTTAAAACTTTTTTTTTTGGGGGGGGGGTCGGTCACGGGGCTTGAACTCTGGGAGTGGGCACTGTCCCTATGCTCTTCAGCTCAAGGCGCGCCCTCTACCACTTGAGCCACAGCACCACTTCAGGTTTTCCAGTGGTTTTTTTGAAGATAAGAGTCTCATGGACTTTCCTTCCCGGGCTGGCTTTCTACCGGACCCTCAGACCTCAGCCTCCTGAGTAGCTAGGATTACAGGCGTAAGCCACCGGCACCCAGCTGATTTTTTTTTAATTGTACCTTTCAAGAACCATACCACTTTGGTTCATCAAACTAATAAATTAACTTATTCCTCCATTTACATTTATGTACTAAGTTTGTATCATTTTCATTGCATTCTAACTTAGTTATATTTGTTAATTTAATTATATAACCCAATTTATTTTTTTGCCAGTCATGGGGCTGGAACTTACAGCCTGGGTGCTGTTTCTGAGCTCTTTTGTGCAAAGCTAGCACTCTATCGCTTAAAGCCACAGCGCCACTTGCAGTTTTATGGTGGTTTATTGGAGCTAAGAGTCTCACAGACTTTCCTGCCTAGGATGGCTTTGAACTGAGATCCTCAGATCTCAATCTCCTGAGTAGCTATGATTACAGGTGTCAATCACCAGTGCCTGGCTAACTTAATTATATATCACAAAGTCTCAGACATTAGAAACTATTTTAACATCCCTAAATGCAAAGCTCCATATGCACAGGAACTCTGTCTTTCATTCAGTGATGTACCTCAATATCTAAGCATACTGTACACTCACATACTTGTTGAATAACTTACATAGAAAAACACTGACAATGTTACACAGATGTTACATAATATTCTGGCATTTTATTTTGGTATATTGTTGTTGTCTAGTTCTTTAAAAATCATTCTTTTTACCCATTCTACAATTTCAAAACCACTTAACAATCACCTACAACATGGTTAACTATTTTCTGAACTCCTTGATCAACACATTAAAAAATGAAACCCTTTAGAAAAAACAAAAGTAAAATAGACTGGAGGATAACAAATGCTTGAACCACTGGCCTAGAAAGCATGAGGCCCTCCCCTCAGTTCAAGCCCCAGTACCATTTCACGGGGGCCACTTGCCCTATAAAAAAGAAGCTACGATTCTTGCCTGACCTCCTTTTCCCTATAGTACTGATCCTGTTCTCTGTCCATACTTTCCTCCCCAACCTTTTTCCTTCTGGAACGAAGGGTAGAGAAGGATAACCAAAGAACAAGAATGGAACTGTGGAGCTATACACATGTCCTTCCCAGTTTTCACCCTTTGCCCTCCATGTTTCACCTTTCTAATTCATCCTCCACTGTGGCCAGTTTGTCTCAAAAACGCTGGCCATGTTTCCTCAAGACTTTTATGGGTCTCCTCACTAACAGTTATGAACAAAATTTAAAAAATCTTTATTATAAAATTCAAGATCCTCTGCAATATAGTTTATGACAACTCTCTAGTGTCATTTTCTAACCCTTCCCCACCAAGACCACATGACAAAACCATGTAAGGTTATTCACATTTCCCATACATATATTGGTTTTTCTTCCGGGGGGGGGGGGGGTGAACAGATACAGGTGCTTAAGCTCAGGGCCTCACCTTCTTGTTCAGCTCTTTTTGCTCACAATTGGCACTCTATCGCTTGAACCATACATTCACTTCTGACATTTGGGGATAAGGGTCTCTTGGATGTGTCTTCCTGGGATAGTTATAAACCTCGATAATCAAACTCTCCATCTTCTGGGTAGCTAGGACATTTATATAATCTACTTTTCTAAACATCTGGAATGAACAATCTGCCTGGAACATCTCAGTTTTGTTCCAAATGAGACCTAAACAATCTATATTTCACTCAAGCATGAATACTATCTACACTTATAGATTTTATAAATCACAAGGGAAAGAACTGTTGGTGTCAAATTTGGATTCTGAGGTACTTCATTTGCAATCTACAACAATTTTATTCCACTTAAAACAAAAGGCTATCTTGACTTCAATCAGTCACCTTTTTATGGCATGGATTTCAAGATAAATAAATTTTAAAATAAGTTTCCAGGCACATGCCTGACTCCTAGCTACTAAGTAGGCTGAGGCAGAAGGTCAACTGAGCCCAGTAGCTCAAAGTCAGCCTGGGCAAAATAGTGAGAGCTGGTCTCAAAAAAAGTGGGGGAATGGGGGAGTCAATCCCTATTACTTGAATAATACTTAGAATTAATTCAATAGTTTAAGTGTAAACTGACAACAAATATTAAGAATATTCATAACCACAAGTTAAAAATGCAAATATCAATTTCAAAAAGCTCATACATTGTAATCCCATAGTACAATAAAAAAGAGGAGCAAACCACTTACTTCCATTGTTGCCAACAACAAAATTGACATTAGAACCAAATTTAAAAGGTCCAAGCATGGAATGGCACATGAAGTTTCTTAGCTGAATGCTCTCGATTATTCCAACTTCTGCTGCAGTCTATTAATAAATAACAGTGGAGAAAAAACATAAGTCTGCCCAATTCCCTCAATGTCATCATATGAACATTTGCTACAAAAGACCAATTAGTATTAACAATACAAAAAGTTACAAGAAGTGAATAATATTAACTTTAATGATTAATGGGAAATTTTCGGAGTCACCACTAATCTAGAAAAATTACAGTTTTATAATATAACAAAAATGACATTTTGATCAGATCATTTGTACTTCACACTGGAGAATATTTAGTAGCATCTACAGTTCTGTCTCTATTCACCAGATGCCCATAGCATCTGCCCACCAACTATGACAACCAAAAACAAATCCAGATACTGCTAAATGTCCTAGTGAAGGGGAATCCCAGGTAGGTTCATATCAATAGTTTTGGCCATGAATAATTGAAGTAAAATCAGCTACTGCAGATCAGTTAAATGGCACTTTTCTTTTGGTCCGTTGTGGGGCTTGAACTCAGGGCCTTGATGCTGTCCCTGAGCTTTTTTGCTCAAGGTTATTACTCTACCACTTTGAGCCACAGCACCACTTCTGGTTTTCTGGTGGCTAACTGGAGATAAGGGTCTCTCACACTTTCCTAACCGGGCTGGCTATGAATCTCGATCCTCAGATCTCAGCTTTCTGAGAAGCTAGAATTATAGGCATGACTTATTATCATTTTTAGTGGCTTAGAAACTCCATCTCTGTATTAGACACATTCTGATTAAAGAGAAAACTAATGTATATCTACATATAAGTATCAAAATGATTCATGATTTTCTAAAAAAAAATCTTCAACTTTGAGATAAGTGCAGTTTCACATGCACTTATTATAAAATAAGGATTGTATTTTGTCCTCTTTTTCTAGGGAACATTTTACAAGACTAAAGCACAATATCACAGCCAAGGTCCTGACAGAGCATTTCTACCATCACAAGCACCCATTAAGCAGTCCCATCACGGTTACACTCAATACACATCCCACTCAATAACCACCCAATACCTTACCCACTAGTCTGTTCTCCCTTTCTATAACTTGTGATTTTATGAATTTAAATGGAATCATTTAAAATGTAATTGGGATATACTCAGTTGTTTTGTCATTTACTTCTCTGCATTGTTAAGCAGTGTTTCTTGGGATAGGTGTACAGTTGTATTTGCTTACTGAATAATACATGGTTGTTTCCAGAGTTTAGCTATTACAAATAAAGCTCCTAGATATATGCAGGATTTTTCCTGAAGACAACTATTTCTCTGGAACATGTGCTGGGTTATACGCATGTTAAATTCCTCACAAAAAGTTCTAGATTTACACAGTCATTAGCCTCTATTTCCTTATGTTTTGATGCCTACAGTCTTTGGTCATAAAACTTCCAAAACACTCAGAAGTTATTTTACCTCAGCTCTTTAAAAAGTATATTGCTTTATCCTGATTACAAGTTATCATTGATAAAATATACACAAAAAAGAAATCAACCGAAAACTAGAACTTGGTAATTTTGCACTTACCAAAGTAGAGGTACCATTAGTGAAAGAAACTGTACATTCATCTTCATCACCATCTTTATCTAAATCCTCTAATTCTTCTTGTCTTGGTCTTTTTGCATTTTCAGGAGACAAGAAATTTTCTTCCTTTCTTTTGGCCATCAGGTCTGAACAAATTTCATAAAAACAATGAAGTAAATCAAATATAGTACCTATATGATTACATAATAAGCATTAATCATGACAAGATAAGTCATACAGAGTTTATTAAATTTTAAGTACTAGGCCCACTAATTTGACTTTAAAAATTAAATTAAAAAGTAAATTAAAGTCCTCTATCCTGCATGGGGGAAAGTGGCATGAAATAAAAAAAAAATGTTGGAAAGAAAAGGAAAAAGATTTCCCTAGAACCGCCACAAAGGAACCCAGCTCTACTGACTCTTAGCATTTTGAGACCGGAATTGGACTTTTAATTTCCAGGTAAGTAATACACTTTAAAAAGTGTCATGTAGCCAGGTACCAGTGGCTCACACGTGTATCCTAGCTACTCAGGAGGCTAAGATCTGAGGATTGCAGCTCAAAGCCAGACAGGGCAGATAAAGTCCATGATACTCTTATCTCCAATTAACCACCAGAAAACAGGAAGTGGCTTGTGGCAGAGTGCTAGCCTTATGCAAAAAAGCTCATCATCAGTGCCTAGGCCCTGAGTTCAAGCTCTACATCCACCACCTCCCCTCCCCACTCCCACAAACACACACACAAAAAAGTTTCATGTAATTCATCTGCAGTAGCTGATTTTATTTCAGTTTTTCATGGCCAAGGCCAAACTGTATTGATATGAACCCACCTGAATGTTTTAACTCCTAAATTCACAAAAGGTAGATTTTATTTGTGAAGCAGCAGCTTCTAGTTGCTTAGAGCTACTTAGCAGAAATAGCACAATACCTTCTAAGATTATTCAGAGTACTCATCCTGTATTTACAAGTGATCTACAGAAAATTAAATAAGATTTCTGATTTTTAATTCTTTAAAGAAGCATGTTTTTATTGACATAAATCGGTTACACAAAAAGAGATTTCCTTGTTATATTTCCACAAGTTTACATTACATTCCAATGACTCTCACCACCCTCCTCCCCCTTCATATTTGCTGTTCCCTCTAGGATGAGGAATCCCCCAACAGGTTTCCTGGTTCCCTGGTTCCATTTGCATAGTCTCTATAGTAATCTCTTTGGACAGTATTCAATCTTCTTTATTATCACAATCATCTCCCACTGGTCCCCACCCACCCAGAATCTGTTTCTCTTCTCTCTACCTATGCTGCCCTCATATATACTTGAAATGTGCTAGCTATTCATACTCTTTTTCCATTTTCCCTTTTCCCTCCTCTTCCTGAGCAGTCCAAAAAACATTCTGAAGCAGTGATGCACAAAGCTAATTGTTTCTCTGTTCTCTAATCAACCTCATCTAGTTTCCAAAAAATTATAAAATGTAAAGTTAAAATCTACAAGGGCATCAAAGAGCTTTTGTTTATATTTACCACACTAGAAATTAAACCTGAGAAATCTAAAAATGTACAATATACATTCCATACATCAATGACATCATTACATCATGTAGCCTCTAGAGAACTCCATTACACACTCAAATGAAGTTTCAAGGATCCTTGCACCACATTTTGCAAAATGCAAGAGATAAATAAATCCTTGAAATAGTGCTATAAACTAAAAAGTATACATACCTAGCAAGTAATCAAAGACCAGCAAGCAGCACCTCTATGTTGTGGGAACTTCTAGTATCTAAAATATCAGGCCACATTCTAGAGCAAGTAAACCAGAATCTACACAAGACTTCAAGAGATGTATAAAAACACTTTTACAAAGTATGAGAACTGATAGATCATACTGAACTCAGGCTTTACCATGATATACATAAATTGAATGCCATTTATTGGATTACAATTATCCAAAAGGCATTTACCTAAATTCCTTTCCAGAGAATAGTTCCATATAGTCACAACTATTTAACACCACCATCCTTTTCAGCAAATAATTTCATGTTGGTTTTGAATCTATTATGTAAGTAAAAACTTCAAAATCAACATTTTTAGCCATTTAAGAAAAAGCAATGTATAGTAATATATTCAGCTCCCAGATCATTATTCTTCCAGCAACACTTTCTTCTGTTTCTGCCATTCTTTTCTCCCATATCAATTACTTAGCAGTAATTTATCACAGAAGAGCAAAGAAACTATTATTTTCTGGTTTGTACAACACTGAATGTCCTTTTAGGCACTATTTTAATTAACATATGACCTGACGGCAGGCATTTAGTCATTGTAAACCGATTTGGTCATCAGAATAGAAAACAATTTTTCAAGTAAAATTAGTGGGAAGGGAGATGCACTAGGCTTAGTGTAATGAGGTTCTTACAATAAATGTGAGATTCTATGTTACACAGAAGATAATACACACTAAATATTTCATGACTTTTTTATTTACTGGGTAGAGCCTGAAGATTCATGGTTTGCTACTAGGTTGCCAAGGTAACTTTCATCTAACAAATACTGAACGATTCACCTTTTAAATTAATAATCACACTGTACACAGTGGCACAGGCCTGTGAACTTAGGACTGGGATAAAGGTGAGGTCTCTTAAAACAGGAGATGGTGAACTGGACATCAGCCTGGGATACAAAGGGAGATTGTCTCAAAACAACAACAGTAATAATAGTAGTAACAAAAGGAACAAAAAAACCAGGTATCACTTTGTAATTTAATGCTAATATTTTCAAAAAGTTATTAATGTATTAAGAAGTAGATAAGGTTAAAACAGTAAAGCTGTTATCAATCAGATAGACACATAAGCACACATAAAAGGTGTTTTAAATATTCTGGAATAAACAAACAAGAAAGCTCCTCTGGGCTTTTCAATATATTGATAAAGCTTTATACAATTTGATATTTACTTATTTACAATAAAAAATTAAAAATTAATAAAATTAAAATTAAAAAAAAATATTTTTGTGTGAAAAAACCGTACAGAGGAGTTACAATTACATGGGCAAGATAACAAGTTCATTTCTTATCAAGCATTGTTGCTTCCTCTGTTTCCCCTTCCCATTCCTTCCCATACTCCCCCTCACCTCTCCCCACCCAATCCTCTCCCCCACCCACCAAAGTTGTAAAGTTTGTTTTTCGACATAACAACTTGTATATCTCATTGTTGCAATGGGTCCACCTGTATCCCTAGTTAAATGATTTGTTTTTGCTCTTCCCCTCCACAAATTATACCCACATCAAATACAGTGAAAGCAGGGGTTATGCCGTGGGGGTGGGACATACAAAGCAACAAAGAAATCATCTTATAAATATGTTAGAAACAATTGCATGAAAGAAAAAAATTTTTGAATACGTATCTTGGGGTTCATTCCCCTAACATCAACTTATCTGACCTTTTCTGCTTGATTCAGACATATACTAGTTATTGCAATTAAGGTAAACCATGGGACCTATATTTCTTTGGGCCTGGCTTACTTCACTTAATATAATTTTTTCCAAGTCTTTCCATTTCCTAACAAATGGGGCAATGTCATTCTTTCTGATGAAGGCATAGAATTCCATTGTGTATATATACCACATTTTCTTGATCCATTCATCTTCTGAGGGGCATCTGGGTTGGTTCCAGATCTTAGCTATGGTAAATAATGCAGCAATAAACATAGTTGTGCTGGTAGCTTTAGTATGGTCTTGTTTGTGATCATTTGGGTAAATGCCCAAAAGTGGGATTGCTGGGTCATAGGGGAGCTCTATGTGCAGAAACCTCCATACTTGACACAGTAAGCACTCATCATCTGAAGATCATCAATAAAAAAATAAATTCAAAAGAAAAAAAAAAAAAGAAAGAAGGATACAAGTTGACCCATTGTAGCAATGACATGTACAAGACACTATGTTGAAAACGAACTTTACAACCTCGGAGGGGGGGAAATAGGGCGGCAAGGGATGGTAGGGAAAAACAAAGGAGGGGGTTAACAATGCTTGATAGGAAATGTACTTATTGCCTTACTTGTAACTGTAACTCTTCTGTACAGTAACTTTGCAATAAAAAATATACAATTTCAAAAAAAAGAAAAATCAGGGCAGGTGCCAGGCGCTCATTCCTAAAATCCTACCTATCCAGGAGGCTGAGATTTGAGGATCATGGTTCAAAGCTAACCAAGGAAGAAAACTAGGAGTGGAATCAGGGCTCAAGTACAAGTGGTAAAGTACCAGTCTGAAGCAAAAAAGTCGACACGCAAGTGCTACATCCTGAGCTCAAAACCCAGTACAGGCACATATAAACACACACAAAACTTAGTAACTAAGGGACTGTAGTGTATAGATACACAGGAAATTAGGAGCTCATATGAATTAAAAATCCATAACTAAGGAATTATTGCAGCTTGTAGATACATAGGATATTTCAGAAATTCAATATGAACTTATTACTGCCACTCAGAAGCTGTGGTAGATTCCCAATTCCACTCGCCAAAAGACATTGATTCTATATTAAACAACTTCATTGTTAATGTTCTGAATTAAGTACATTATAGTGTATTTTGAAATCAAAGGAAATAATAGAAGAAAATGTATTAAGAAGTAGATGAAAAATAAGTAAGATTAACGCAACTAGGAGAAATATGAAGCTTGTCTGGCAATACGATTAACATTCCAACAGAATCTCAGTGGTCTCAACACAGTAAGCAGAAGAAAGAGTGTCAGTGAAGATTAGTTTCTACACCATAAATATCAGAAGACTGGCAATATCAGGAATAAACAACAAAGAGGAAACCAAAAGATCCTTAAAATTGGGTAAAACTTCAGATGAATAGAACCAACATATGAATAACTACGCAAAGAGCTTTTAAAATATTTTCTGTGATGTTGAACATCCTTTTAAGTAATGCCTTTTTTTTGCAAGGGAAATTAAGGTGTGAGATAAAGACTTGAACTTATGCAAATAACTACAAGCTAGGGGAGCCTAGCAATGCAGGTTTGTTAAACAGGAACTCAAACGTCTTTAATGTCCAAGTTCCTATTTGGTGAAACACTGCGTTTTAATTATTCATGGGCAGTAAAAATGGTTATTAATTTGTTCTTTACTTTGGATGTCGCTCATTAAAACAACAAAAAGTATTCCATATATCCTTTTAAATGTTCCTAGTAAAGCCAATGAAAATATTGGGCCTGTTTCATAAAATTTCATTTTGTATTTCAACTTCTCACCTAATTCTACCTGCCATTCTATATACAAAGCAGGTATGCCAAGGAGTGGAGATACATATTGTCTGAAGACACTTGCACACCTAGGATAGTGAGATACACCAGTGGGGTAGTAAAATATCTTCTGCAATAGAAGTGGCTTACGAAGTGGAGAAAAGACTACAGATAGTTACAACTTGTTAACTAAGGAAAGAATGTTAGGAAAGAGGTAACTCATTTTCTAGAGAATAAAAAGTACTATTATTAACACAGATTAAGTGATGCTTGACCTGAAATTCAACTAGACTTAGGTTTGTGTAT
The DNA here is from genome assembly GCF_024711535.1 of Dipodomys merriami. Classification (NCBI taxonomy): domain Eukaryota; kingdom Metazoa; phylum Chordata; class Mammalia; order Rodentia; family Heteromyidae; genus Dipodomys; species Dipodomys merriami. The sequence continues at coordinate 2,073,168 of NW_027203048.1, forward strand.
ATAAACGGTGGCATTTTACTATTTCTCAACTATAATGCATATAATTATGCTAACATTTTGTTATTTGTAAATTCCTAAATTAAGTACTTTGGGATGGGGGCAGGTTCACTGAGATTGAACCCAACGTTTTTAGCATACTAAGCAAGTACTCTACCACTGAGTCCATCCAGCGAGGTAGCCAAGTGTATCTCTGATTAATTTTCCTAACAAAATAGTCAAGATTTATGCGCGTTTTATATAAAATTCTGCAGAGTTGGCACTCAGTAAACTTTAATATGTACTTTGTACTTTTTTTTGGCCAGATAGATATTACATGTAACTACACAACACAGCCTTCTCTTCATATATTTAAGAATCCAGGGACTTAGGAATTGACATGGGAAGAGACCATACTACTGCAAAAGATCAGACACCTGCTTCTGTCTGTTTTTAATGCAACATAAAAAGGGAGGCTTAACTTTTTTGTACTTACAATCCATTTAGGCAAAGAAATTTGGAACATACATTCCGCATTAAAAAAACAACCCTGTTAATTTAGAGACTGAGGGTAAATGTAAATCTAAGCAGAAATTTTATGTTGATCATCTCAGCACTCCTTAAAACCATTTGCAGGATTCGGTATATAGTATAATGTGCGAGCACCTTCTTAAAAGTCCGGGGACTCTAGACTTTTCCTCTGAATATATACAAGCCTGAATGGCTTTATCTTTCAAACACTGGCTTAATCTTTTGCTCACTAATTGTGCAGAGTTAAAAATAGCTCGTGGTAACTTGTCTCCGGGGTTTAAACCTCAAAGAGTCGCTCTTTCTAGGAAGGATCACAGAATTCCCTTAAACCCTATTGCTCTTGCGACCCTTTCTCTACCCTCGGGTCCTGCTTTCCTCAAGTCCCAAAGGAGTTTTTGCCCCAGTTCGTTTGTGTAACATTAAAAGGAAAGGATGCCTGCCAGACAGACAGATAGACAGACAGGAACAAGAAGGCAGAGAAGAAACAAAAACCCTTTCACTAAAGACCAATCCAGCTGTCGTTCCAAGAATCTGGGGTTCCTCGGTAAATCCAGACCGAAGTATCCGCGCACCCATTTAAGCACGGGGAAGTCGGGGCGCGGCGAGGCCCCCCCCCCCAAGTCCTGCAGGGCGACCCCGGCCCCCGGGCGGGCCTCGTCCCGCCCCGACCCCGCGGGCGCCCCGCCCCGGCCGCCTGGGGACACGCCAAGGCGGGACCGGCGGCGACGGCTAAGTTTCCCCGGCGTGAAGGTCCCGCCGGTCCCGCGCTCGTGGGGCGGCCCGAGGCCCCGGTGACCGGCGGGGGGGGGGGGCTCCCCGAGGGTCGGACCCCGGACTGAGGGACCGCGGAGCCCTCGTCGTACCTCCACCAAGTCGCAGTCTCCCACAGGAACCCCGCCGGCGGGGCTGAGGCGAGCTGAGCGTCGGCGACCGCCACCGGAGACGGGTATCCGGGCCTCGGCCGACCGCCGCTGGCCCGGCCCGTGCAAAGAACCGAGCAACGGACAGCCCGAGGAGAAGGCGGGAGCCCGGACGGCCCGGCGCCCGCCGCGGACGCTGCGCGCGTGCGCCCCGCCCGCTCGGCTCTCGACTCAGCCGGCGCGTGCGCGCTCCAGGGATTTCGCGCCACTCCAACCCGAGGGGAGGGGCCGGAAATGCCCCGAGCACGCGCGGCTCCACGGAGAACGGAAGCCGCGGGAGGCGGGCGATTTGCTTAAGTGAAAGTGAAGCTCGCCGGGCGGGCCAGGCAACAGGCTCACGCATGCGCACTTCGGCCAGTTAGGCGCAAAGAAGCTTTAGCTGAGGGGGTGGCCCGGGTATGGGGCGGGGAGAAGGAAGTCTCTTCCCGGAAGAGGCGGGGGTTGTGGCTAGAGCGCGGAATTCGAAAGTACTCTGGGCGCCAAGTTCTTGGGGCTGTGTCGTGTTATTTGCTTATTCTCTATTTTTAAGAAAATTCAGAAAGTTGGAGGCAGTAGTTAGACTTCAGGCCCAACTGTAAATGACGAAGGGGCTTCTTCCAAAGCCAAGCAGGAAGGGCTGTCCGGGTAAGTCCTGCGGGACGGTGGAGAGATCAAGCGCCCCTTCCTGTGGCGGCCTGAGTTAGGGGTGAACTCGGTGTTGGCCCCCGGGTCGCAACCGATCACCTTCAGCTTCCTCTAAAAATGTCTTCTGTGGCTTCATTTTAGTGCGCATCCTGAGCCAAGACGTCCGACCACCCGGCTCAAGTTCTCAGGCCTGGCCTTGAACCGGTCCTGCGACTAACTCCCAGAAAGGTCACCTGCCACCCTGCGCTCTGCTCCCTACCCGCTTTCCCGGGGCTACTGGGCCCCGATGGTCCCTCCCTGTTATTCCCAGGGATGGACTCCCACGCCTCGCTGAAGGTCATCGGGCCAGCCTTCCCCAATGCCCAAACGCGACCTGGTGGTGTCCTTTCCGCGTAAAGGTTGCAGATAGACAGTTATTTGGGTTGTGATGCCGAACTTTTTCTGCCCTAAGCTAATCGATACTGTAAACCCCTTAAAGAATACCGAACCAGTGAAATTCCTAGGTGTCGTTTTCCGATCACTTTCATTCTTTATACAACCCTTTATAAATATACTGATTATATTCAGTAACCTACCTTCCTTCCGTACTCCCAAATCTTCCTCCTGGATGGGGATCAAATCGATGTCAAAGTTCTGGCTTCCATTTACTAAATTCTATCATTCAAAAGCACTTTTATGTCTAAAAGGAGTGAAGTATAATCAGATATAACAGGATAATCAACTATGTACTAATTTAATTGCCATGTACTAGTTTAAAGTACGACAAAATGGGTTGAAAATGGGGCCTTCTTGTTTCAGAAATGAATGGGGAATACAGTGGAGTGATCCTTGCTTAGATGACACTTCACTTTGCCCCAGAAGAGGTGGGGACACCTTTTGTCTGTTTGCTCCTCCCACATTTTGCTCTCCTTTACTGGCCCTGCTGTCTGAGAATAAAGTTACACTATCCTTTTCCCCTCACCTTACCCAGGACTTTAAATCTAATCCATTGAATCTCCAGCATCTAGGAGCATTTCTAATAAATATTAATAATGATATGATTAATAAGTAAGCTTCAAAGTGTAAGGTACATTTATATAAAAAATAAAACTGATAAATACAGTCCTGCACTGATGCAAAGTTTACACCATTTGTCAGTCTATATGAAAGTATAGGCATTTAAATGAAAATTGGGAGATTTAATTGTTCTGTCTCATCTTGTATAATTTTTTGCTCAACATTAAATTAGAAAGCCTGACTCAGTGCAACGCACGTTTTTGCATAAATCAAGCACTGACTTTATGTTCTTTAAATTTGATTAATTAGTGGAATTAGCAAGGTACTGTGTTTTTCTCACCTCATTCAGTTTTATAATTAACCAATAAAAGCTTAATAGCTTTTAAGGAAGTTTAAGGAGCATGAATTGATTTATGAACACCATATGGCTACATCAAAGGATTTGTTTGTGTTTTAACATGAAGTGCATTCTTAAACTCTTTAAGCAGAAATTGATGTTCTTTCTACTACATGATGATTTCTGAAATAAGAGTAATAATCATTTACTCCAAATTACCAAAATTGTTCATCAGATTCAAAATAATTCATCTGGTCTAATAATCTCACTTTGAAGAAAGGTTATATGTCTTCCCAAGGTCAGACAGTCAGTTATGTATCCAAGAGCTCTTCCCTAGGCTTTCTGTGAAATTGAAGCCATCCGTAGGTTATGAAGCTAATTTGCTATGTACTGTTTTTGTTGACTCATGTAAGTATTTTTGTGTTCTTAAGACTTGTGAATGTATTGAGACATTTTGTATGTACTATGTATTGATTGCATGACCATATTGATACCAGTAATTTCATTATGAGAGATTTGGTTGAGTAGAGACTCACCATATTCCACAGCACAAAGCTTCAGTTTTCACCCTATTAAGGAAATACAAAACCAAGCAAAATTATACATTGTTTTTGGTGGGCTTAATAGATGGAGCTTTTTAGATTTTACTTGATGAGCTATTTTCAAGTAACCTCATCCTGTGGATGGTGACCTCATGAAAGAATCTTTGTTCTTTCAGTGTACTTTGGTATTTTAAAAGCTGTTGTGTTCTGTATACCTTTTAGGAATTTTCTGTACCTTTTAGGAATTTTATGTGCTTTCATGGTGTTAGCCATTGCTATGTAATATCATTGCAGACAATAAAGTGACAAGAAGGAAAGGCAATGATGGAACTAGAGATCTTGGATAGAACTTAGGATGTCTCTAGAGAGACTGGCAGGATATCTCAAAGCAATGCCTCCAGCCCTCTTTTTTCTGGTTGTTTTAGGATAGATCCTGCCTCCCATCCAGGACCTATAATTTGCTTTTAAGCTTCCATTGTTGCTAGGACCACTGACATTTCCCCCCTGTACCAGCTTCACTTTTAAGGAGACAGAGGCTCATGGACTTTTCTGCCAGGGCTGGCCTGGCACCACAATCTTCCCATCTCGGCCTCCTATGTAGTTTGAGATGACAGGCACAATGCTGTCCCAGCTATGGGTTGAGAACATGATTTTTTTTTTCTACCCAGGCTGGCCTAAAACTACAATCCTTTTGTTCTTAGCCTCCTCAGTAATTAGGATTACAGGCGTGAGCAGCTGGTTCCCATGCTGTACTTTGAGATACTATTCTACTTTTATAAATGATCTTCAATAAGAAGTTGAGCTTTTGTGGTGGAAGGGTTGTGTGGCAGTGGAAGGTAGTAAAAAGTAGAAGCAGTAAGGCTTACTAGAAGACTTACTTTTTGACAGGCAAAATTAGGGGAGTGGCATTAGAAATGGGAAATTTCTAATGTATTTTGGAGGTCAAGTACTTGATAATCCATTGCTGTTTGGGGAGCAAAGTAAATCGAAGTATCAAGAATCACAGGTTTGTGGAGAAAGAATAAGACCACCATTTTGAGAAGCGGTAAAATCAAGAGTTAGATGCAAAGCAGGTTGTGGTGGTACATGCCTTTAATCCTTGCATTTAGGAGGCTGAAGCAGAATTGTGAGTAAGTAGCTAGCCTGGACTACCTACTTTACCCTGTCTCCAAAAGAAAACAGAAAAGATGTATATTAGTCACAATAGGAAGACAATAACCAGACAGATACTTCTAGTCAAGAACTCAGAGTATATCAGAATCAGTGGGATCAATAATATTAGAGAAGGCCAGAACAATGCAGAAATGTTCCATTTCCCATGTGTTTCCTTGGTCCGTTGAACATTGTTGCTTAGCATATTACTGTATCTTTTAGTTAAAAATAGTAAATACTGTGTCATTATGCAATGATTCAAGGTCTAGAAGGATTAAAAACATTTGTTGGAATGTGTCATTAAAAAGAATACAGGGGGCTGGGAAGGTGGCTCAGTGGTAGAGCGCTTGCCTTGCATGCTCAAGGCCCTGGGTTCGATTCCTCAGCACCACATAAGCAAAAAGAAAAAAGCCGGAAGTGGCGCTGTGGCTCAAGTGGTAGAGCACTAGCCTTGAGCTGAAGAGCTGAGGGACAGTGCCCAGGCCCAGAGTTCAGGCCCCACGACCGGACCCAAAAAAAAAAAAATAAAATAAAATAAAATAAAATAAAATAAAAAGAATACAGCTCTTTTAAAAAGTCATATTGATTTTTATCATTCAGAAAAAAATGCAAAAAAATAGTATATTCTGCAATAGCAATTCTTTGATGCTTATATTAAAAATAAGGCCTATATTTTTCAGTTGATACATGGTAACTGTACACTAAGGTACCTAATGATTCAGAAAGATTTGAGATAAAGAATATGACATTGAAAAGGATTGGTAATGAGACTTTTTTTCTGTCACATAATCAAGGGGGAAAAAAAAGAGGAGAGTGGTTTTAGCATAGACATAGTAACTCAAATTTTACTTCCAGGGTATCAACAGATAATTTTGTTATAACCATTTTTTCCTTATGTTTTCTTAGCTAATGTTCATAGCAGTGTATGTTTAAATAGCTGTTGTTACAATACTCTAGATGTTGGTTATGTTTTAAAATTATTTAAAATCGCTTTCAGACCATATGTATTTGGAATACGTGAAATTTAAGAATTTCTTGTTTAGACATGGATCCCATCCCCAATGTGTTCATGTATATGTAGATACTCCAAAATTGGTTCCATAATAAAATTGCCCAAGTGGTATTCCTTATGCTGTCATATACGTGTGGGCAACTTACATGAGACAATGGAGCCCTGATAGGCAGGACTAAAAAAGTTAGAAGAGCCAGAGAAAAGATTCACCTTGGAACAACAACAAAAAAAAAGATTCACCCTGACCAAGATCACGTGTTTTTGTTTACTGTTTTGTGTTAGTCCTGGGTCTGGAAGGCAGGACCTGAGCTACATACTGTCCCTGCGGTTGTTTTTTGTTTTGTTTTGTTTTTTGCTCAAGGCTAGCTTTGTACCAAAGCTCCACTTCCAGCTTTCTGCAGGTTAACTTGAGATAAGAGTCTCACAGACTTTGCTGCCCTGGCTGGCTTTGAATCACAATCCTCAGATCTCAACCTCCTGAGATTCTAGGCTTGATTCACTGGTGGCTGCCTCTTTTTGTTTTAAAGTTTGTAATGATTTATTGAACAAAGATATACCAAATATAGCACTAAAAGGAGAAAATGAGCATCTCTCAGAAAGCCATATTGAAGTTACATTTAATCTTCAAGGACTCAGATTTGTAAAGCATCACTTTTAAAATTTCATCATGAATGTTATGCGTATTTGGCCTCTTAATATTTAATCAAGAGGCAAACCCTGTAAATATTGCTAGTTAGGGGTAGGTGCAGGTATCAGGCAAGTCAGTGGGACTCTTAAAGCCAATTTAAAAAGCATGAATTGGAACTGTGGCTCTAGTAGTAGAGTGCTAATCTTGAGTAAAACAGATCAGAGACCATGCCTAGGCCCTGAGTTCAAGTCCCAGTACTGACAGAGGAAAAAAAAAAGTATGGTGAACAATAATACATACATATAATTATTTTAAAACTAACAGAATACAAAGTTAAATACTTTGATTCTTCCCATTCTTTTTTGACAGTTCTGAGGCTTGAACTCTAGGCCTGGGTGCTGGTTCAAGGCTAGTACTCTACCATTTGAGTCACAGCACCACCTCCAACTTTTTCTGTGTAGTTAATTGGAGATTAGAGTCTCACAGACTTTGCTGCCTGGGCTGGCAATCCTCAGCTCTCAGCCTCCTGAGTAGCTAGGATTATAGACATGAGCCACCAGCACCCAGCTCTTCTTTCTATTCTTAAGCTGCAATCATGCCTGATATATAACTAGTACCTGTTCATTACACCCCATATATCTCTGTTTTCATTTTGGATCTTGGAGACTATTTTTTCATCAGTACATATGTTTCTCTACTGATGGACACTTGGTTCTTCCTAGTATCATAAGCAATGCTACCATGAATATTTATATAGTGTCAATCTGCACACCTCTAATAACATACCTTAAAATAGATTTCTAGAAAAAAAATGGTTACATCAGAAGACATTTGATTTTAAATTTGGCAGTAACAATCGTAGTCACAATTAAATGAAATTAGATGAGTTATGATAATGTTTTTTGGTAACAATCTACTCCACTATAAATTATAAATGGCAAATGAAAGCAAAACTAAGAATATATTTGTTTCCTAATGCTTTAAAGATCTAATTTCTTTTTATACAAATATCTTAGAAATAGAATTATAGAATTAACCACGGTGTTTTAAAATAACTGAATCTGCCACAGTGTTAAAGTTAACCAGAACTTGATGTCAAAGACAATGTTATTAGTGGGCCACATTAACGACTGGACGCTTGGTTGTGTTTAAATCTGTCTTTTTCTTTGTAAAGTGACATAATGTATATGTGTGTACTTCATAAAAAAATGAGTGCACAAAATGATACTGATATTGGTCCTTGTAACATTGTATAATTAAAATTATAAAAAAAAACCCACTGGGAAAATTACAGATAGCAACACTTGTAGCATTTGTCTTTTCCTTACAATGTGAGAAAATTTAGATGGATTCTGCTGAAGGAAAAGAGTAGAGTGGTTTTTATTTGGAAGGAGTCTGCATATCATCTTAATATATTCTTGCCTCCTACCTTCTAGTTTGGGATGTATTTAGTCATTAAGAAGATAGCAATCTGACATTGTGTTTGTCTAGTCACACTTGAACTTTATGGCAAGTGCTGCACATGTCTGACAAATAATTACAAATGAAAAGCATGTAGATGTTCAATATTTTAATGTTAGCCTATAGAAAATATCTAAGTAGCTGGGAGCCAGTGGCTCACACCTGTAATCCTAGTTACTCAGGAGGCTGAGACCTGAGGAATGCAGTTCAAAACCAGACCAGGAAGGCAAGTCCCTAAGAGTCTAATCTCCAGTAAACTACCAGAAAACCGAAAAGTGGTGCTGTGGCTTAAATGGTAGAGAACTAACCTTGAGCTGAAGAGCTGAGGGACAGCTCCCAGGCCCAGAGTTCAAGCCCCATGACCGACAAAAAAGAAAGAAAGAAAGAAAATTTCTAAGTAGTTGACAACAGAGTTGAAGAGACAGCTAATAGCAAGAAAAAAGCAGTTCCTACTTTTTTTTTTTTAATGTTTTGGGTATTTTTTTATTTGTTTCAAAATGCTGACTAATAAATAGCCAGGAGAAACATCTCAATTATCCTGAATTTGCACTTGCTCATAATATATTGTTTGAATTCCTGCTTTGACCTTTTGGGTTTAACTTTTTTGTTGTTGTTTTGATTTGGTGAAATGTGTTGTAGATAATCACCAGAATGGGAGTGAATGACTTGTGGCCAATTTTGGAGCCTGTTAAGCAACACATCCATTTGCAGAATCTCAGTGGGAAAACCATTGCAGTCGATCTCAGTCTCTGGGTGTGTGAGGCACAGACAGTCAAAAAAATGATTGGAACGGTCATGAAGCCTCACCTCAGGTATAAGAATACATATAAACGTATGCTTGCAAATGCAGTCATGGTGCCTTGGTTTTACTTTAAGTTTACTTCTCTTTTGTCAAAATATATTTCATACATCCAAGTTTGCCTTTTTTTGTACTAATGACTTACAAATTTGTATATTAGAAACATCAGAACCACCAGACCCATGTATCTAACCTCAACTAAGCATAAACATCAGAGCGCTTCCTTTAATAAAAAGTAGGGTTTTGAGAGACATTATCTCCCTGTTTTACCTCTACCCCACATCCAATCAATCCATCAAGTCCTGCCAGTTTTTCTTCTAAAACATACTTGGGGTTTATCTTTCCATATCCTCAGTCCTTGCCAAACTCTTCTTCTACCCCTTCCTTTGCTATTGGCCTGCTCTTCGAGTTTCTATATAGCAGCAAGAATAGTCGTAAACCTCCTTAGCTTTGAAACATCTAGTGGTTTTACCCAGCAAGTAAAATCAAATCCTAATTAATTAAATATAATATATTTTATACTAGCTGAATATTCTTACCTTTTGGTAGTACTGCTATTTAGACTTTGGTTGTCAGTACAGTGATTAATATGTCAATAATTTCTGTATTTCAGGAATTTATTTTTTCGTATTTCATATTTAACTCAAATGGATGTAAAACTAGTTTTTGTTATGGAAGGGGCGCCACCACAGCTGAAAGCTGATGTCATAAACAAGAGGAATCAGATGCGTTACGGGACTTCTGGAAAAATGTGGTCTCAGAAAACAGGGAGATCACATTTCAAGTCAGTCTTGAAAGAGGTGAGCTTATTTATTCAGTTAATTCTGATTTGAATTGAAGAATACATGACCTCTATGAAGTTAATACATTTTAATACTTATTAACTGGGCTGCAACTGGAAGAATATCCAAAAAAAATTATGTTTTAGAGTAAAAACTGACCTGAATTCAGTCCTGGCCTCTGGCACTGAGGAATTCTGAGCCATCAAAGGCAGGACTTTATCTGAAGCACAGTTCTGACTCTTAACACTTTGCGGGAATGTGATCAAAATAAGAGAAAATGTCTCTAAAATAACTAGCACATCTGTCGTTAACTAAGCCCATTAGGGGCCTTTTCTCACAGGAACTTGGAACTCCTGCACTGGCTGTCAACAGAATCCCCTGGGTGGTGTACATAGTTTATCAGCATGCTTTTTGTATGGGACATCCTCTGGGACCTTGGAAACAGAGTCCCAGTAGATGTTCGTGTTTGATCTCACACTGTCTCCTATCTATGCTTCTGGCAGGTATATAGGGTGCCTTTGGGAAGTACCCAGGCACAGTGGCTAAAATTCACATTGACCAGTTAATCATGTGCATCCACACCAGGCCACAGCATAAAGATTATGTGGTTGAAGGCTTACGCCAGGCCAAGTTCAATCACCTTGATCACCAATGCATCTTGCATCCAGCCTCACCCGCCCCCTCCAAAAAAAAGTAATATACAGTGTAGGGACTTTGATCATTTTATCCTTTGTAACATCTTTAGCACATAGGTTCCCAGAATGTATGCGATCTCAATTCCTGCTTCACCCATTAAAATTTTATGATAGCTTATCTATGGAATATTTCACTTTAATAAGGTATTGTAATTTTTTTAAGTGATGGTTACTAAGTGCTAGTGTTTCACACCTGTAATCCTAGCTACTCAGGAAGCTGAGATCTGGAGACAGTGATTAGAAGTAAGCCCCTTCAGGAAAGTCCGTGAGATCTGATCTCCAATTAAATGTGGAGCTCAAGTGTTAAGTGGCAGACTTGAGTTAAAAATCTAAGGGACAACACCCAGGCCATAAGTTCAAGCCCCATACTAGCACATACACACATACATTTGTACAAAATAAGTTATATTATTTATAATTTGTTATAGTGTATTTTTGTAAATTAAGAAACCAACTAAAATTATATGTGTATATATATATCTAATTAGATCCATATATATGTATATATATGTATTTATCTAGTTGCTATATGTGCATATGTATATATCTAGTATATGATTTTAGTTGATTATATACATGCGTATAATTAAAACTATAAGAACCTATTAATTATTTTCTTTTCAAATGTTATGTTTTTAAAGATTTGCTATAATACTACACAAATCATTTTTATTGTGGGCTTTTGCTTAACATAGCATGCATAATTCCCAATTGTCACTTACTTTTGAAATGTAACATAGTGCTTGGTTAACTTGTGTCAAGCTGGAAACCCTTCCTAAGATTGTAAGTATCATTTTCACTTTAGTTTCCTATACATGAACTTATAGACAGTATTTTTTGTGCATACACCTTTTTCTTGTGCTTTCTGATTTTATTTAAATTTACCAAAAGTGAAATTGATAAAGCAAAATTTAGAATGTTTTTACTATCAGTACATATGTGAAATAAACAATTACATTGCACTCACAAGAAACTTGGATGGTTAATTAACTTTGTGTCATACAAAAATAAAGATATTTCATTTGGCACGTGTTGACATTTTAATCATGAGATTAAATATCACACCCATTTTCAGTTTTTACTCCTTCATTAGGTCTCTTACCTACTTCTTTCTTAAGGTTGTTATTTTTGTTTTGTGCAAGGTCTTTGGGTATTAATGATACAAATCTTATATTCTCTTTGAGTTCCAATTTGTCATTTCAATTTTGGTTTAAAACATATTTTAAAAGGCATCACATAAAAGACATTAGAGTTACTTTTTTCCTCTCTGAAATATTGTCTAATTTCCATCCTTACGTGTTGCTTTTTTTTTTTAATGTGGTTTTTAAGTACTGAATTATTCCACCTAACAATTTCCAATCGCTGAAGTAAGTGTCTATGCTTCACTCCACTTCTTGTAAAATTAGTTCCTGGAAATTTTTGTGGACCTCTTCCTTAAAACATCACATATCTGGTATCGCTATCTCTTCTTAAAAGAATTGTTCCATTCCTGTTTCTTCATTACTATTATTAAGTATTCCTGGGCATATACTATCAGCTAAATATTGCTCATCTATTGTTTTCCTGTTTCCTTGCTTTCAGTAGTAGACCGCACTTCCTTCTTATCCATTTCTTGCTTTTACAATTTCTGCCATGGGGGGCTGGGAAAGTGGCTCAGTGGTAGAGTGCTTGCCTTGCATGCCTGAGGCCCTGGGTTCGATTCCTCAGCACCACATAAACAAAAAGAAAAAAGCCAGAAGTGGTGCTATGGCTCAAGTGGTAGAGCGCTAGCCTTGAGCTGAAGAGCTGAGGGACAGCACCCAGGCCCAGAGTTCAGGCCCCACAACCGGACCCAAAAAAAAACAAAACAATTTCTGCCATGGGTTCTTTGAAAGGATACTTGGGAGCTGATATTTGCTTACTTTGAATGGATACTTTTATCTAAGATTAAGGTAACAATAAGACTGTAGAAAAAATAAAGTTATCTGGCTATAGAATACCAAGAAGTAAAGCTTTGTCTTGTTTTTTAAGAAGGAAGGATAAATAAAGGCTTGCCATGTAAGCCAGGCTGACATTAAGCATATAATCCTCCTGCCTCTACCTTCCAAATGCTGTGATAACGGGGTGCACTTCCCCACCCAGAAGTACATTGTCTTTGCAGAGGTTTAATTTGCTTTTTTAAAAGAATCTTTGTCTTTTGAAAACATGAATGACATTGCCCCATTTGTGAGGAAATGGAAAGGCTTGGAAAAAATTATATTAAGTGAAGTAAGCCAGGCCCAAAGAAACATAGGTCCCATGGTTTCCCTTATTTGCAATATCTAGTATATGTCTGAGTCAAGCAGAAAAGGTCAGATAAGGTGATGTTAGGGGAATGAACCCCAAGATATGTATTCAAGTGTTTTTTTTTCTTTCATGCGATTGTTTCTAACACATTTATAAGATGATTATTTATAAGATGTTGCCTTGTATGTCCCTCCCCCACAGTATAATCCCTGCTTTCACTGTATTTGATGTCGGTATAATTTGTGGAGGGGAAGGGGAAAAACAAGTCGTTTAAATAAGGATACAGGTGGACCCATTGCAACAATGAGAAGTACAAGTCCTTATGTCAAAAATGATCTTTACAACTTTGGTGGGGGTGGGGGGAGGATTGGGTGGAGGAAGATGGGAAGGGGAAACAAAGGAGGAGGCTACAATGCTTGATAAGAAATGTACTCATTATCTTGCCCATGTAATTGTAACCCCTCTGTACAGTATTTTCACAATAAAAAAAAAATTTTTTAAAGAATCTTTGCCTTTTGAAAACTTGTCCAACTGGGCACCACTGACAGATTTTTTTTTTCTTATGTAATATAGCATGCAAGCAATTAATATGATCAAGATGTGTTTATTAGTCCATAGAGAGATGGAATAAATTTAATTCCTTAAACCAAATTGGTACTAGCATCTTCTTTGGAAGAGCTCATCTTGAAAAAGCAATTTCCTAGTTTCACACACACAAGTTCTTAAAGACATTTTCAGAATCAGAAGATAATAGCATTGAACAAAACAATGGCAAACAAACATGGGCTACTTTGTAATTGACATTAACAATCTGAACTTTTTCATGACAGAAAATTTTAAATTGGCTCAGAAGTAATCCAACACCAATCCATCCGCAACTCTTTTGTCTCATGTTCCCTACCCACTATCCGATTCCTCCATTATCTTAAAGCAAATCCCACCTGTAATCCTGTATAATTTTTAAGATCTTATTGCTCTCTACCAGGTGTCTCTAGAAAAAGAAAATGAACAGTGTGATGAGTACAAAAATAAGTTAAGCACTGGAGAAAGTAATGTCTTGCACCTACTTTTTGTTTCAGTGCCTTGAAATGCTTGAATGTTTGGGAATCCCCTGGGTCCAAGCTGCCGGGGAAGCAGAGGCCATGTGTGCTTACCTCAACGCTGCTGGCCATGTAGACGGTTGTCTTACCAATGATGGGGATGCCTTTCTCTATGGGGCCCACACTGTTTACAGGAATTTCACTATGAACACAAAGGTATTTTATATTTTCTATCTCACTTCATTGTGTATTTGCAAGATTTTTTTTATTTTGATGTTAATGGAAGTTTTAAACTCAAGGACTTGTGCTTACTCAACAGGTGCTTTACCTGTGAGTCTGGTCTTCAGAACTTTGTGTGCTCGTTATTGAGATAGGGTCTTGCTGCCCTGCCCAGACATGCTCCTGGATTGCAGTCCACCTATTTTTAGGCTTCCTCTCCAGCTGGAATAACAAAGGCATTCTACCATGCTTAGCTTCTGTTGAGATGGAGTCTTGCAAAAACAAAAAACAAAAAAACAAAAAAAAACCCTATTATTATAGGTGTCAGCCACCAATATACCCAGCTGCAAGTTACCTTTTTCAAAGAGCTGATTAGGCTAGAACACCGGCTGTAGTGATAAACCACCTGAGTAGCAAGTCCTGAATTTAAACTCCAGGATTGCCATGTGGGGAAAGGGAGTAAAATTACATACATGTAAAATGTTGACCATAATGCTTGCCGAATAGCAGTTACTAAATGAAATAATGCTTACTGTTATTAAAATATACAGTAATTGCTTTTTACTCTTCATACAGAGGAAAAGATCTTGGAAGTTTGGACCATAAATAAGTTACAAATATTCTGAAGAGATAACGTTATAAGCTCATTTAAACATTAGTAATTGTATGCATGCATGAAAACTATTGTCAAAATTTTTTAAAAGAACATTGACACATAGTTTATTCTCCTCAAAATGCAGACTTATCTACCAGGCTGGACTTTTTTTTCACATTTTTGAACTCTATATCATTTTCATCAACACATCACAAAATTGTATCTGAGGTATATTGTTTTGACCAAGAATTACCTGTTTTACTATTTTATGCTCAAAAACATCTCCAAATGGGCAAAGACAAAACAACAAAAAGAAAATGCCAACACTCCTAGAGGAATGGTTAAATACCTTATAGTTACAATACAAGGGAGCCTGTGCCTAGACATCTCAAGGATTGTGGCCAGGCAGACAACCTCCTGGCAAACTATCATGTTATCTCCAGATGTTAAATAGTGCCCCACTGGGAACACCACCCACAAGTCAGTGGGATCCATTACTAAGCTATCATTTTAAAACAGTGTAAGTGCTGTCATAAACTTGATAAGAAATGTACTCGTTATCTTGCCCGTGTAATTGTAACTCCTCCGTACGGTATTCTCACAATAAAAAAAAAAATTTAAATAAAAAAAAAAAAGAAAGTGGGTGATAATGAAAAAAAGATACTTAGACTTACTACTGGAGAAAAAATACTGCAGTATTTTATTTAATTCTACTTTTTTGTAGAGTTAATTCAGTATTAGGATGTGTTGAGGAAAATTGTTTTGTCTTTGAAGAACATGCACCAAGCTACTAAAAATAATTAACTTAGGAAATTCAATAATTACAGGGACTGTTTATTTTTTATTATATGTATTGTAGATCATACCTTTTAGACACCAAAGAACAAGTCAAGAGAAGAAAAATTTGCCCCCATGGTTTATGTTTAAGCCATTTTTGAAGCTATGGCTGTTTATTGAAATGTGAAGATTATAGTGATTGAAATAATTTTCCAGTCTAAATTTAGGAATAAACATGTACAGAGCCAGGTGCAATGGCTCATGCTTCTTTGTCTAACTCCCTAGGAGGCTGCTATTTGGAAGAGTGTGGTTCCAAGCCAAAAAAAGAGAAAAAAAAAAACAGCCCATAAAACCCCTTTCATGCAATAAAACCTGGATGTGATAGCATACAGGCATCATCTCATCTAAATGGAAAGTGTAAATATGAGGATTTTAGGCCAGACTCATCTCATCCTAAATAGAAGTCCCTATTCAAAAATAACAGACAAAATGTGTGTGTGGATGCAAAGTGGGGACAAGGCTCAAGAGGTAGAGTCCCCTGCTTAGCAAACATAAAGCCCTGGCTTCAAACTACAGTAGTAAGTAGATGATAGACAGGCAGTCAGACAGACAGATAGATAAAATACCTAACCTTGGCAGATCTTTTTGTACTGTTTAATGAATGAGCACGTGCTACATTTTGAGGATTACTGAATGTGTACTTTTTTTTAGGACCCACATGTTGACTGTTACACAATGTCATCTATCAAGAGTAAACTGGGTTTGGACAGAGATGCTCTGGTTGGACTAGCAATACTTCTTGGTTGTGATTATCTTCCAAAGGCAAGCAGAACTATATTCATTTACTTTTCATAGTGTGCTTTTTTTGCTACCTTACATGCTGTATAAATATGCATGTGATATGATTATGAGACTCTAATTAGAAATGTAAGCTTAAATACAATAAAGTACTCAGGAACTAAAATAATGAGCATTTCAGATGCTGTTAAAAAGCTGATTTGTGAGGCAGAATTTTATGTACAAGCATAGAACAATAAGTAGTACTACAGCTTGAATCTCAGTAAGCCACTGCACCCTAAAAGCTGACGCATTCAAGTGTGACTATACTTTCAGAGAAATACAGAAATTGTTCTTTTGCTATATTGTTCCAGTACTAGTTTCTGTTCTTGTTTTGTCTATTTTTTAGTTTTCAGTATTCATCGTAGCTTTCCAGTTATACATATGCCCAATGTAGCATTACTGTTGCTAAGCAACATGATTATTGAGGTGAGCCATTTACAATGCCTTTCAACATTGCATTGGGTTTTGTTCATGGCCTTAGAATGAACAGTTCTCTCTCTCCACACACATGCACACCTGCATACACACACACACACACATACACACACACACACACACACACACACACATATACCTGAGAAGTTCAAAGAAGAGCAGCATATAATTTTTTTTTCACTTAGGCTAAAAGAAATTAAAATATAAAAGATAAAATCATTATCCCTGATTTCTAACTTAAGTCTTAAATAGCTAAATATAGAAGCCAGTTTTTTCAAGTTAGTAAGCAAAGAAAGCAGGAAGAAAGAAACCTGTAACTACCACAAGCATTTTATTGTAATTCTTCTGAAGTAAAAGACCCTTATTTTCCTATGTAATTATATTGTAATTAAAATCTAGAAATAGCTAACTTGAAACCAGCTTTAGTACAGAAATAATTACAATAATGAATTAAGCTTTTGATTTTTTACCTCTTGTATCCTAATTAAGCACTTTTCTTGAATATTTTTAATATTGTGCTCCATCAGGTTTTGCTTTGAGATGTAGCTAAATCATAATATAAGGAGGATGATACTCAAAATAACAATTGACATGTCCAAATTAAGTCTAGAGAGAAGAGACTTTGTTCTGACTGAACAAGCTTCCATTAAATTGATGAGCTACCCTTTTGCCATTCCCTAGATCTTAACATTTGAATTTATTTTTCTGCTTTGTGAAAGGGAATCCCTGGAGTTGGAAAAGAACAAGCATTAAAACTTATACAGATTTTGGAAGGGCAAAGTTTGCTTCAGAGGTAACTAAAACATTATTTTCTTGCAACATTGGACTTTTATTCTTGAGTTTAATAGTGATTATTACATAAATGATTGTGCATTCTAGAAAAGGGGTTTTATATTTTTAAACTGTTCCATGTTTTCACTTAAAGTAATTTATTTATTTTGAAGTTTTCCAAAGGAAGAGAATATATATGTTCTAAGCCATATGGGATACATATTTTTTTAAAAAGTGTTATTCACTCACTAAATAGAATTAGTGTGGTGTCAAATGAATATATTTATTTAAAGTTATTTGTAACCATAGGCATTTTCAGACTAGTTTAACATGTTAAAATTAATTTTATATTGGAAACCTTAAATTGTATTTACTTTTTAATAAATGAAGTATATATAGCCTGTTGCAATTTTTATTTTTATATACTGGTAGTTTTTGGTAGTTTTCTGGAGATAAGAATCTCAAGGACTTTTCCTGCCCAGGCTGGCTTCAAACTTCTATCCTCAGATCTCAGCCTCCTGAGTATTTAGGTGGGATAATAAGAAAGGCTTGATCAAAGCTTTTATTTTGGTGGCACACACATATAATCCTAACCATGTGAGAGGTGGTGATGAGTAAGGGAAAATTATAGACAGGCAATAGTTAGCAAGATCCTATCTACTACCAAGGCAGGGGTTGTGGCCTTCATCTGTGATACCAGCTTTGTGAGAGGCATGGGTGGGAGAGAGGATTGGAGTTAAGGTCAGTTCTGGGCACAAAGACCCTATCTGGAAGAATAACTAAAATAAAAAGGACTGGAGGTATGAGTTTAGTGGTAGAACACCTGTCTAGCAAGCATGGAACTCTTGAGTTCAAAATGCTAGTACTGCCAAAAAATAAATTTGTTTTGCTTTAGACTGTTCTGCAGCTACACATTTAGTAATACATTCATTATGATAATTTTTTCATATGTTTGTGTGCTTCAACTCTGGGCCTGGAAAGTTCTTGCTTAGCTTTTTCTACTCAGTGCTGACATTTTACCACTTGATTCACACCTCTGCTTCTGGCCTTTTGCTGGTTATTTGGAAATAAGTATCTCAAGGACATTTCTGTCCAGCTGGCTTCAACTCGTGATTGTCTGATCTCAGCCTCATTAAGTAGTTAGTATTATAGGCATGAGCCACCAGTGTCTGGCTTCATTATAATTAATTTGAGCTCTATAATTTGGGGATTCAAGCTAATTAAAAATACAGCTTATATTGAAATTTACAAGCTCTGCTATTTAGTCTTTTAAAATTACATGAGTTGTATTTACTTGCTGAAAGCAGTGGTTTATACAAATTAATATGAATTGTAGCAAGATATAGGATGAATAAGAAAGAAAGGAGCTAGGAAGATGGGCTCAGTGGTAGATTGCTTGCCTTGCATGCATAAGGCTCTGGGTTCGATTCCTCAGCACCATATAAACAAAGAAAGCTGGAAGTGGCACTGTGGCTCAAGTGGTAAGGTGCTAGCCCTGAGCTGAAGAGCTGAGGTACAGCACCCAGGCCCAGAGTTCAGGCCCCATGACCAAAAGAAAAAGGAGACTGGAAGTCTTGGCTCTTGGTTTGGGATGGTGAATATCTGGAAAGAAATGCTAAGTGACAGGGAGCTGGGAAGGTGACTCAGTGGTAGAGCTTGCCTTGCATGCCTGAGGCCCTGGGTTCGATTCCTCAGCACCACATAAGCAAAAAGAAAAAAGCCAGAAGTGGCGCTGTGGCTCAAGTGATAGAGCGCTAGCCTTGAGCTGAAGAGCTGAGGGACAGCGCCCAGGCCCAGAGTTCAGGCCCCACGACCGGACCCAAAAATAAAAATTTAAAAAAAAAAAAAGAAAAGAAATGCTAAGTGACAGAAATGAAGATGGAGTAATCATGAAAGATCCCATGCAGTCTTTCCTATAAAGCTCTTGGCAGATCTAAGGCTTAAGTCTACTATTGACATCCATGACTATTGTGCTAAATGAGGAGAGAAGGGCATACTTGGTCATAGGGGTGAATGAGAGAACCATTTGAGAATAGAAAAAGAATAATATAAAAGGGAAAAGCAAGCAAATTCTGTGCTTGGCTACCTGCAAGACACTCTTACATAAGAGTTTCAGCAAGTTTGTATTTTTTGGCCGTGTTTAGTATTTGTCAACACTTGAAAATAATAAAATTACATGTCTTTTTGTAATTATAATATGTTCTCTTTATTAGTTTAGACTAATTTTCCGTAATTTTTAATCTTTTGAAGCACTATTTAGTATTTATCTGGAAACAATGTGAATTTTTACTAAATGAAATCCTAGCAGCTAAATAATTATTCTAGGTGTTAGATATTACCCAGTGAACTCAATAACTATTCCTAAAATCTTTCATTAAATAAATAGTGTTTTACTATTTGTGTTGGAGACCGAGAAATGATTATTTCAAGTGATCCAGATTTTTTTTTTGTCAATTAGGGGCTTGAACTCAGGGCCTGGGCATTGTCCCTGAGCTCTTTTGTTCAAGGCTAGCTCTCTACCACTTTGAGCCACAGCTTCCTTCCAGTTTTCTGGTGGTTAATTGGAGATCAGAGTCTCAGGGACTTTTCTGCCTGGGGTATCTTTGAACTATGATCCTTTGATCTCTGTAATTAGGATTACAGGCATAAGCCACCAGCACCTGGTTTGAGATCCAGACTTTTAAAAGTGTTAAATTAGTAGCTTAGCATTTGATTTGTCTTTATATGTTACTCTTGACTCTTATTTCCAATATAGGAAAAAATGTTAATTTATACAGTTGTATTTGTCTTGTATTCTGGCACAAAGAAGAGATCAAAATTCCATATCCAGATCATTCTTTCCACATGATGCTACCTATCAAAGCTTCTTTAAAAAGCTGGGTGAATGCATTAGATATAATTTTATATATACACCCATACATACAACACATTGTCCTCTTAACAAATTCTACTCTCTGTCATTGAGGCCACATTCCAAAACTTGTCACTGTGGCTTTTCCCAAGCTAGGCTATCAAATTGATCGACATTACAGGGAAAATAATTTGATGGGTTAAAATGAAATAGACTGACAGTTGCCATTTTTATGACCTAACTTATTTTTTTTCATTAAACATTTTTCTGTTAAAGGTTTAATCAGTGGAATGAAAAATCTTGTTCTGCTACTTCACAACCACTAGCCACTAAAAAAGTGGCTCATTGCTCTGTGTGCTCCCACCCAGGTAAGCAGAGCTGAAAAATAGCTCTAGAATATTAGACTGACCCCCTTGGTCTTATTCCTGTTCCCACTGTACTTTTACATACCTTTATAAACACTGTGAGGTCTTCAAATGGTCCTGCCACTATATTGAGAATGCCTTGCAGTTGTCAGGAGTTGTATTATATCCACAGAGAAGGCACTTTGTAAATGTTTTTGGAATGAAATAATGTGATTGAAATGATAAATATAGGAGAAGTACAATTTAAAACTATTATATCAAATTACTTAGATCTTAACATTATCATCTTTTGATTTACAAACTCATTTTGTGGGGTGGGGAAACAGAGTCTTAAAGGGAAATGAAACCATTCCTTTTACCAGTGATTTATATTTACATTATTAAAACATTTTTCGTCTTATAATATGTTTTCAACTGGGTGTAAAGATCGTGACTTAAAACTAATTTCTAATGCACATTTGTTCTTCTTGGAAATGCATTGGGTCTTCATTAGTCTTAGTGAAACAGAGATGTCATTGAACATAATATTGGGTCAGAAATGCCTTTCCCTCCCAAAAGAGATTAGGAGATCATGTTTGATCATCTCTTAAAAGAAATTCAACTGCATCTATATCTCCTAATATGTTTTTGTTAACATTTTAAAATTATAAGTTAAATCCTATGAGAAATACATAAAATACCATTCTATATTTTCTATGATTACAAGTGACAAGGTTTTGGTCATGCCAAATACTGCACTCTTCCATATCTCAAAACAATATTGAAGGTTATCACACTTGCTTTTAAAGGAAATTAGAGCCCCTACACCTGTTATGCAGTCATATTCTGTTCATGTTCCTGGCACAGTTTAAAAATAACTATACCCATAACTCAGAGTCACATCCTGGAAGAAGTAATTAACTGGTATATTCTTTTAATATTCTACTTAAAAGAAGTCATGAATTTTTCTAATAAATGAATCCCTTACTAATAATTTGACTTTTCTAGCATGTGGCTAGTACAGATGCCAGAAAGTTCTCCCATTACTGATTATTAATAAATGTGTACTTTCAGATTACAAATTTAAACTTTCAAATACAAGAGTAATTTTTAAAGGTGTCTTGTGGTAGAATTAAGTTCTACTTTATCTCAAGAATTACTGTAGCGTGAATTACACTATTCAAACTATGTATGTTGAAACCTTTATACTAAACACTAAATTTTAGATACTAAATTTTAAATAGTAGCAAAACAAAAGCAAGCATTTATAAGACAATTGTAAAAAGCAGTGAAAGTTATACTTCTTCAATGTCTCCAAAAAGGTTCACCTAAGGATCATGAGCGTAATGGCTGCAAATTTTGCAAAAGTGACAGGTATTGTGAGCCCCATGATTATGAATACAGCTGTCCTTGTGAGTGGCACCAGTCAGAACATGATAGGCAACTGCATGGAGTAGAGAACAATATTATGAAGTAAGTTTGTTTTAAACACTCATTTTTTTTCTGGCATGACCTATATATATGTCGTTAAATTATTTGCACATTAAATATCACCCACGTTTACATTAGTCATGTTTTGCATATTCTTTTCTTGATTCTATTTTTTAAAAATCCAGCCATGCATAATTTAGTAATTTAATAGCTCTTAGGAGTAGCTTCATGATTATTTAAGATACTGTATATGAAGCCAGGTGCAGTGGCTCACACATATAATCCTAACTACTCAGGAGGCTGAAATTGGGAGGAGTGAGGTTCAAGGCCAGTCAAAAAGTTAGCAAGACTTCTCCTTAACCAGTAGATGCATAAACCTGTCCTCCCAGCTACACAGGAAGCTAAGATCAGATGACTTGTGGTTCCAGGCCATCCCAGGCAAAGAAATTCCTGAAAGAAAAAGCTGGACATACCTGTCATAAAAATTTTAGGGAACCCAAAATACGGTCTCAGTTCTAGAAGGTTCCCTGGCTATAGAGGCTCCGTCTCAAAAAATTAAAAAGGGTTTAAAAGATAGCTCAGTGGTAGTGCGCAGAAGAATAGCTCAGTGTAGGGTGTTTGCCTAACAAGGATAGGGTCCTGAGTTTAAAATTTTTTTCCAGGGCTAGGAAGGTGGCTCAGTGGTAGAGCGCTTGCCTTGCATGCATGAGGCCCTGGGTTCAATTCCTCAGCACCACATAAGCAGAAAATAAAAAGGCCAGAAGTGGTACTATAGCTCAAGTGGTAGAGCGCTACCCTTGAGCTGAAGAGCTGAGGGACAGCGCCCAGGCCCAGAGTTCAGGCCCCACGAATGGACCCAAAAAAAATTTTTTTAAATAAAAATAAATAAAATAAAATTTGTTTCCACCCTTCAAAACCCCAGGAACAATACAGTACATAAATATTTTTTAGTAAGCGAGAAGATATTTGGTGAGATTATTTTAGGGTCTGTGTAAAGTTGCTTGATTTAGTAGTGACGTACATATAATGTGTGTATAACTAGTAGTAATATGTATATACTTAATCTTCAGGAAAGCTTGCCGTTGTGAGGGATTTCCGTTCCAGGAGGTAATGCTGTTATTCAATTGTACATTCCTTTTGCGAAATTTTTAGACATTTTAAAGTCCTGATTTTCTTTTTTTTTTTTTTTTTTTTTACTTAGGTTATTCAAGAATTCCTTGTGAACAAGGATAAATTGGTGAAGGTTATCTGGTACCAGAGACCTAACTTATTACTCTTTCAGGTATCTGAAAATAAGTGCTTCCTTGGTAGTACAAAGTTAGATTTAGAAAGATTTGAAGAGATATTTACTTTGATTAGTTTAAGAGGAGGTTTAACAATTAAAACACATAGCTGTTGTTTACCTATACGCTTTTCACTATTTATGTCTTTATTCCTCTGCTATACAATGGCCATGCTTCAGGGTCTACACCTAAAGCTTTGGAAGGCAGTATAATTTACAAAATGAGATAAATTTGAACAGTCATATAGTAAATGAAATCCAAGGTCATATAGCTAATGACCTTGGATATGTATTGTCATTAAAATAGAAATATTACTTGTGTCTTACAGCCACTATAAGCATTAAAACATATGATTTATATTAACCTAACAATAGTTAAAAGCACAGAGAAGTTCAGTAAATTGTCTGTACTTGCTATTTACCTCTACCATCAACCACAGTAATGCCATATTAGTAACATGTATTGGACACTTGAAAACTACTATTATATTTAATAAATTACATATATTCTCACTTAATCTCACAATCTGTGACCCAGGTTATATTATGTTCTTTTTGTAGATGGAGAAAACAGCCTATAAGAGGGATAAGGAATGTAACCAGCATCCAGGAAATATTATACTAGTATTAAAACCAAGAAGTCTTTCAATATCATCATTATATAACACTTCCTCTTTAGAAAGCTTCTTGCTTTTTCTGACAATGTTCTCAATAATACTGCTTCATTGTTAATTTAAAAGGAAAACCTAGTATCACCAGAGAATATTATTTGTCTCTAAGAGTTTTTTTTCTAAATCTTGTTTATTTTATTTACAGAGATTCACTCTTGAAAAAATGGAGTGGCCAAATCACTATGCCTGTGAGAAACTATTGGTGCTTTTGACCCGCTATGACATGATTGAAAGAAAACTTGGTAGAAAGAACTCTAACCAACTGCAGCCAATCAGGTATGACTTAAAAGAATTGTATGATGGGGGCTGGGAAGGTGGCTCAGTGGTAGAGCGCTTACCTTACATGCATGAGGCCCTGGGTTTGATTCCTTAGCACCACATAAGCAAAGAGAAAAAAGCCGCAAGTGGCGCTGTAGCTCAAGTGGTAGAGCACTAGCCTTGAGCTGAAGAGCTGAGGGACAGCGCCCAGGCCCAGAGTTCAGCATCCACGACCAGACCCAAAAAAAAAGAATTGTATGATGAATACTCAATGTTTAATTTGAATACCTGATGATGTGAAATATTCTCAGTTTCTCTCATTGTGGGTTATGTAGCTCTGAGTTTTTTCAAGGTGGAGGCAAGGCTTGCTGGGATATTAGAACCATATTCAGGGCTCACAGGGCAACATAGTAAGGCATACTCTGTTATCTAGTAATTAGAGATAATGCAAAAAGAATACATATAACAAGGCTTATTAACAAGTTAATTATTTCTATGAACCAGAAAAGGAACAAGAGGATAAAGTTTACGAGGAGACAGAAATAAGGCCTTGGATTCAGAACAGCAGCAGCAGTAGAGATAAATCACCAAAAGTTAAAGGATAAGCAGAAACCAAAAATGCAAGAAGTTTGATGGAAGCAGCCTTATTTCCAGTAAGGCTAGAATTTCTCTGTTCCTATCTGAGTAGAGGCTGGGATAGTTAATTAAAACACCAACCAAAACATACTGGAAGTATTCGACAAAGGATTAGAGGTAGAAGTGAGGGCAGAGATAAAATACAAAAAAAATAAAAAAACAAACACATCGAATATGAAAAATCCAATAGATCAGAAAACAGCAATTGCATCATGAGTTCACTCCAGATTAGAAAGAAAAAGAAGTCCTAAGAGAACAGGTTGTTTAAATAAAAAGCAATAAATGGGACTCTGGATAAACTTGGTCAAAGTAAATTAGGAAATTGAAGCATAGTGCTGATCAAATCAGAGAGAAGACATCTTAAAGACTCAGATAAAAAACACTTGAGAATATTTGACCTACATAATAATTTATTTCCAGTATATTTTTAGAAGCTAATAGAAAAGTGGAGAAATGGTTTACTTATTTGTTATTTTTGCTAGCAATAATCTGTTGTATGGGAGCTGGTGCTCATTGATATTTCTACACACACATACAGTGTGTATGGCATTCAAGTCCTGCTTCCATTCTTTCTCAATCTTAAAGTTTTGTCAACAAGTTCCATTGTTCTATTTTCATGCATGCATATAGCATGAGAAGTTACTTTTGAAGAGTTCATATCTTGAGTTTTCTAAAATGTAAGACAAAATGTTCTTCGATCAAATCATACTACAAGTATAAGGCACAATAAGCAAATCCAGTGAATTATAGATATTAAACATGAAGGGAAAATAATAGAAAGGGTCAAATCAGGGAAACAGGAATTTACAATTAAAAAAAAAAAAACGAAAGCCAAAATAAGACTTATGAATCAATCAGCCCAGAAACAACAATAGTCACAGTAAATGTAGATAGATTAAACTTTATCTATTAAAATACTGATTATATTAGATGAGTAAAGTTCAGCAATATTGTGTTTATAAGGAACAGGCAAAACAATGCTATAAAATATTTGAATGCTATACAGCATTCAAAACAGATTTAAGAAGATTTATTGGCAAATGTCTACTAAAGTAATGAAACCAAGTAGACTTTAAAACAAAAATCATCATAGAAAAGATTATTATATATTAATATTGTAATATTAATATCCAATATATCATATGCATATTGTATATTATGTTGCTATTATAGAAAAATAAAAGGAGCAATCACTGAGAATGCCTCACGTGATATACTGTACACCTTACAAAAAACATACCCTTTGAAGCCAGGCACAGGTGGCTTACACATATAATCCTAACTACTCAGGAGGCTGAGATCTGAAGGTCCCAGTTCAAAGTCAACCCTGTCAGAAAAGTCTGTGAGACTTATCTCTAATAAACTACTCAGAAAATGCTGAAGTAATGCTGTTGCTCAAATGGTGGAGCACTAGCCTTGACCAAAAGCAAGTTAGAGATTGCACACTGTCCCTGAGTTCAATCCCTAGGACTGGCAGCAAAAAAAAAATTTTTTTTTACTCTTCAATAAACTACTTAAAGAAATAACTGACAGTAACTCATTATATCTTTACTTAGAATAAAAGATGAATAAAAAATGAATTATTCAATCTATGATTGAAAGTTCCTAACAACCTCATACACTTAGACCTCAGTGGATAACTTTATTTTTCAGGATTGTCAAGCCCCGAATCAGAAATGGAGTCCGTTGTTTTGAAATAGAATGGGAAAAGCCTGGTATGTATTTACAGTGAGAAAAATCTTTTATTTACAACATTTGATCATATATGTTTTGATATATATATATATATATCATATATTTGGTCATATATTCACCATCTGCTTCTTCATTTACTCATGTTATTTTAGAGACCTTGATTAGTAATAAATATAAACTTTAAGTTATGTGTTTAACCTTTCTTTTGCAATGATTAGGAAAGTTATGCCCAAAGGGTTTTGACTTATCTTTCTTAAGAAAAGCCTTCTACAAATGGTCTGGTTATCAAATTTCATGTATAACCTGATTTAGAGCAATCAAGTCTGCTAAATAGTAGCTAGATTACTCTTCCTCTTTACTCTGTTTAGTTCATGAGAATTTATAATAGTATATTTTTTAAAACCTCATTTTTCCTACAGAAAGAAACTTTAAACTCTGACTTAGCTCACAAACTAGAGGCAAGTAAAACACAGATAATTTAAAATGGAAAGTGATCCCAAACTCATTTCTATTTGGCTTTTAAATTAATAAGTAGTAGATTAATAAAGGTAGATTTGTTCAAATATTTTGTAGTGAACTTGGAAGAATAAAATTATAAAGAATTAGATAAACGAATCTAGGCCATAATAGGAAGATAGGAGGCTGAAAGATTTTGAAAATTGTGTTGCAACAATTCCACTAATTAATAAACTTTCCAGACAGAGAGATTTAGGCAGTTTGACAGTGTGTCATCCCTGTCTGACACTCAAGTCCCTTCATCCTATAGAACTTTCCTCTAAGGGAGGAAATATATCCCAAGCTAGTGTGAGAAACATGTTAAGATCATATGATTTCTATTTTTATGCTTTTTGTTTTTGATATCTTCATTATAATTTGGATTCTCATACATTTTTCCCACATGTAGAATAAATACAAAAGTCTAACCTACCACTTACATATCATATTGTTAGTTTACACCTGACATTCTTGTTTTTGTTTTTCAGATTCATATCAATCCAGTAAAATTGAGAATATCCTCCAGGAAGACTGAGGGTATAGCTCAGTGATAGAGCATTTTTCTAACTCCCACTTGGTTCCATCTCCAGTGCCATAAACCATAAGCAAGGAAAAGAGAGAGAGAATACCTCTGAAATAGCAGTCTAGGAAATTGTAGTCTTTTTGAATGCCCTGTTCAATTCTGTTCTTTTCAGAAACTATCACTTAAAGAAAGTTGATGTTAAAGTTTTACAAAACAAATCCCTTTTTTAGTAGACTTCCTCAACTAAAAACCAACCACCTGTATCCAAAGAAAACATTTTTATACTCAACGCTGCTGCTGCCATCTTTGAGAGAAGAGAATTTAAAGCCTTAACTTGAAGGAATCTCCTTTTAGCTTTTGCCAGGCAAAAGAAAATAAATTCCTTCCTTGTATCAACAGACTATTAGATAAATCATGTTACAAAGCAAAATTTACAATGAATGACCAATTTGTGGATGATTTAGTTAAACTTGTTGGTAAACTTATTGACCTGGAAAAAATTATTTTTCCTATCTGTAATTAAGGTTGCTTTGCTTTCTTTTTGATCTTTTAGAACATTATGCTATAGAAGAAAAACAACCTGGAGAACTTGGTCTACTTACAGTTGAAGAAGAATCACTGTTTCAAGCAGCCTATCCTGAGATCGTTGCTCTTTACCAAAAACAAAAGCTGGAAGTTAAAGGGAAGAAACAAAAAAGTAAGTATTGGGCTGGCTAGCTATATACACCACACTAGTTCCCTCTTTTCTGTTGAGTTTATCTTGTCTAAATTTGGTGAAAGTTCTATGAAATAAAGAATAAAAGTAGTATGATATTCTTCCTTGTCTTCATGAACTCTGTGTGTGTGTGTGTGTGTGTGTGTGTGTGTGTGTGTGTGTGTGTGTGTGTGTGTGTGTGTGTGTGTGTGTGTGTGTGTGTGTGTGTGTGTGTGTGTGTGTGTGTGTGTGTGTGTGTGTGTGTGTGTGTGTGTGTGTGTGTGTGTGTGTGTGTATTCATGACTGTTAAACTTCATTTGCAGTGCTAGGCAAGCACCCTCCCATTTTGCTATATCCCCAACACTCCTAGCTGAAAAGCTAGGAGTATACTGTCTATCTCTGAGTCTACTCAACCAGGTGTTAATAATAATGTTTATACCAGTTTTAAAGCAAAATAGGACTTTTTTTAGTTATAAATGCATTTTATTTCTTGCAACTCAGTGAGGAACACAACTCAATAACCACAGTTTCCAAAGGATAATGTTTGACAACTTTTCTGTGAATGCACTGAAGGGGGAACAAAGGCAAAAGTGGCTACTATAGTTTCTTATCTGAACTCTTCATTTTTTAATCTAAGTTAAGGAATAGAAATAAGTATTAATTATACTTTTTTTTCTTTTCAGGTATGAAAGTTAAGCCTAAAGAAAACAATTTGCCACAATCAGATGATGTAATAACTTTTCAGTCACCTTTGACTTTAAAACCCTTGTGTGAAGTTTTTCCTAAGCAGAATTCCAAGTTAAATTTGGAAATTTCTTCTCATTCTCTATTACCACAGGAACCTCTTTCTGCCTCTCTGAACAGCTTACTTTTACATGAAGATGCTCCTTGTTTGAATATACAAGAACAGTTAACGCCTTCTCCAAGGCTTTTTATTACAGAGCCAATTAAAGATGTTAATAAGTCTCTAATTTCAGAATCTAATCAACCCAATACTTCATCTCATAGTATATCTGTGATTGCTAATCTACATTTGAGCACTATTAACTGGGAAGATACTTCTTTTAGTAATTCTCCAGATAATCAAAGGGCTACATTCTCTCACAACTTAAAACCAGAACTTCAATCAGAGCTAGCAGCCATCTCTCATGGCTTTGAAAATATCCCAGAACAATTCCCATGCGAATCAGAAAATTGCACCACAAGCAATAAAGTGTTGGGTGGGGATCTTCAGAAGATTAGTCCTGAAGAGCATCTTCTCTCTGGTATTACTAATTTATATCTTCAGGATTTGCCTTTAAAGGAACGAATAAATATAAAATTAGCATATGCCAAAAGCAATGCACAACCAGATGTGGGCCTCAAAACAGTATCCTTATCAAGGGAAAAAGAATCACACAGGATTAATAATAATTTTGCTTGTCCATTGCATCTTTCAAATGATCTTGCAGGAATTCAGTTGCAAAATGAGTCCAGAATCTCTGAAGTTCTAAAAGGAGACCAGCTGTTTCAAGAAAAGTGTAAGATGAATACTTCTCTACCGTATACTGTCAATAACCCACTAGTAAAGACCTCCAATGTTCACATCGGGCCACCAATTACTGCTTTAGATCACAGTAGAAAAGACAAGCAAACCACTAGGAAAATTGTGAAGAGCAGTGTTTGCCTTGACAAATACTCCTCTGATGAAGAAAGTGACCCAACGTTTTGGAAACCAAAGAACACGACTCGAAACGTAAAGCACAGTACTCAGAAAAATAACCCCCAATTGAAAGAAAGTGGCTACAACAAATTCAGTAGTACTAAAGAAACTGAACTGCCTGTTGAATCTTATAAGACAGCTAGAAATGAAGAAAACTGTTTCCCAGATACAGTAAAAAGTTATCAGAGGTTTTTTAAGAAAGACGATGATCCTGAAACTTGTTTGGATAGTCCTCTTCCTTTACGCCAACGATTAAAACTAAGGTTCCAAAACACTTTAAATGAAATTTAAAAGAAATAAATACAACATACTCTATTGCTCTTGGCATTAGCAGAAGCATGATATCTGATTTTAATAGAAAAGTTAATATGATTTTATATGTCATGAAACATCCATTTTAATCAAATTGTAATTTAAAATTTTAGTGACAACTCCAGATAATGTATTTTAAGACATTTTTTACCATTTAAAAATATGCTCATTGGGCTGGGAAGGTAGCTCAGTGGAAGAGTGCTTGCCTTGCATGCATGAGGCCCTGGCTTTGATTCCTCAGTACCACTTAAGCAGAAAAAGCTGGAAGTGGCACTGTGGCTCAAGTGGTAGAGTGCTAGCCTTGAGCTGAAGAGCTGAGGGACAGCGCCCAGGCCTCACAACCAACAAAAAGTTTATACATATATATATATACATATATATGTATGCTTATAGATCATGCTTTATAGTTTAAAATATTAATAATTATCTGACAGAATAAATGTTATCCATTTGTTCAATTTTACTTTTCCTTCTCCAATCCTCTGAAGCATTTGTTCCCAAGAAGGTAACTCTTCATTTCCATCTTCCTGTACCTTCTATTATACTGTTTTCTTTTTCTTTTTTTTTTTTTTTTTTTTTTGGTCGGTCATGGGGCTTGAACTCTGGGCCTGGGTGCTGTCCCTCAGCTCTTCAGCTCAAGGAGAGCACTCTACCACTTGAGCTACAGCGCCACTTCCGGTTTTCTAGTGGTTTATTGGAGACAGGAGTTTCACGGTCTCTCCTGCCTGGGCTGGCTTTGAACCGCGATCCTCAGATCTCAGCCTCCTGAGTAGCTAGGATTATAGGCGTGAGCCACCAGCACCCGGCTATTATACTGTTTTCTCTCTGTGAGTATACCTTTACTTTACTCTCCCACCTTTGATAATATTATTCTCCATAGTAAGGGACAAAATGAAAAAGAGAGGATGGTCAATTGAAAAAAGAAGTTTGTGATTGCTGAATAAACTGAGGAAAATTACTCTATATATCCGCAGAAATTCATAGATATTGCAAGTAGAAAAAGATTTGAAAAATTAAATGCATAACCAGAAAAGGATTGAAAACCTACTGAGGATCACACAGCTAATGAGTAATACAGTAATGTTATGGGAACTATTCTAATTCTGTGGTATATTCTACTTTTAATTTTTCCTATGGTACATTTTTCTTCCCCTTTTCTTTAAAAAAAAATCTATACATGACTTACATTAATACTGATAAAGATTGTTTTGTAAAAATTCCAAAAAGGCATCCACATATGGAAACAAAGCCTTATTGGCAAATCATCATTTTGAATATTGGAAAGCCTAAAGAATCCATTAAAAGAAATCTATTGAAGCTCATAGATGGGTTCAGCAGGACATAATGTTACATAAAAATCAGTTGTATTTCTGTACTCCCAAAACAGGAAAATAAAAGTTTACCAAATGAAAAGTTTAAAGAATTTCAATTTAAAACGAAGAAAATACTTTAGAAATACTTTGCTGATCTTCAGTTTTAATGCAGTATCATTTGATGCTGGTTTTTATAGAAACTGGCAAGCCAATTCTAACACATGGAAATTTAAGAGACAGAATATTTAGATGATCTTGAAAAGAAATCAAGGGCTCCCCCTTCCTGATTTCAAAACCAAATGCCAAGTTAATGAAGATCACGTAGTGGCTCTTAGAGTCCAGAAATTTACCAATGTATACATGTATACAAATGTATACAATTGGTAAATGCTACTGGGATTATTAGCTGTTCACATGATTAATCCCTGCCCTGTACTATAATTAAAATTGCATCAAAAAACTTTGAGCTAACATTGTGAGACAACTAAAAACAGACAAATTGTGACTTTGAGTTACACAGTTTTCTTAAAAACAGCACTAAATCCATATGCAAAAAAAATAGTAAATTAACTTCATCAAAACATTCATGTTTCAAAGGACACCATTATGTAACAAGACACAGACTTGATGATTCACTTCTGAAATCCCAGCTACTTGAGATGATTGCAGTTCCATCTGAGGCCAGACCAAGCACGAAAGGTTATTTTGACCCCATCTCAACAAACAAGGTGTGGTCGTACACATCTGTGATTCCAGCTATGCAAGAGGTATAGGTACAAAAATGCAACTTTCTAGCCTAGGCTAAACATAAATCCCTATCTGAAAACCAAGGGGAAAAATTATTCTACATATGTAACTGAAGTGGTAGTGTCTGCCTAGCAAGCATGAAGTCTTCAATTCAAACCCCAGTATTGGCAAAAAAAAAAAAAAAAAAAAAAAAAAAGAAAGAAAGAAAAGAAAAGAAAACATTTTAAAATGGGAGGAAATATTTCCAAATCATAGATATGAAAAGGGATTTATATAAACTTAATAACAAAACTAACAAACATGAGTAAAGTATCCAAATATATACTTCATCAAAGATACACAAATACCACATAAGTATACTTAATATACTTAACAATTCCCTTCACCATAAGTCATCACAAAAGTGCAAACCGAAAACATCATGCCCAGTAAGATGGCTGAAATGTTCATTATGAAGAGGGTAATGAGGATGTGAAGAATTGGAACCCTCATTGCCTGCTTTTGTGAAAGGACAAAATGGGGCAGCCACTTAGCCTAATCCTCAAATCATTAGTCACAGTCACCCAGAAGTTCTCCCAAGTGTATCTCAAAGTGAAATGAAAATATGTACCCATATCAAAACTTATGTATAAACATTCATCCATAATATTACTCATGATAGTCAAGAGATAGAAGTAATCCAAATTGCCAAGGAAAAGGAAGCCTATATGTATTGAGTACTGACTGGTGCTGAGTATAAGTACTCCATTAAATTCTATATAAAATTCTTATGACCTCTATAACTCCATGGTGCTATATTGTAATGTTTTGATTACTCAAGGATAAAAGTCCCATTAAAACATTTTCCTAGATGTCTGCCTTGGTTTGTCATCCATTATCCTGGATAGATATTTTAGAATCATCCAGTCTAGGCAGAGACAATATTTAGAGTTTCATGAGTTTTGTTTTTTGTTTTTTATATGAAAATAGTAAGAATGAAATCTGGATTCATTTTGCTCTAAAACTCATCCAGGTATAAAATGTATGCACTCATATCACCTTTTACTTTTCAGGAAATTGTCTTGTTCAGACCAATCCTTTTACAGAATACTGATCCCTGGATGATCTTGTTACTTGTGTATCTTTTTTTTTTTTTTTTATCATACATTGCTTTTAATGTTTTTAGTGCTTCATTGGCTCTCTTGTCTCTGAAATACTTTGTTCAAGATCTGCCTCAAGCTACTCAGAACCTGGAACTGTTCTAGTTTTTGTTTTTGTTTTTCATTTGTTTTGTGTATTAGTGCCCTGTTCAAGTCTGCCTAGCCTAGGTTTCATAAGATCAGTCTTTAGTTCTTGGGATTTTGTTTTTCTTCGAAAGTTCAAACCGAGAAAGGCCTTTTTTTTGACTCAGGCCTTTGGCTCATGCCTAGTTTTAGGCACTTTTCTGATAGATTTTCTCATGACACCACAGTTCTTTCCTAACTTATATGAAACTCTTTTATATAACTATCTGTATACCATTTCTTATGTGACAGACATTGGACTGGGCACTAGAGATTCAATGGCAAATTGTGTCCTATAAAGCTGCTTATGTTTAGAGCACACCCGCCTGCACTGGAACATTAAGATACTCTGTAAATGATAGCTGCGTTGGTTAACATCATTTGGAAGAAAAAAATAACTTTCAGATATGATTTCAGGTCAAATACAGACAAATACTGCCCTTTGGGTAAAAAAATGCGATTATTATAACCCTTTTGTTGGAGGTAGTATGATGGTGTCAGAGGAGGTGTTTTCAACAAATAGGAAACTTTCTTGAGTAGCACTGAAAGATTCTAAATGGTAACTTTTGAGCTAAGGTTAATACTAGGAAAAAAAATGTACTTGCTGTAACCCATATTAACCCAATAAACTAACATAGTTATTGAGTACATGCTTTGTGCAAAGTTCAAGCTTTCTGTATGTAACATGCTGGTGCCCCAAGTAGACAAGGCTGGAACTAATCCTCAAATTCCCAATTTCATTGATAAAGATAATTCCCTATATTTATGTTTTCATGCTTCATTCACTTTTTGCCTCATATATCACCTCACAGTCTTCTTTTTTTTCTTCTCTGTTACTCCACCCTGCTCCAGTTATATTTTTCTTTTTTTGGGGGGGAGGGGGTCTGGTCGTGGGGCCTGAACTCTGGGCCTAGGCCACAGCGCCACTTCCAGCTTTTTTCTTTTTGCTTATGTGGTGCTGAGGAATCAAACCCAGGGCTTCAGGCATGCAAGGCAAGCGCTCTACCACTGAGCCACCTTCCCAGCCCACTTTTCTTTACACTTTCTAGTGTCTGGCATAAATGTTATGTGGGTTGTTTGGGAGTTTACTATTATCATTATTATTATTATTATTTTGTCCTTTTACCATCTATTTCCCAAACTAGAATATAAAGTTAGTGAAAGCAAAGGTTTTAGATCTTTGGTTTTCACAATAACTACTAGATGTATGGATGACTTTCCCCATCCCACTCTACCAGCAGTAGTACTTGTAGAGTAATGGGGCTTCTACAAGGTAGGAAGCATAATTCCACTCTTCTGAGAATGTGTCAGTTTCCTTGTCCCCCATTCCCACCCAATGATAAGACATCACTAGGCATAGGGATCAAATCAGATTCTCGTTCTCTCAGAGCCCTGCTGGGAATTTAGTACCTATTTCTGCTTCATCTATTCTTCCTTACTCATTAATGACTAGAGTGTAAATGGTCTTCTCTACCAGATTTATATTGCTTCTATGGATGTCTGCTATTATATATTTCTCTCAACTATTACCTGCAAATGATGTTGCCTTGATTTGCATTTTTGTCTCCCACACCAGACTGAGAACTCATCTTGTATTTCTAATCTGTAGCATCCAATAGAGGGACTTGTCAGAGCATTCAGTGAGTGCAGGCTGATTGACTGGTAGTGAATTCAGTGTCTTTAGTTCTTTGGCTCCTTGTGAGGAGACACCAAAGCCAATTGGATGATTCCCTCCATCAGCTTGATCACCAGTCACCTTTAGGTGTCTTAAGATGCCCTGGTGAGATGCTTGCTCTCTGAAAGTGAAGGGGCTAAATGAACTGTTGTTCCTGTTGTGCTGTAACACTTAGGGTCAAACAGCTTAAATAATATTGCTAAGGCAGCCTCCTTTCATCTGCAGATTAACGTGGCAATGTTTATCACCTTCTTAGCCAGGAAAAGCTTTTATCAGGCTCAGCTAACAGCTTGCATTAGCCTCTTTCAAGGACTTGCCACCTTGTCTTTAAAGGGACAGGATACAAAGTCACTATATAGTGTGCACCCTGATAATAGTCTAAAAATGTAGACCTTTGCTGCTTGTCAGAACAAATACCCTTCATGCCAGGCCAGATAAATCCAATAAATCGCCTGGAGGCAGTCATCAGCTAAAGAGACTAGCCCTTCTGTGGGCAGGATGACAGTTATTTGCTAATGCTTCTATTTATAAGCTCCAAAGCTTACCTGTTATTCTATGCGAAGATGCCCCCCCCAAAAAAAAGATTGACCTCTCAAAATGACAAAGACTATTTTAGAATTCTTTGATCCAATAAAAAAAGACTCCCCTAAAGTTTCCATTATCATTAACTGAAGTCTCTTCATCTATTGTTCAACAGATTCCAGCCTTTCAATAGGAAGTGAAGTCTGAAAGAGTTATCCTTACAAATGTTTCTAACCACCACCCATGTGAAGGTAGACTATAAATCCTTATTTGTGTTCAACCGAAAATGCTGATCGAATGCCTGAAGCCCAACAGTTTATTATTATAGTGTTGGTTGTCTAGGCACAGACCTCTGTAATCTAGGCCCTGTGAGGGCCTCACAACTTCACAGCTGGGATAGTTCCAGGAGAGGTGTCAGAACTTAATTCAACTAGTCTACGTCTACATCCTGTGAGACAAACCAAAGAACATGTTCTTAAACATGGGAGTCAGTGGGCTGGGTCACTATCCTGATTCTGCTATAGACTAGCTACGCTGAGCAGCCACCTCACTTCTCTCCTGGAAAGGGAGGATCATGCTCTGTTTACTCTCAACTGTCCTTTGAAAGACTTCCCCATGTATAAATTTAGCATTATTGACTTTTTATATGTACATGTGTGCTGGGCCTGGGGCTTGAAATCAGGGCCTGGGTGCTGCCTATGACTTTTTTGCTCAAGGCTGGTATTCTACCACTTGAGCCATGCCTCTGTTTCTGGATTTTTGCTGGCTTTGAACTGTGATCCTTAGATCTCAGCCTTGAGCAGCTAGGATTACAGGAGCTAGTCACTAGTGCCCAACTGCATTATTAACTTATTTGCTGTCTATTCATGAGCCAAAAATGATGTCTTTGAAATGTGTTCCATTATAATATACAATTTTTTTCTTTTTCTTTTTTTTTGCTTATGTGGTGCTGAGGAATCGAACCCAGGGCCTCAGGCATGCAAGGCAAGCGCTCTACCACTGAGCCACCTTCCCAGCCCAGAATCTACAATTTTTTTAGGCAGTGATTGTCCCTACTTAGATATGAAGAAGAAAAAAGGGAGAATACTGAGCACAACTGAGTATGAATAAGGTTCATGACATTTAGAAAGTATAACACAAAGCATTAGTGAGTCTTAGAAGACAGACAGACATTGAATGTTTATATTGTGGTTGTTTTTCAAACACCTCATGTATAGCCCGCAAAAATCTCTGAAACGCAGGCACTTTTGTCCCCTATTTACATGTGAGGAGGTTTATCCAAGGTCAACTTATCAACATCAAAATTTGAACGCAGAGCTACTCTAAACTCTAAACTTGATTACAACTCACTCCCAATTCCTAGCTTCCCTTGGCAAGAATTGAGGTTTCTATATACTCTATATGGCTAAGTCCAAGACAGCATTAAGGAAAGCAGCCACCAGAATGCAGTGGTATCTAACGATTTGTAGAATGACTACTAAATAGGAGTAATTTGTGATCTCAGCAACACAGTCTTAGGAACACTTAAATTATCTCAAAGCTTATTTATATTTTCAGAATTAAAAAACAAAACAATTGGTACAGTCAACTCACACATACTGCTATGTGAAGATGAGAGAAATAGGCAGGCTTCCAAACCACCTAGAAGGTACATCTCCTCTCAGCTCCACTTACCAAAGACAGAGTGTTCTCAGGTAGCGCTCCACCAAGCATCACCATTTTAGTGTTCATTTCTTATGTGAATCATCTTCACACAAAGCCTGCGACTAACCAGGCCCTTTATTAGTCACCTTACATGGATTTTTCATTTATCTTGAAAGCAACCCAAGGAAGTAAAACAGCATGCCTGAGGTCCCACTGTTAGAACACAAATCTTGCAGCTATATTGCCACCTCCAAAAGCCAAGTGTCATGCTCATCTGTAGGAACCAGTAAAAGAACTTTCTAAACGATCTTTCTGCTTCAAAACACTCATATACCTCCAATAGCCTATGAACCAGTCAGGTGAATCTAGTGCAGACAGATTACATTCTAACCCACCCCTGTGTGAATGCTTCATGACGTACCATCTCAGTACACATCCTACCTTCCTTCCAGAGCCTGTAAGGTCCTGCTTGACTGCCCACCTCCCTCACCTGTCTTCCACCATCTGCCTCTGCTCAACTTACTTTTCTTAAATGCATCAGCCTCACTCCACAGTGTGACACTTTTTATTTATTTGTTTTTTTGGGGGGGGTCCGGTCATGGGGCCTGAACTCTGGGCCTGGGCACTATCGCTCAGCTCTTCAGCTCAAGGCTAGTGCTCTACCACTTGAGCCACGGCGCCACTTTCCGGCATTTTTCTTTTTGCTTATGTGGTGCTGAGGAATCAACCCAGGGCCTCATGCATGCAAGGCAAGCGCT
The DNA here is from genome assembly GCF_024711535.1 of Dipodomys merriami. Taxonomy (NCBI): domain Eukaryota; kingdom Metazoa; phylum Chordata; class Mammalia; order Rodentia; family Heteromyidae; genus Dipodomys; species Dipodomys merriami. Next base: position 2,111,380 of record NW_027203048.1, read on the forward strand.
CTACCACTGAGCCACTTCCCAGCCCCACAGTGTGACTCTTATATTTGCTGTTCCCTCTGACTTTCAGAAGGACCTTGTGTAGTAAGACTTTTATCATCACTCTACTCTCAGCTTCAGTGACTACTTCTGTGACCAGGAGCTAATCAGCCACTTCCTCCTTATATCCCCAAGCCTTCTCATTTGCCTTTTGTCCTGCGTTATATCCTCAATGAATGATTTGATTTTTTTTTTTTTCTGGCTCACATTTCTCCCATCCCCATAGTATCAACATAAGAGAATAGACTTCCATTTATTCTCTTTAACATTCACTTCATGCATACATAATTAATTAATTAACCTTTGAACTAAAACCCATGGGAAGCCAAAACCCATGCTTTAAACACCAATATGCTTTAATTTTGAGGTAAATTCAGTTTTGAGCGGCACCTGATGCAGAATGTACAGGAATAATACCTGATCCCTCCCTTCAAGACATTCATAACTTAGTTGTGATGGCTGACTCATTTTTTGTATGTGTACTGGTATTAGGGCTCATATTCTCACTTGGCTTTTTTGCTAAGGTCTGCCATTCTACAACTCGAGCCACACCTTCACTTCTGGCTTTTTAATTGGAGATAGAGTCTCATGGACTTTTCTTCCTGGTCTGGCTTTGAACTGAGATCCTCAGCCCTCAGCCTTTTCAGTAGCTAGGATTACAGGTGTAAACCACCAATGCCCAAGAAACTCACTCACTCTTGGTAGTGATAGAAGAGATTGCTATCAGAGGTCATCAGAATATAGACAAGATGAATCTCTTCCTAGAAACAAGAGACTCCATATAATATGTGAAGGAAAAGGAGCCGGACACTGGTGGCTAACGCCTATAATCCTAGCAACTGGGGAGGCTGAGATCTGAGAATCGTGGTATGAAGCCAGCCGGGGCAGGAAAGTCAGTAAGACTCTTTCTCTCCAATTAACCACCAGAAAACCAGAAGTAGTGCTGTGGCTCAAAGAGGTAGAACACTCACCTTGAGCTTTCTACAGAAATCAGCCACCAACTGTGGTACTCATAAGAGCAGGCCACATCCTCGGGGGAATGTTAGGCTAAAGCTCCCATGCCATACCCAACATGACCAGGTTGTTGAAGCTGCATAGAGTCATGGCCACTGGAAGAAGGCTTTCCAGCCCACTGGAGTTTCAGGAAAAATCACAGCTGCACCTTTTGAGAGCCACTGCTGTCATGACTTCCAAGGCAGTATGAAGAAGAAATACCTGAGAGCCAGGTGGCCAGCCAGTGAAAAGACTTAGTATGCTCAGAATTTACATCTACTTAGCCAGCCAGTTATTCAGAGGACAGTAGCCAGTGTAAGATTTAGACAATCTGCTTTCCTTGAGGAACTCATAGTGTATTCATAGGAACCTGTCTGAAGTTAGCTTCTTAACTGTCCACATTTCCAGATCTGAGTTTAATGAAACATTTACCACATACTCAGGCTTCGCCACAGAACCTCACTCAGCAAATCAAAATGTTCTATGGAGAGAAAGAGTATAATTAACTTCTCTCTTTTTTTCTTTCTTTCTCTCAAGCCCTTCTCAGAAGGGTGATAATGAAAGATTTGAACCCAACGGGGCCACAGGCAGGGGATTTGCATTTTAAAGTTCGACAGATATTTATAGGCCTTTTGATCTCCTTTCTCCTCTCTCCCAGCGACCCTAGCCTTGCTGCCTGTCTCCCCCCTCCCTCAGTTGTTCATCCTGTACTAGATGGACTGGAGAAATGATTGCTCCAGATGTAGAGGATTCAGTGATGTGTGCTCTGATACAATGTTCTCATAGCAATGGAGCTCCTACTTAATCAAATTCCAACTACCTATCAAGTGTTTTTAATTCCTCACACCTGTAATTCCCCTGCAACTGATATTATATTTACCTGTTTTTAAAAATTGAGGAGAAAATAGGGCTCAAACAGGTTAAATAGCCTGTCCCAAATCACTAAGCAACTTGGAGAGACAGAACTAAAACCTTTATCTGAGTGCTTTCTAAACCCTTTGGTTAGGCTGAGCTAACTCAGGTAGACAAAGTTGGCTACTGCAGTCTTCTTAACTAAGATCCTTCTTGGAAAAAGTAATCCTGTATTCCAGGCTTCCTGCTAGTGTTATCTGGAAATAGCCCAATAAATGTCACAATTTGATTTACTTGAGGACAGACTTGCAGCTGTCTTTTCTTTTGCAGCTCTTCGTGAGCTCTAACTTCTCCCTCTCCTTTTACTCTTCTTTCACACAGATCACTAGAACTAACAGCTGCATGTCTGGGTTTGGACCTGTCACCTTGAATCCATGGAACAGAGTCTCTCTCCAAAGAAAGCCTATTGAAAATAAGCTCAGAATATCAGAACTTCGAATTTCCTGACAGCCACCAATGAAAGTGAGGTTTAGAGAATGACTTAGGCAATGTAACTGATGTCCTAAACACAAAACCTGATATGCTAACCATGAAAGACAAATGAGACAAGACAGTGGTTTAGGCACTTTTTTTTAACTGGTCAGTAGAAGCCAGTGGGGTAGGATTCGGCATTATTCTTGTGTCCCAGATAAGCACTGGGTCAGAGGACTAAATGACTCAAGGTTCCACACAGTGGCCTGGGAAGCAAGAATCTGAGCTCAGGTGACTAGCAAAACCAAATATGCAGCCTGAGGTAATCAGGTGAACTGTGAAATTTGCCCCTGTGACAAAGCAATAAGCTAACATCACAAGGTACATTCAGTCATTTTATGATTTAAGGAAGCCAAGTCTGCAACCCTAAATCTCCTTCCTGGTTTTTACAGCAATCCAAGTCTGCTGAAATACAGGGAGGAGGACTTAGTGACACGCAACCTCTTCTGACACTTTCGGAGTCTGTGTGTGACAAGTCAGAGGACTCTGCAAGTTCCTTTGCTCCTTAGAGAATCTACCTCCCACCCTTGAAGAGGGGGCTTTAGAAGTGCCAAATGGAGAGCCATAAGACAGTCACCGCTAGTTGCTGAGTGTTCCTGTTGAGGTTGAGAGATCATGTTCAAAGCTCTAGCCGCAGCTCCCATTCTCTTCCCATCCCACCTCTAATCCAAAATGGGACCAGGTCCTGCCTCTCCCCCACCACAGGTCCTTGTAAAAATCCTGAGGATCATGCCTTCCTGGGGATAAGGTTGAGAATCCTACATATTCTTTCTATTCTCTCCACAAGGACTCTGACCCCACAGAGGAAAAATCCCTCTCAGGAAAAACAGCTTCAGAAGTAAAATCTACCTGTTGTTGTGCCCAGGGTAGATTTAGAGGTGGATTGGGCATTCTTATGTTCTCCTCAGTGATTCCCTGGTCAAACTTGCAACTTTGGGTCCAGCATTTAGAACAATGGATAGTGGCTTTGAATCCTAATCAGCTATCTGTGGCCCAATCCCAGTTTCTCTAAAGGTGCAACTCACTGATTATTTCTTACAAGAAATTGGCCTGACTATCTCTCTATACTAAATCCTAGTTGGAAATGAAATCTACACTTGTCTAGCTATCATTAGAACAGACCCTCATGGACTGGCTGTGATGTACCTCTACAAAAACTTTGACCTCTCTACCTACAGCATTTTTCTCCGTCTCATCTTTACCCTTCAAAGCAAAATAGTTGGCCTGCTAAGGACAGTGCTTTTAAAGATCACTAGTTGGCATTATTTTGTGAACTTGTCAGTGATGACATTTTCTATTATTAGGAAGCATTTGTCATTGTTATCAGCCCAAGGTTAAGTAGCTCTTAGCCCTTTGGGAGTTAAGCAAAACCTTTAAAACCACACACACACACACACACACACACACACACACACACACACACACACACACACACACACACATATACCAGTAAAATACATGCAGTTTTTTCCATATCTGAAACTTGTTTCTGAACTTTCTCAATAAGAAAGTTAGACAGTGAGCTCCCAGGCCAGGGACTGGTTCTCTCTGTGGCTCTAGTGCATAGTCATAAAGTTATATTTCTGAGGAAGTTATAGATACAGTTCATGGGAAATGTGTGTTGCATGTTGACTGAATCAATCTGGAAGAAAGACATTTTCAAGAACAAAATTGGCCCAGTACACTCTGTGAAGGAGGTCTTATCTCTTCTGCCAAGGAAAAAAAAGGCACGGACGGACACTTTGCACAGCAAAGGGATGCACTTAGGGCAGAAATGAGAAGTGATCAGCATCAAAGAGGAAAATACTTTTGGGTGGTATGTCCTAGAGCAGGTGCCAAGTCAGTAAGTCAAGATTATTAACCTGTAAGCCAATAAGTAGCACTCGATGGTAGTCATTACAGAACTGATCTTACAGAACTTACAGAACTTATCTAACTGAACTTATAGAACTTATCTAAGAGTTTAGAATTCTTAAGTCTTAAAGAACTTATCTAAGAGGTTATTTTTAATGAAAGCAGATTATTAGAACCTACCCCCAAGAGATTATGATTTAAGAGGTCTTTGGACTACACCTATCATATGGTTATATTAGGGAGAGAGAGAGAGATGTGACAGGAAGATAATGAGGGAAAAATGGTGAGGGGAGAAAAAAGTGGGACATTTTGTTTCAGTTTTATTCACCAAACACAGAATAAGTATTCTCTCTCCCCCTTTCCTTATCCCATCTTATTACAGAAATATAATGCCAGCCTCAGCCTTGTTCTGCTCTTCTTTTAATTTAATATGGCTATAAAAGGCTCTGTCTACACCTGGGGCTTGAAGTCAGGGTCTGGGTGCTGTCCCTGACCTTTTTTTTAAGGCTAGCACTATATCTCTTGAGTCATAATGCTGGAGATAAGAGTCCTGTGGACTTTCCTGCCTGGGCTGGCTTCAAACTGAAATCCTCAGATTTCAGCCTCCTGAGTAGCTAGGATTATAGACATGAGCCAATGGCACCCTGCTTATTATAAAGGGCTTTTGAGACTATGAAGAAGTTGAGATCACTGATCAGAGTGATCATAGTCTAGCCTGCTGAAATTTCTGCTGTCCCTGTGTGTGTAGGAAGTGCCATTTCATGAGTTACGTAGTTGGCAGCTGAGGAGAGTAGAGACTGACCAGGCCCTGAACTCTCCCACCCCTAAGGCACATGTGCCAGCCCACCTGCTGCCTGTGAAGGTTGCTCTGACCTCTGTGTTTTGGATGCTTCTTGCTTGGTGCCTCTCCTCAAAGGACGTACTACAAGAACAGAGGGGATCATGGCTAGCTGTGGACTATGGAAAGCTCACTTGTGGCTGCTCTTTCAACAGAGGTGACCATTTTTGCAGTGTATGTCTACACACAGTGCCCCAAAACCAGGTTCAGATGAGCTGTAAGGGGATCACCCCAAAACTTTGGGAAGCAGGGATATCTATGCCTTACAACAATGAATCCTGGCTCATAGAGTTTGGGGCAAGCCCAGGGGACTGTCAACCAAGTAATTATGATGGGCAATCAGATCGGAAACTGAGGAGGAATGTAGCACTACCTAACTGTTCCAGTCTTCCAACTGACTGAGGCCAAAATCCCCCAGCTATATCTCACACCGGCTCTGCCCTTATAATCCTGACCGTACTTCTTCTTTTTAATTCCTCTAAAATTATCTTCAGGTAGTTGTAAACAGGGTTTTAATTTAACATACAAATTAATGAGTAGGATGCCTTTTGATCACCTATCCTCACCTATCCTTACTTCTATGTCCACTGTTTCCCACAAAGCCTTCGTGGGCCCACAACTGAAATTCCTCTGCTCTATTCTCACCTAGTACTTTTTGCAGAATCCTTACTTTGAAGTATCCTCCCTCTCTTCGTGTGACACTTATCCACTAACACTGTGCAACAGAATTACAAAGCCAGCTACATATCTAATCTACCTTTCTAGTAGCCACACTTGTAGAATAAACAAGTGAAATTCATTGAAATAATATAAATGCAGTATATTCAAAATGGTATTTCAGCATTTTCAAAATTCAAAAATTACTAATGAGATACTTTATACTTCTTATTCATATTACATATTTGGGATTCAGTGTCAGTTTCAGCCAGTTCCAGTTCTGGCTACTTGTCCAGTTGCTCCATAGCCACGTGTGTGGACACTATACTAGAGAGCACAGTGCTGGTTCTTTGAAGCAAAGCCTGTGACCTCTGACTCAGGATTCTGCGAAGAAACAGCACATGACAAATATTTAGAAAGCATCTGAGCCAAGCCGGGTACCAGGGCTCATACCTAGCTACTTAGGAGGATGACTTCCTGATGATGGCAGTTTGAGGCCAGTTCAGGCAGGAAAATCTGCCAGACCCCATCTTCAAAATCAATAGAAAAAAGAAGGGTTGGAAGTGTGGTTCAAATAGCACCATCTAAATAAAAAAGTTGAGAAAGTATGAAGCTCTGAGTTCGAACTCCAGTACTGACAAAAGAGGAGGAGGAGGAGCAGGAGGAGGAGAAGGAGGAAGAGGAAGAGGAGGAGGAGGAGGAGGAGGAAATAAAAAACAACCCTGAGCTGATTTTTTTCCCAAGTCTTTCCATTTCCTAACAAATGGGGCAATGCCATTCTTTCTTATGGAGGCATATATATATATATATATATATATATATATATATATATATATAATATCACATTTTCTTGATCCATTCATCTACTGAGGGGCATTAGGGTTGGTTCCATGTCTTAGCTATGGTAAATAATGCTGCAATAAACATAGTTGTGCTGGTAGCTTAGTATGGTCCTGTTTGTGATCATTTGGGTAAATGCCCTGAAGTGGGATTTCTGGGTCATAGTGGGGGAGCTCTATGTGGAGTCTTTTGAGGAACCTCCATACTGCTTTCCAATTAAGTGAAGTAAACAGGCCCAACGAAACATAGGTCCCATGGTTTCCCTTATTTGCAATAACTAGTATATGTCTGGGACAAGTAGAAAAGGTCAAAAGCTATGTACATATGACAAGATAAGATAAACTTAAGTGAAATGAACCCCAACATAGGGACACAGTGGTATTTTCTTTCTTGCTATTGTTTCTAATGTATTTATAAGGTACCATATGATTTTTTGGTTGCTTTGTATGTTTCTCCCCCACAGTATAACCCCTGTTTTCACTGTATTTGATGTTGGTATAATTTGGGGAGGGGAGGGGAAAAAACAAAAATTTTAAATAGAGATACAGGTTGACCCATTCTAACAATGAGATGTACAAGACATTATGTTGAAAAATGAACTTTACAATTGGGGGGGGGGTAGTTGTGGAGGTGGGAAGGAAGGTATGGTAGGGGAAAAACAAAGGGGAAGCAACAGTACTTGATAAGAAATGTACTCATTACCTTGCTCATGTAACTGTAACCCCTCTGTACAGTATTTTTACAATAAAAAACTTATTTAAAAAACAAACCCTGCTACCTTGCCCATGTAATTGTAACCCCTCTGTATGGTATTTTCACACACACACACACACACACACACACACACACACACACACACACACACACACACACACACACACACACACACACACACACACACACACACACACACACACACACACACAAACCCTGAGCTGAGCAAATTCCAAATTCCTTCCAGAGACTATCCTTGGGGATTTTTTGGCTAGATGTTTGAAGGCATAGTGTCAACGGAGATGATACATACTTCCCTTTTAATCAAAGAAGACTCCAAAGCAGATTTCTTTTCCAAAGCTCAAGGACACCGGATGTGGGAGTGGAGTGGAGTGGAGCAGATATCATTACCTCTTGCTTTCTGCCCTGTGGAGTTATAGACAGTGCATACAAAAGACAGTAGGGCTCTGAGCTACATACTCAGTGACCGCCCCCACCCCGCCCTTGCTATATTCACTGCCAAAGCAGTTTGATCAACTTATAATGTGAGCAAGGAAGTTTCTAAAACCAAGCTACTACAGATTTCTTCTGAAAAACAGGTCGAGTCAGTTCAAGCCCTGGCCACAGGCTTCCCAGATTTCACTGGCTTACTTCATAGCTCAGCTACAATTGGTGCAGTTAGAAAAAAAAAAAAAAAAAAAGAGTTATTGCCTTTGCCAATAAAGTGTTGCTTCTCAGGCTAAGGCTGTGATCATGTGTCTATGCTAAAGCAGTGCTCACAGACACATGATCACAGCTTTCCAGGAAATCTTCTGAGGAAATCAGAGTTCAGGCCCCATCCTTAGGTCAAATACTCAATGCAGAGAGGCTGGAGCAATGCTATACTTTATTAATAGAGTGCCCAAGGCTTCCCCAACCCTCAGCTGACCCTATCAGTCCCAGATGATGGTGGCAAGGGGCAGACTTTAGAGAGGATCATTATTTTCTAAATTCCTGGCCATCAATTTATTTGAAACTTGTATTATATCAATACCCTTCTCTTGCATACTTCCTTTTTTATTTTATTTATTATTTGTTTTTATTATAAGATTTTTTATTCTGAAAATACTGTACAGAGGGGTTACAATTACATGAGCAAGGTAATAAGTACATTTCTTATCAAGCATTGTTGCTTCCTCCTCTGTTTCCTCTGCCCTCCCATTCCCCCCCACCCACCTCCCCCATCACCAAAATTGTAAAGTTCGTTTTTCGACATAACATCTTGTACATCTCATTGTTGCAGTGGGTCCACCTGTATCCCTATTTGAACAATTTGCTTTTTCCATTCCCCTCCACAAATTATACCAACATCAAATACAGTAAAATCAGGGGTTATACCGTGGGGGAGGGACATACAAAGCAACAAAGAAATCATCTTATAAATATATTAGAAACAATAGCAAGAAAGAAAACTATTTGAGTCCTTATCTTGGAGTTCATTTCACCTAAAGACTTACAGAGAAACTTCTCTGAAGAGGAAAGAAGGATGGCCAATAGACACATGAAGAAATGCTCAACCTCCCTAGTCATAAAAGAAATGCAAATCAAAACAACACTGAGATACCACTTCACCCCAGTTAGAATGGCTATAATCAAGAACTCTAATAACAGCAGATGCTGGAAGGGATGTAGACAGAAGGGAACCCTACTGCATTGTTGGTGGGACTATAAACTTGTTCGACGACCTTGGAAAGTAGTATGGAGGTTTCTCAGACTCCACATAGAGCTCCCCTATGACCCAGAAATCCCACTTTTGGGGCATTTACCTGAATGATCACAAACAAGACCATACTAAAGCTACCAGCACAACTATGTTTATTGCTGCATTATTTACCATAGCTAAGATATGGAACCAACCCAGATGCCCCTCAGTAATGGCATTCTATGCCTCCATCAAAAAGAATGACATTGCCCCCATTTGTTAGGAAATGGAAAGACTTGGAAAAAATTATATTAAGTGAAGTAAGCCAGGCCCAAAGAAACATAGGTCCTATGGTTTCCCTTATTTGCAATAACTAGTATATCTTGTATACTTCTTAAAAGGAATTTTGGTCTCTTATGGAAAATACTATAGCAAATAGTTATGTTCTTGGACCACTAGCTTATGAAGTAACTTGAAGCAAGTTACTTTATCTCTTTAAGCCATAAATTCTTCAGCTTTGAAACATGAGTAGGATAGTCCCTCCTTTGCAGGTTGTGTGTTATTCCATGCCATAAAGTACTACTCAAAATGCACAGAAAGAACTCATAAAAGTTCCTCACTATTCACAAATGAATCTCACCATACAGAGGATCATTTAAAGCAGAAATGTGAGTTTAAAAGAAATCAAACACTGTGGCTCAGGCCTTTAATCCTGGCACATGGAAGGGTGAGAATGGAAGCAATGGAGTTAGAGGCAGCCCAGAGAAAAGTGTGAGAGGCACCATTTAATGGAAAGATGCTGGGCTTGGTTGCCTGTGTCTGACAGCTCAACTAGGGCACCAAGCCTAAAATAGGTGGGTCACCATTGAAGCACACATCTGGGCAGCGAGGGATCATTATTTTCCAAATTTCCTGCCTTAAAAATAACCAGGACAAAAAGGGTTATGGACATAGCTCAGCTGTAGAATGCCTGCCCAGCAAGCATGCAGCCCAGAGTCAAAGCCATAGTTCTAACAAATGGGTGTTGCATACATATCTATCATATATAGGCCAAGAGGAAGACAATGAAAGTAATGACAAGTGAACTCCCCCTTTTTCCCCAACTGGTAGCCTAGTAAGGGGACAGAGCAGGAAAGTCTTACATTAGGCTACATGTCTTCCACAGACACCAAGAAAAGGAAAATCAAGAGTGGAATAAGAGAAACATGGGAGGTAAAATGGCATTATTATTTTATAGAAAGAAAAGAAATATACTGGGGACTTCTCAGCAGGCACTGTCAGGACCTAAGAAGATAAAAGTTAAAAGCCATCCAATAGGAAGGAATAGCTGGTGTGTCAGAGGAGTCATCTCTGGTCCCATTGTTCACTCTTCAGTGCAGACCCCACCTAGGGCTCCCAGCTTTGCCAAGAAGGGACTTCTGCAGTGTCTATTTCAAATGACAGCACAAGAATTGAAAGGCTTGGGCAGCCCCCCAAGATGCTCCATACCCTTCTTAAGAATGTTCCACAAAGGCTACTTTAAAAAACACTTACCTTCTCTCTGCCTGGCTTTCTCGCTTGTGCTCAGCAAGCCTGGCCTTCCTGGGGGGGAATAATTAGATTATATCTTTAGAACACTTTGAACTCTGAGAACTAAGAACATCGTGCACATACATACGGGCACAGTCATTATCACAGGATTCCATTTCCTTTGTTCGGTTTGAAGCCATCCCCTGGCAACTGCTGTCTGGCTCCTAAAGACAACAGCAGGTGCCATTTGAGTGTGTGGCCGACACACAGTCCCAGCCCACCATGCAGCTGTTCTTGAAAGCGATGTCTTGCCCCTCCTTCTGGTCTGAACAACAAAGAGAACCATTCATGACACTCTTACGTTTCAAATGTTCCTGGAGGGGGATTCCCTAGTCCTTTCCCCGGTGATAGTCTTGATTCTGCTACTTAATGGTAGTTTTATCACAAGAAAGCATGTAAAACCTCTCTGACCTTGGTTTTCTTCACTCAATAGAGACATTACACACCCTGTGAAGTTGTAATGACTTGCCAAAGATGTGATGCACATGAAAATCTCTTATATGGTCAGCTATAAGGCAGTGCTTTTGTATTTACAATTATGAAGGTACTCCTTCTCAAGTACAACCAATGGAAAGAAAATTACTGAAAAAATATAGGGTACTACAGCAAAGTTCTGAGCTAGCTGGTCCAAATACTTGTTTGTTGAGGGCTGAAGGAGGCAGAAAGGGAGTCTGGGCATGATATCCTAGCTTAGATGGAGAAGTAGAAGCCAAGAGATCGGACACAGACGTGGGGGGGGGGGGGATGAGGGAGAGGGAGAGGGAGAGAGTGTGTGTATTCTGGGTTAAGGACACAATCCAAATGAAGGCTAGAAAAAGAATGCAGAGCCATTCTGAAAACAGGGAGAGAATGGGTCTAGGGATGCGGGAGAGGGAGGGACACATAGTTTTGGAAAGCAGCAAAGCCCCAACTGTGTGCAATCTTAAATGACAAAGAAAGTTTCAATAATATGGTAAGTCAAAGAGGTAAATCTTCTCTTCTCTTCTTCTTTTTTTTTTTTTTTTGTCCATTGTGGGGCTTGAACTCTGGGCCTGGGCACTCTCCCTCAGCTCTTCAGCTCAAGGCTAAGCACTCTACCACTTGAGCCACAGCGCGACTTCTGCTTTTCTGAGTGGTTTAAAATTGGAGATAAGAGTCTCACAGCCTTTCCTGCCTGGGCTGGCTTTGAACCTTGATCCTCAGATCTCAGCCTCCTGAGTAGCTAGGATGACAGGCGTGAGCCATAGGTGCCTGGCTTTCTCTCCTCTTCTCCTCTGCCCCTCCACCTCCCCTCATTCTCCTCTCCCCTCCCCTCCCCTCCCCTCTCCTCTCCTCTCCTCTCCTCTCCTCTCCTCTCCTCTTCTCCTATTCTCTCCTCCTTTCTGTTCATACTGAGATCTGAACTCAGAGGTCCTCTACCACCTGAGCCATACCTCCAGTATATTTTTGCTTTAGCTGTTTTTCAGAGAAGTTCTCATCTTTTTGTCCAGGGCCAGCATTAGATCATGATCCTCCCCAGCTATGCCTCCTGAGTAATGGGGAATTACACTTGTGCACCACCACTATCTAGCTTGTTTGTTGAGACAGGGTCACACGAGTTTTCCCTGGTACCGGCCTTAAATAGCAATCCCGATCATCTCTTCCTTCTGAGCAGAGATGTACAGACATGAGCCATTATGTCTGGCTAAGAATTTTTCATTTATATGTACACTTACTCAGGAAGGTTTTGTCAAGTCATTGGTAACCTAACTTTTAAAGTAATATATTTTTAAGTTAGAAAATACTGATAAATGAAGTAATAGTAGCATTTCTTCTTCTTCTTCTTCTTTTTTTTTGGGTCCGGTCGTGGGGCCTGAACTCTGGGCCTGGGTGCTGGCCCTCAGCTCTTCAGCTCAAGGCTAGCGCTCTACCACTTGAGCCACAGTGCCACTTCCAGCTTTTTTTCTTTTTTGCTTATGTGGTGCTGAGGAATCGAACCCAGGGCCTCATGCATGCAAGGCAAGCACTCTACCACTGAGCCACCTTCCCAGCCCCAATAGTAGCATTTCTTAACAGTTGAGTGATTATTATCCTTTTTTCTGAGACTCATTAATAGGAAATGTCCTTATCTGTATCAATTTTCACATGGCCTTATGACATAGAAACTGTAATTATCCACATATTACAAATAGAAAAAGTGAGATATAAAGAGATGAAGTTTCCTGCTTTGGATAGTATAGTGCATGGAGTTGTCGACATTTCAGCCTGGAAAGGCTGGCTCCAGAGTTACGCCCCAGATCAACCCATTATTCCTCAACAAGAAATAAGAAAAGCTTCCTCTCAGTTCCTGCGTGTTGTTGTTCTTTGGAGGAAACAATTCTTTAAATACTCTTCTTATGTTCTATTTATCATATCTCCTGGAACAAATGTTCTTTATAACTATGATTCATTTTGTCAACTATATAATGTTCTATCATGTGAAGAGAACAAAACTGTTGTAGACCCTCCCTTTTTTGGTAGATATCTGATTCGAATATTTTACTATCATAATGATGGAGAGTATTCTTGTTCATAAGTAATCGGCTGCCAGTTTGCTTAGTTCAGTAAAATCAAGTCCTGGTATAAAAAGTACTTTCAAGTCCAACATGCATTTTAGGGACTGTAAAATGTCTTTCAAAATTGAGCCAGTGGAGTCTCCCACAAGTAGCATGTTGGGAAGAATCTCTTCCTCACCCTCTTGCCAACTGCTCATGTGGGAGGTGAAAATGTCTGGCCTTGTATCTATTTACATGTCTTTGATTGCTAGTAAGGGAGACATTTTCTTCCATGTTCCTTAGTTCCTTGTATTTCTTCTGCGAGCTGTTTCTTCATGGCCTTGTGTATTTCCCCAATGGGAAAGCAGTATTCTTCTTACCTGTGTAAGTTCATCATAGTAGTTTGCTTTTGTCTATCATATTTAAATACATCATCTCAATGGCTTGAGAAATATGTCTTCAAATATGTTCTTTGCCTTGTATTTTTTTGGTAAGTGTTGGTTTACTTGGTAATATAGAAATCTGAATTGAACATGGGCACAGAGACCAGGCATCATGCAAAAAAGTTCTTTATCAAGCCTATATCCTTCACAAAACATTGTTGGTATTAACTCTAATGACAGGTGTTTGGGCACTATTGGAGAAAAATGAAGAAGTGATTGGTTCTGCACTTTTTTTAAAAATTCTTCCGGCTGGTAAAAAACAGAAAAGGGGCTCCTTGAGAACAACATCCCTGTAAATTGCTTTCAACTTTTTGACATGGGTATTAAAATGCCACCCCAAAATGCCAGTGGTAATAAAGAATCTGACTTGAAAGGAGGACTAGGTGTAAATGTAACACGTAAGTTTCTGTTAAATCTTGGTAGCCAGTTGCTGAGGAAGCATTGGTGGAGCGCTAGAAGCTGCTGTCTGTGACCGGCGGGTGGAAAGAACTCCACGATTTGAGGCTACTTGTTAACATTCGGAAAGTTTCGAACCAAACCGCATTCAACTTGCAATAAAAAATAACCAAAACATCCTGCTTTCCTGCTCTCTGGGGAAAATTAGCTTCTGCTTCCTCTCTTTATGAGTCCTTCCTCTGCTGCGATGTTTCTCCACCACACCCACCCACACACCTTGTCTTCCTATCTCTGCTGAGCTCCTTTTTCTGCTTAGCCCTTTTTGTGCCCATTTTGTGCCCATAGGGTAACTGGGTTTGTTTCTTTTTTGTCCCAAATGAATGTACTTAATGATATTTTCCAAAGTGACAGAGGTTTTTATTTAGGTACCAGGGATCCTTCATGGGCCTGGCTACCTGGGAATGGACTTGTTTTGTTTTGTTTTACAAAGTCACTCGGCTTTGGTTTTTGCCTATATTCACTGTGCAAAGAGTACACGCAGCACTTGACTCTGGAGTGAACTAAGGAGATACGCTGTGGAGCTCGGACTGTCGGCATGCTTGAGGAGAAAGGAAGCCTCTTGGTCTTCCAGGAGGGAGGTGGATGTCATCCTCAGGACTTGGGAGGGAGTGAGCTTAACTTCCAATCAGGAAAGCTTCTACAGAAGTCCACAGAAGTTTTCTTTCACTGTGGAAGGATGGTGACAGTTTAGAGTATGTCTTTTCTACATCTCACATTTCCTTTGAAGCAAATCTAACTATTTCTCTCCTCTTCTGAGACTTCGTCCTGATTGCCTGTGGAAAGCCTCTATTCACATTGCCCTCCAAGGTATTGGGCTTTACAATGACCAGTAAACTCAAGCAGGAAGAGCCAAACACTTTATTATTTCCTTCACTTGTAGTAAGTATAAGTGAATGACTTGCGAGTCAAGCTTCACAGACCTCACACTGGCTCAGCTCAGTCTTCCGGAAGCTTGACCACATCCAGGCTCTAGGCCAGTGCCCGTGCACATCTCTGCCCTAATTTCACTTTCCTAGCTCAAGGACACAAGGGAGATAATGCATTGCACTTACTTGTTTATTACACACACACACACACACACACACACACACACACACACACACACACACACACACACACATCTGTTCGCTAGGTGTTAAAAAACAAAAACACTGCTGGCCAAAAGCCAGATATGATCTGGCCAGTGGTTGGGTAGAACATTCAGTGCTCAGGGTAGAAACTCCCATCTCCAGAATAGCAATCGCAATCAGGGCACACCAAGTCCGGGATGTAGATGTCTCCAGCAAGGAAGTGAGAACAAAACTGGTAGCTTTACTACCAATGGCTCTGGGTGTGTCTGCTGTTGTGGCTGTGAGACCCACAGAGCAACCTTGTAGGACTCTTTTACCATTTGAGCTTTGCTTCCTCCCTTGTGAGATGAAGACAAAACCTACCTATAGATCAAAGGTCACATGATTATATCAATTGTTTTTAGTTCTTAGCAGGCAAGATATCAAAAGTGTTGTTACTGTTGTGCATATGAACATGTAAATGTGTTCAATTTAAAAAAGAATAAGATTTTCCTGCTGGGCCTGTAATCCCAGCTACACAGGAGTTTGAGATCTGAGGACTGTGGTTTGAAGCCAGCCTGAGCAGAAAAGCTTATGAGACCCTTATCGCTCATTATCCCACAAAAAGCTGCAAGTGGAAGTATGGTTCAAGTGATAGAATGCCGGTCAGCCATGAGTGAAAAAGCCAAGCAGGAGTGCGAAGTCTAGTCCCATGACCAGTACACACACACACACACACACACACACACACACACACACACACACACACACACACACACACACACACACACACACACACACACGATATGCTTTCTAAAATTTTCATTTATCGAAAAATGCCTATCACTCCTATCTTCTGCTTGAGACAGATTATTGTGTGCCCCAAGGCCAGGGAAAATATTAGGGTGGTGGGAGACACAGACATTACACTCCAGTGCTTACATCAGTGCTTCTCGCCCACCTCTCTCCTCCCTCTGGACCTCATGCCTCCTGCCGTCTGGAGCCCCTGGTGGGTTCAAGCCAGCCTGAGTCCAAACCATGCTCCACCACTTCTTCAACTGATCACTTGGGGCAACTCTTCAGCTTCTCTTCAACTTCACATGTTTTCCCTAATTTAAATAGGAATAAAAATAACATTTTATAAGAAGTTAATGGAGTAAACTGTATAAAGCCCTTAGCACTAGAAATAATTTATAATTATAATTATTATTTCCCTCAATGGGATAATAAGAAATATGAGCAAGGAAGGGTACACACACACACACACACACACACACACACACACACACACACACACACGCACACACACACACACACGCACACACACACACACACACACACACACACACATACCTTAGGACTACAAGAACTAGGCCCCATATTATCCAGTGCAGAAAATATTGATATGAGTGCCTGTCTTATCCAACCATCTACTTTAGGAATACAAACAAAATATAAACGTGCTCTAACAGTCTCCCTGTTCATCAGTGGATTTATTCTAATACCCAGTGGAGGCTTAAAACCTTAGATGGCACCAAACCATGGATACATAGATACAAAGATATGATAGATAGATACATACATACATACAAATATATACTTACATGCATAGATGCATAATTAGATACATACATGGCTGTATATATGTATGTACGAGGTATATATGTACATATGTGTGTATATATACTCTCTATGTTATTTTCTCTATCTATAGGTATGATAAAATTTAATATACAAATTAGGCCCCAGTAAGATATTAACAACAGTAATGTAAGCAAAATAATAAGCTAATAATATACTTTAATAACTGTGAATATGTTTTCTCTTTCTTTTTTTTTTTTTTGGTTGGTCGTGCGGCTTGAACTCTGGGCTTGGCGCTGTCCCTATGCTCTTCAGCTCAAGGCAAGCGTTCTACCCCTTGAGCCACAGTGCCACTTCCAGTTTTTGAGTGTTTTTTTTTTTTTTTTTGGAGATAAGAGTCTCACGGACTTTCCTGCCCCGGCTGGCTTTGAACCGTGATCCTCAGATCTCAGCCTTCTGAGTAGCTAGGATTACAGGCGTGAGCCCCCGGTGCCCAGCTTATGTTTTCTCTCAGAACATCTTACTGTATTACTGTATATTACCCTTCTTGAAATTCTACAATGCCATGTTCTGAGGGGAAACTAGGAGGTAAATGACCAAGGCACTGTGATATAACATTAGGTTACTACATGAGTAACTTCAGTGTAAGCCACAATACCTCAATAGGCAATCTGATATATGGGATAGCTACTAACTAACAACACCATAGTGTGAGATTTCATCATGGTGTACAATTATGTTTATTTCTGGTATTTTCATCTAATATTTTCGAAACATGGTTGATTGTGAGTTTCTAAAACCTTAGAAAATGAGGCTATAGTAGCTTATGCCTGTAATCCTAGCTATTAAGGAGACTGAGGATCACAGTTCAAAACCAGCCTGGGCAGAAAAGTCCACAAGACTTTTATTTCCAATTAACCACCAAAAAGCCACCAGTGGAGCTGTTGCTCAGGCAGTAGAGCTCTAGCCTTGAGCAAAAAAAAAAATTCAGGGACAACACTCAGGCCTTGAGTTCAAGCCCCAGGACTGGCACAAACAAAAAACATTCAGGGATAGTACCCAGGCCTTGAGTTCAAACCCCAGAACAAGTGCAAGGACCAGCACAAACTAATAAAACCCAGTGGTTTAGGAGGAGGCTATTATATAATTTTTAGTCCCAATAGTTCTCAGTGCACTGACTGATCTCAGATGCCCCACCTAGGCCTGCCGTGTGAATACTGCCCAGTATTTTCTGAGTTCCGGTTCTAGTTTCAGCTTCAGGAGCTGTGCAGGGTGGCCTTTCTGTCTTCAGGAGGTAGCAGGGCTCATGGTTAATGGCCCCCAACTCCAGTCAATGTCTCTGAATCTAGTCTGGGGAGACCAGACTTCAGGTATGAGATAGATGGGAGAGTTATGTTAAACCTTGGTGCTCCAATTTCTTATCATCAGAAAGCGTTGGTAGTGATAATAATGCATGTACTTATGGCTTATCTTCCCTAATTATAGTAGAAATTCTTTGAAGGTATAACAGGTATTTTTCTAGGTCTTATCGTGGTGATACAAGGAAGGAGCTAAGAAGATGATCCATTCCTGAAGGCAAAAATCTTTTTAATTTGCTTTCTGTTCACCAAACAGTCCCAGATAGAACTCTGTATCTATTTGAGCAGAAAACCAGAAGTGCAGACAAAATGTTGGTCTTTGAAGAAGGGTGCAATTCTGAGGGCCGAGACAGAAAGAGAGGAAGTAGGATTTGAAGTTTGATATTTGTACTCCATATTTTTGTGACCTTATCACCTATTTGAGAGTTTCTGGGGAGGAGACAAATAACCTAGAACAAATACATCTCTCACATAACACTTTTCCATGCTGCTTTACCTAGCAATATCACCAGGTTCAGAGTGGCTAATTTCCTTGCTGAAACTACTTAGTCTTGTAAATGTTGCAAATATTGAAACTGCCTGTTACAATCATAGTGACCATTGTCTAGGAGAATCTTATCAGATGAGCAGAAAAGCTCGAAAGCTATGTACATATGACCATATAAGATAATGCTAAATGAAATGAACCCCAAGATATGGACACAAGAGGTTTTTCTTTGTGGTTGTTGTTTTTAATGTACTGTGATTTTTGTTGTTTCTTTTGTATGATCTTCTTCCTATGGTATATCCCTGTTGTCACTGTACTTGATTTTGGTACCTTGCATCTTGTATATACATTTATCTAATTTGGGGAGGGGAAGGGGAATAACAAACTGCTGAAACAAGGACACAGGATGACCCATTGCAACAATGATACCCACAAGACAGTATGTTGGAAATGAACTTTACAGCTTGGGGTAGGGGTAGTGGGGAAGTTGGGGGAGGGAAGAGATAGTGGGAGAAAAACAAAGGAGGGGGTAAAAATGCTCCACAAAAACTGTACTTATTACCTTACTGATGTAACTGTAACCCCTCTGTACAGCATCTTTACAAGAAAATAAAAAATCATAGTGATCATTGCTTATAGATTTTAGCTGAGAGCAATGAACATTGAAATAAAGTACTTGTCCCAATAACAAAGCAAGGTTGAAAATATGTAGTTGCTTGATATGAGAGTGTAGCACATACAGGTTCAAAAGAAGCAGAAAAGCAGATCTGAAGTTAAGGAGTTTGGGATCTTCTCTACCCACTTCTATCCCTGCCTTTTGGTGTGGCATTGAGGATCTTTATAATGCAAATGAAATGACTGGCTCAATGATTTCTGAATCCCTTCCTGCTGCGATAAGTTGCTTTGCTTTTTCTCCTACTTTTCTTTCTTCTTTCTCTTCTCTTTTTCTCTTTGTTCCTTTCTTTTTCTTTTTTCTCTTCTTTTTCTTTCTCTCTGTTCTCGTTCTTCCACTTTCTTTTTCTTTCCTTTCCTTTCTCCTCTCTTTTTTTCTCTTTCATTTTCTTTCTCTCCCTCTCTCCCCCCTCCTTTCTTCCTTCCTGTCTTTCATTCTTTCTTTCTTTTGCTTTTTCTTTCCTAGTATTGGAGATTCAATTCAGAACCTCATTATTGCTAAGGCAGGCACTTTACCATTGAGCATGCCTTCAGCTCCCTTTTGTCTTGCTTATTTTTGAGATAGGGCCATTTTTTTTTTTTTTTTGTCAGTTGGGAGGCTTGACTCAAGCCCTGGGTGCGGTCTCTGAGCCTCTTTGTGCTCAAAACTGGCACTCTACCACTTATGCCACAGCACCACTTCTGGTTTTTGAGTGGTTCGTTGGAGGTAAGAGTCTCATGGGACTTTCCTGCCCAGGCAGGCGTCAAATCCTCAAATTTCAGCCTCGAGTAGACGTGAGCCACTGGTGCCTGGTTGGGACTCGTGTTTTTAATGCCCAGACCAGCCTGTACTATGATCCTTCTACTTGGGCCTCTTCATACTGCTGGAAAGACAGGTATATACCACTGAGCCCAGCCATTGTTGAGACAACATGTATGGGCTACCATGTCCAACCATCTAGTAAGGTAGTCTCTTGAACTTTTATGCTCACGCTAGTCTCAAACCGCTATCTCCTGATCTCTGCCACCCAAGTAGTTAAGATTATGAGCTTGGCTACCAGTATAGTATTTTTTAAATCAAGTATGTTTACAACATAGTGACACTTTCATACATTTTAGAGCTGAAAGAGATGATCCTTTGGCCCACTTTCTTCATATCTGATGAATTTTCTCCATTAAAAAAGGAAAAAGTCGCTGGGTGCTGGAGGCTCACGCATGTAATCCTAGCTCCTCGGGAGTCTGAGATCTGAGGATGGCAGTTCAAAGCCAGCTCAGGCAGAAAAGTCCATGAGACCCTGATCTCCAATAAACTACTCAGAAAAATCCAGAAGAGAGATTCTGAATTGACTCTCCAATACTGGGAAAGAAAAAGAAAAAGAAAGAAAGACAGAATGATAGGAAGGAAGAAAAAAGGGAGGAAGGGAGAGAGGGAAAGAAAATGAAAGAAAGAGAAAAAGAGGAGAAAGGAAAGAAAAAGTCAAAGAAAGAGAACGGAGAAAAGAAAAAGAAGAGAAAAAAGAAAGGAAGAAAGAGAAAGAAAATGAAAGGAAAAGAGAAAAAGAAAGAAAAAGTAGTAGAAGGCTAACCTTGTGTGAAAAAGCCAAGACACAGTGTGCAGACCTGAATTTAGAGCCCTAGTCCCTCCCACCCCCTACCCATACACAAAGAAGAATAAACAACAGATTAATTACTTTATATGTTATGCTCCTTGAGCAGTTTCAGCATATTTTAGGCTTCCCAACAAGACTTGAAGGCAAAGAAAAAGGAGAAGGAAACACTGTTTACTACATAAATTATGTTTTGTTTGTATTACAACTCCTCCGCATCCTGCTTGGTGCCCTTCAGTAAATGGTAAAACTAAAAGCATTCTTCTATAGATTATTCGCTTAACATTTTTCTTCCCTGAGTCTTGCTAATTAAAAAATACCATAAACGTCCTAACTAGATCCTGAATGTTTCTTTGCAGTAATTGCAAAGAGACTTAAATAACTATGGTAAAGGACATCTTCATGTTTTACTCTAAAATGTAGCTCCCTGGGACTCCAATGTTAATATTAATTTGTAGAATTAGTTGTATGGGGACAAAGTCACGTTCGTGGGACAAATGGAGAAACACAGACCCTCCCCCCTGTTCCCCCCAAAATATAGGGTCCACAGAGGCATTATAGGCAATGGAAGGAGCTCACAGGACCATCCAACTTAACACATTCAGTGGCATTTGGAACTGGGGTGGGGGAAAACAAGCTCTCTTGTTAATTTCACACTTCCTCTATACATTTCAAAAACAGGGTGTGACTAGGCAACTGGATTTTAAAAAGGTCCTTCAGAAGATTAAGTGCCAGGTATACTTGTAAGAGTCCTGGCTTTAAGGGGTTTCCTGGCATCTGTTTACTATGAGGAACACAAATGTGCTCAGTGAAAGCCAGGGCTCTCAGCTTCTGGAGGAATATTCTTTTCTCAGGGAGGCTCTGGGCTTTCTAGAATGACTGGTCTTTGTCATTCTGTGTATAGGCACACTGTGGGGGCCATGTCCATGCTCTTAAAAATCTGGGAAAATTTACCCAAGTGGATGGAAAGAAGGAAACTGATACCCATCTTTAGCCTTCTGTTTGCCCTAGCCTTCCAGCGGCCCCAGGAAATAGGAGCTCTTTGGATTTGTATTTGACCTAAGAGTGAATCAATGTTCAGGGTATATAGCAATGTCTTCATACTGTGCTATTTCTCCAACAATGCACTTCTTCTGTTCTGATATATCCAAGAAGGCTGCGAGGAGGAGACCGGGAGGGAAGGCCTCTCCGGTCTCTTCACCGGGCCCCTGGGCCAGACCCTCCTTGTTCATGCCCAGGTTTGTTTTCTTTGCCTCCCTCATTAATGAGTTCCACAGCACAATGCTAAGTCTAGTTATGGAGCCTTAATTGGTTTAGTTACAACAAGATAATTCCTTTTTTCTTCTCTTGGAGGCCTTTCTGTGTAAAGACATTTTAGCTGGAAGATGCTAATTATCAATGAGGAGAAAGTCACACCTGAAGAGTTCATTTTCCATCTTGGTCCTGGGTTTTTCTTTTGAACTCTCTCCACCCGGCCCTCTTTGCCACTTCATCAGTTCTCCCCCACCATCATAAAAGAGAGCTCTTCCCTGGCTGGAGACAGAACTCTTCTTTCTCAACTTGCCAGGCAGTTGTTTCTTCCACAGCTGTGTCTCTCGGGAGGGCATGGACAACCTGCAGGAGACCTTCCTCAGCCTGGAGGATGGCCTGGATTCCTCCAGCAGCCCTGGCCTGCTGTCCTGCTGGGACTGGAAAAGCAGGACAAGGCCCTTCGAGCTGAGCCAGGCCTCCCCAGCCCAGAGCCTTTCTCCAGTTCCATCACTGGAGTCTTATTCTGCTTCCCCCTGTCCAGTTGGGGCTGGGCTGCCCTGTAAACACGATGGGACCAGCAGTAGGGGCAGTGATGGCTGCAGCAGCCACGGGGCCGGTGGCTTAGAAGTGGACTACAATATGCTGGCCTTCCAGCCTGCCTACTTGCAGGGTACGGATGGCCCCAAGGCTCAAAAAGGCACCAAAGTCAAGATGTCTGTCCAGCGGAGACGGAAGGCCAGCGAGAGAGAGAAGCTCAGGATGCGGACCTTGGCAGATGCCTTGCACACTCTCCGGAACTACCTGCCACCTGTCTACAGCCAGAGAGGCCAGCCACTCACCAAGATCCAGACGCTCAAGTACACCATCAAGTACATTGGGGAACTGACAGAACTCCTCAACAGCAGTAGAGACTCCAGACCCCAGAGTATGTGAACTCCATTGCCCGAGGAGCTGGGCAGGAATAGAGGAGCTGGAAACACTGTCTCACCAGACAGCAGCATAGAATTATTCATGTCCACTTAGGGTGGTAATCTTGGGCTCTGAGAAAAGGGATCCCATCTGGCTGCTGGAGCCGCCTGACTACTAGTCCAGCAGAAACTGGCCTCTGCTCTTT
This sequence comes from Dipodomys merriami, assembly GCF_024711535.1. Lineage (NCBI taxonomy): Eukaryota > Metazoa > Chordata > Mammalia > Rodentia > Heteromyidae > Dipodomys > Dipodomys merriami. The sequence continues at coordinate 2,134,434 of NW_027203048.1, forward strand.
GCCCACAGCTCTCCAGAGACTCATCCTTTGCAAAGAGACAGACTACTTTGCTCTCTGTGTCGGTTCAAGGTATTTTAAAAGATCAATGCATTTTAAATGCACCTTTTTCAATTAATGTAAAATTGTTATAATTAATCTTCTGCCATTTTTTTGGTGTGTGTATTGGAAACTTTCTGTTGCTAACTAACCTAATATACTATCCTGGATTCTTATTCCAAAAGCTCTGTGCCAAGCAAGGGGTCCTAGAAGTCCTGTTTTAATGCATGAGAGAGACATGGAGTGGGGAGGGAGGGAGAGAGAGAGACTCAGAGAGAAAGAGAGAGACACAGAGAGGCTGAAATCATGCCTTTGAATGGAATTAAAATCACCTCAATGCAGAAGAGATTAGTGACATGCCAGGTAGAAGTCACAGCAGACATCTAAGTTAAGACAGTGAAGATCCAGTGATCTGAATCTCCTGTCTGAGGCAGGGCAAGGAAGGCAATGTACATGCAGGAGGAAGGAGAAAAATCAGAGTGCTAGAGGATGGTCTGAAGTAGGGTTGAGACACCAGAGCTCCCTGTCCTAGGCCTGGTGTGAATGAGACGTCATTTATTCCTTCACTTACTCATTTACCAAATGAAGGAAATGGCTGAAAAGAAACCTACAAAGACCATTTGAACTCCATGGATGCAGAGTGAAAAGGCAAGGATTAGAACTCAAGTTGGTTTTGGACCATCCCAAAAGCTTTTATTCTTCAGTTACAAATTCCTGCCCTCGTATCCAGTTGCTTCTCTCTACTCTGGATGCCTCTCCTCACCCCACAGTCTTTCTTCTATTCCACATGCTCCTCTCTACCATAGATGCCACCCTATCCCCACCCCCACATGCCCCTCTCCACCCACCTACCCAAGGCACAAACACAGGCCAGCTTCACAGGGCCTGTCTTCCAGTATTTGTCTGGCTAATTTGACTGCACAGGAAACTGAAATGGCTTTTAAGTTAAGAAAGTTTTCAGAAACTTTAGGCTTGTCTAAGATTGCCTTTTTCTCCCTGCAATTAACCACTAGCATTTGCTTCTAGACAATCATCTGTTCATATTTCCTACCATTTTTTTCTACTTAAATTTTTTCTTCTTTTCTGTGATATACATGATAAAGAGAAATTGCATTTACAATTTCACGTGTAACCTTTCCTTATTTTTTCTTTGCTGATACAAAACAGAAATAAATGTGAACATGTATATATCCATGTATATATATGCTTAAATGTATATATGCATTTAATTCTGAAAATTATTTTCATTGTTCATCAATCTGTCGTAAAATTTCTTCTGAGTTACACAGCTAAACTTGTGATGTGGGGACCACTGTTAGCTTGATTTTTATTGATGAAGAGTTATCGTGTGGGAAGTATAGTTGAAAGAGCTTTCAACATTTCATCACACAGATTCTGACTAAGTTCTTTGTGGAGTACCTTTTGAATGAAATTTAAGTCATTCAGAATTTTTAATTAGCAAAATGCTATAGAAAGATCATAAATAATGCTCGACAAGTAATGTACTCATTATCTTACTGATTTAACTGTAATCTCTCTGTACTGCAATTTTTACAAGAAAATAAAAATTAAAAAAAATCACAGACAGCTAGCTTTATTCACTGGTATTTTAATTGTCCTAGAAAAGGTAATTAGAAAGGGGATCAGACTAGATGCACATTTTTAATTTTTGACAAATACTGTTAGATCATTTTATAAAGGTTTGTAGTTACTTACAGGCTCACTAATATCATATGGCAGAAGCTGTTTGCCCTGCTTTGCCACAGGATGCTGGCAATTGTAAGAACTTGTAACAAATAAAAACAGTTGTGTCATTGTGTTAATTTTAATTTTTTATCAGTTGAGATGGAATATCTTCTGTATTTTATGTGACTATTATTAATCTTGGTTCATGGCAGTTTATGTTCTTTGAGATTTTTCTATTAGATTATCTTCTTGGAATTTTGGCGATTTCTTTGTACATGAGTGTTGAAATACTCCTTACAATCCCAACAGAAGAAGTTTCTTTATAATGAAAATGATAGCATTGGACTTAGTAACATTGGAAAAAGAAGATAGAGACATGATCAAGTTTTCAAGGAAAACAATTATATCTACCTGTAATTTAATACCTATCCAAACTCCATTGGGATAAAATTAAAATTAAAATTAAGATACTCTAAAAAATAAATAATTCCTTACAATCAATCATTTTGTTATATCCTTTATAATGATGTCTTCTGATTTAAATTTTTAATTTTAATTAATTTAATTTACACTGAAGTTTTTCAATTTTATGTGGACACATTTTTTTTGTTTGTTTGTTTGATGACATGTGGATTTCCTCTTATTAGTTTTTCCTGGTACCAAAATGGTTTCATTGTTCTCCTGATTTTTTCAAAATTTTTAAAGTTTTAAAAATTCATATATGGGTCTTTGATACATCTGAAATTTTGTTTTCTCTATAGAATTTAATCTTATTTCTGATTGCTATTTTTATAACTGTCATCAGAGTAAGCTAGGTAGGAGTGGATACAGTTGTGAAAATAATTATACTTACCCACTTACTTTCATTAGCTTCTCATCTGCTTCTCTGTATGTGTGTGTGTGTGCACGTGCGCACATGTGTATGCATGTGTGTATGCACATGCGCACGTTGGAGAATAAGATTTTCTCCAATAAACGCTTACCGGGGCATGTATAGGTGTCTGTGTGGTAGTATATTTGTATGTATGTGTGTACATGTATTTGTGTGTATGCAGGCACCTATGCAGGTGTGTGTTGTGTTTTAGCTGTTAGTAAAGGAGCAGAAAGGATCATCATATATTCTAAAAAGTTTGACATCAATGGGGAAGTTTTGTTTGTTTTGTTCTGTTTTAATAAGCACATGGGGACCAAATACTCTAGTCTTTGGATCTTCATGTTCAATTATTGAGAATGGTTCAACCATTTGGAACATTGTATTTGTCCTGGGACTAAGTACTGAGATGAGTTACAAGGCTCCTAATCTCTCAAAGCTACGGATGCCATCATTAGCTGGAACTGTCCTCAGCATTTCTGGGGGCCCACTGGAGAGGAGGTATCAGCATCACCACAAAGGTGACAGCTTTCTGGGAGGAGGCCGCTGGCCCCAGTCCCATCTGTGTCCTCAGACTGCTTGCACAAGCTGCTTCCCTGGAATTTGTCCAAGATCCCTCTAGAGAGTGGTTGAAAGCATTTGGCCCAAGTAAAGCTCAGGACTTGGAACAAGTTATTTCTGGTGCTTAGACAGAGAAAGGATTGCATTTACATGTGTTGTCTTGGTCAATATTTCCTCTTTCATTAGTTCATATAAGCCTCATAACACCCTAAAGGAGTGGGGCATTGTCATTCCTATTTTGAGGCTGCAGTAGCTGAGGTTAGGACAGCCGCCTAGCCACATGCTAGCTAGTGGCACACAGGAATTCCTTAGCTCTTGGCTTCAGCTCTCGTGAGGGAGCGAGTTCAGGCTTTCTGCCTGTATAGAGCCACTGTTATTCCCAGCTTGCTTGAAGGACACCATGTACACTGGACTTGGCCAGGGGAGAGCCTTCTTAGCTCGCTCACTCCCAGGCTTTGGACCACCTCTCTCTCTCTCTGTCTCTCTCTGTCTCTGTCTCTCTCTCTCTCTCCCTCCATCCCTCCCTCTTTCTCTCTGTCTCTCTCTCTCCCCCTCCCTCCCTCTCTCTCCCTCCCTTTGGGGCCCTCATTTCTTTCACCAACGAAGGCATGTCAGAAGGAGCTATTCAGTATTTGCTCTAAATGGTTTCCCTTTGAACTTCTGCCTCTGTCTTGAATGCTTCCTCAGAAATTCCCCTTTGCTGGCACCTAGAGTGTTTCTTAATCTGCAGAGGAAATCTGACTTCTGTTTGTTTGTGTTCAATAAATTGTTCTACAATTCACACCAGGTTGAGGTTTCTTTGTTCTGCTGGTAGTTTCTGCCACATGAGCTCATCAGGCAAGAGGCCAAATCAGGGTGTGTGTGTGTGTGTGTGTGTGTGTGTGTGTGTGTGTGTGTGTGTGTGTGTGTGTGTGTGTGTGTGTGTGTGTGTGTGTGTGTGTGTGTGTGTGTGTGTGTGTGTGTGTGTGTGTGTGTGTGTGTGTGTGTGTGTGTGTGTGTGATTGGGGACTATATCTTGAAATTTTACAAGTTGACAGAATTACCCTTGCATTAACATTTAAAAACAAATGATAAAAAGCAAAGCAAAAGAAACAAAAAACGCAGCAAAGCCAGATGCTGGTAGCTCACGCTTGTAGGCCTAGCTACTTAGGAGGCTAAGATCTTTGGATAGTGGTTCAAACCCATTCTGGGCAGGAAAGCCTGTGAGACCCTTAGCTCCAATTAACACCCTGAAAATAGGAAGTGGAGCTGTGGCTCAAAGTGGTAGGGCACTAGCCTTAAGCAAAAGAGTTCAAGGACAGTGCCAGGCCCTGAGTTTAAACCACCACCGCAAACAACAACCAAAGCCAGAAGCAGAACTGTGGTTCAAGTAGTAGAGAAGTAGCCTTGAAGACAAAAGCTCAGGGACAGCGCCTAGAGCCTAAGTTCATGTCCCAGGACTGCCCTTCCCCCAAGAAACAATAGCAAGGGCTGGGGATGTTTTGCAATAGAGAATGGGTTTGCTGGATCCCATCCCTGGTCCTAGCAAAACAAGAGCAACAATAACCAAAGCCATCAAGGAAGATGTACTCATAAGCACACCTAGCTTCTCAGATCCTGTTTCAAGGGCTTAGTGTATTACATACATGTCTAGCTGAGACCAAGGCCTTGGCTTCGCACACGTACTCCAGGCTTCTGGAGAGCGATCCATGCCCCAGCCTAAGCCTGGATGCTGGCCTGTGGACTTAGCTTAGGATAGCTTGCAAGGAGCCAGAGCCCCAGCTGGCTCCTCTTCTCAGGAACCTGAGAAGGCTTCTGCCTTACCAATGGCATTCTGGGGCTGGAGCAGTACCATTCACTGCTGCCAGGAAGGACTTGATCTTGCTATTTTGGTTCCAGAAAGCACCTTGAACTCGGAGGGAGAAGAAAGCAGGCTGACTGCTGGGAAGGCAAGGGAATAGGGGAATTATTGTCTCAGGTTTGGAAGCTGTTGGCTTTTGTCTTTTACGTTCTTCTCCACACGAACTCTAGTAACTTCTGTTTCTCTTCATTATCTGCGGAGACTTGGCAGGGCTGGAGGCCGGGGACCTGGAGAGGTGTAGTTTAGAAATCATTGCCTTGGATTACTCCCAGCTCAGGAACACTGCAGAGTCACCATCGCAAGTGTCAGCCTCACGATCAAGGGCTCTGTATTGTTTCTTTTTTCTTTAGCTATTACCTAGAGATAGGTATCAAGAGGCCAAGGAACTGTGCCCATGGTCACAGAATCTGTGTGAAACCAAGAATTCCTCCACCCAGGTCTGGTTTACTCATAACTTCATCAATACTAAGGGAGTCTCTGTGGCCAAAATGCAGCAGTGAATAAAACCATCTAGAAATGTTTCTGTAGGGGCCTGGACAGTGGTAGAGTGCTTGCCTTGCATGCATGAGGCCCTGGGTTCGATTCCTCAGCACTACATAAACAGAAAAGGCCGGAAGTAGCACTGTGGCTCAACTGGTACAGCACTAGCCTTGAGCTGAGGAGCTCAGAGACAGCGCCCAAGTCTAGAGTTCAAGCCCCATGACTGACCAAAAAAAAAAAAAAAAAAGAAATGTCTCTGTAGGAAAGTCTTTCCCACAAGCCTTTGCTCTCATTTGAAAAAGCTTTGCATCTGGCATCCAACCAACTTCTTTGGTGTTTTGAGTGAGGATATAGTCAACTGGGACACCAACCTGAGCACCAGTGGTTCACACCTGTAATCCTAGCTACTCAGGAGGCTGAGATCTGAGGATCGCAGTTCAAAGCCAGCCCAGGGAAAGTACATGAGACTCTTATCTGCAATTAACTAGCAAAAACTTGGAAGTGGAGCTGTGGTTCAAGAGGTAGAGTGTCAACCTGGGTAAAAAATCCCAGTACTGGCACAAAAAATGTGATACACTTTACCCTCTCCTCCAATATTGAATGTTATAGCTCTTTATCAGAGGGGGCTTCTGTTGCTTAGCAATTACAATGCATTTTTATGCATATAATCCTGTTTAATTCTTACTTAAACCTTATTGCTTGTGAGGTTGAACAGAGATTACTGATGAAAAATTTAACCTGACCTCTAGCTCTAATGTCTATAAATGTGAGAACTCAATTTCTGTTATGTTAAAGTGATCCAGTCTAGGCTGTTTTGCTATAGCAGAAACAGACTAAAACAGATGAGGAAAGCTTTTCTGTTCAATACAATACCTCATTTTGTGAATAAACTGGAACTGAGCCTGAAAGTAGAAGGATAGGGTAGAATCTTGATCAGGAGCGGAGTATTTCAAAGGAAAGAACAAGGACATGGTGCAAATCCAGGAAGCAGTGGGCAACATGGTGTTCTGGGAAGGAGGGAGGGAGGGGGGAAGGGAGGGAGGGAGGGAGGGAGGGAGGGAGGGAGGGAAAGAGAGAGAGAGTGTGCAGAAGAGAGGGTTGGGGTATAGATTACAACAGGCTGGAATGCCAAGATGAGGGTCAGAATTAGCAAACACCTCTATACACCTTACCTCTAAGAAGCTATGTGTAAATGGCAAATTTGTTCAATGAACACAAATGTATGAGTCGTATGTTTTGGATGCTGAGACACAAACTTCCTGCCCTCTGGATGCTTATTTGAATCTGTGACTGATCAATGAACTGTGCCTGTTGACAGTCTCATAGAAACTTCTTGATGGAGGGACAGTCCTTGAGGAACTAGACGATAAGAAGAGGTATTTAGAGTTTCCAAAGAGAGCTGAGGCTGGAGGAGAAGAAAGGGAGCAGTAAGCAGAGCAGTCCTGGGGGTTCTGGAAAGTAGAGTGAATGAGAAGCTAAGAAAACTAGTAGGGTGAAAAACCATGGGCAGGTTTGCAATGGTTGGAAAAGCCAATGGTACTCAGGGGGCTGAGATCTGAGGATCACAGCTCAAAATCAGCTTGGGCAGGGAAGTCCATAGAACTCTTATCTTCAAATCACTATGGCTTTTGAACTATGGTTCAAGTGGTCAAGTAGTAGAATGCTAGCCTTGAACACAAAAGCTAAGGGATAGATCCCAGGACCTGAGCACACACACAAAGATTTATCATTTGCAAATGCTCATGCAGCTGATAAGCAAGCTCTGTCCTAAGGAACCTCCTCCTAGGCATGAGCCCCAGAAAATTTTCTTGAGTCCCCTCCCATTTAACTTTATTTTTTCATCTTCAAATTGAGATTAAAGATGCCCACCTCCTAACCATGTTTGTGTTTTAGGATATGACAGTTATGGGCTAAAGTGAGTGTCCCAGAACTTCATGCCCTGGGGCTAATCCAAATTTGAAAATGGTGTGTGTGTGTGTGTGTGTGTGTGTGTGAGAGAGAGAGAGAGAGAGAGAGAGAGAGACAGAGACAGAGACAGAGACAGAGACAGAGACACAGAGACACAGAGAGAGACAGAGAGAGAAACAGAGAGAGAAACAGAGAGAGACAGAGAGATCTACTCTCCCTTTTAGAAATCATGCAAAGCAGGGGAAAATTTCTCTTGTATTTTGCTTTGTTGTTGTTGTTTTGGTTTTTTCATTTGAGGGAAAACCTTTCCAAAGATCCCAGAAGTTTAAGCATGGATATAACAGCAATTTACTTCAACCTGGTAAAAATGCTCTTCTTCATGAGCTCTTGCCAAAGAGGCCCTTTGAGCCTTTCCTACTTGGTGAGCATCAAGGGTCTCCAGGGCCTGCTTTTAACCCTGTTAATGAGGTTGGAGGAACCAAAGAGCACCCCTGGGGGCCAGAGGGACAGAGAGGGGAGGGGGCTCCATCATAAAGGCCTCTAGTTAAAAGGAGCAAATGGTGCCAAGGAAAGGCTAGAACTTTGTTTTGTTCATGGTGTGTTTTAAGCACCAGAAAGGAACAAATGATTTCCTATTTTTAATCTGTCTGTCTGTCTGTCTGTCTATCTATCTAGTTACATAAAGGGGTTTCAATTTATGAGAACACTGCATCTTGATCAGAGGCTGATCTAATAAACCTGAGGACTTCTTGTCATTCGGGAGCACTATCTTTGCGCCTCCTGCTGAGCCAGAGTTGGGCTCACAGGACCCTGAGACAGATACAATTTCCCCTTCTCTCAGAGTCCCTGCCAGGTCCACTTGAGGACAGACATCAGCAGACAGACATCACACCGGGAGCTCAGAGGTGCAGAGGCAGCTGCAGCCCATTCTCCGCTCCCGCGGCCTGGCGCGCCCCCTTCAGGAAGTTGCGGAAATTGCAGACGAGCGCCTGGCGCTGCTCCTGTGTGCACTTCCCTGGCCTGACCTGGAGCAGGTGAGCCCTGCTGAGGGCCAGGAGGAAAAGCCAGGTCCCTTCCTCCCAGCCGTGATGGGAGGGGATCTGACACCAAAGACAGGAGCAGCGTTAGGCCCGGTCTTTGGCCGCAGCCAGCAGTGGACCACACATTGTGCTCTTCTCTGTCTGTGGGGAGCACTGTGGAGGTGTGCGGTCACGAACCCCTGGAGTGCTCAGGAGGCCCCCATCCTCTCCAGGCTTTCTATGTTCTTATTAGTAACACGAGCAAGATTGCAAGATGGAATCTGAACGCTATGCTAACTTCTGAGGTTTTGTTTTTGTTCTTTTGATAAAGGAATCTTCTTACAAAGGCCAAGGTCACTGAACCACAACCCTCCTATAAAACAACAACAACAACAACAACGGCAAAGGCCTGTGAAGGTCTCACTAGAGTAAGAGTTAGTGGGCACTAAGGGATGTGGGAGGATTTCCCTTTGAAACTTTGTTTTCACCTTAGCACCTGTTGTTAATCATGTTAAGGGAGAACTCTAAGAATACAAGGGCTCTGGGCCATCTCTAGGCAGCTGTGAGTATTTACTGGGGTACAGGAGAACGTCAAGCCAGGAGTGACTCCTTACAGGCAACATGCAGTGGCATACAATTGGGTAACTGAGGGAGAGACAGTGCCACACTGGTTAAATGAATTCATTGATTGAAAGTAACTTTGATCTGGATGCTAGTGCTCACACCTGTAATCCTAGCTACTCAAAAGGCTGAGATCTGAGGATCATGGTTCAAAGCCAGCCCAGGCAGACTAATCAACTAGCATAAAGTAAGCAATGAAGATATAGGTCAGACAGTATAATGAAAAAGGTAAGTGCAAGTTTGAGACCCTTAGTTCAAGCAGCAGTAGTATTTTCAGGGGCTGGGGCGAGGTTGGGGGATGGGGGAGGAGGGGAGCTGTGGCTTGGAATGTCTAGTATATCAGAGATCACAAGTCTTTGGAGGTCATCATGGAATGTGCTGATCTCTGATCTTGACATCATTAGTTGGGTGACTTTGATCAAATTCTTTAGACTTCTTTAGAATGGAGTTTCTTCACTTGTAAGGTATGCAGTTCCTGTGCCATGGGTTTTCATAAAAACAACAACACCTGTACATTCAAGGCACAAACTAACAGGGACAGACAAGGAACTCTTGGCTTCTTTCCACCCTAAACCTCCTGCTTGGAAGAAACAGGAAAATCAGGAAGAGTTTACCAAAAATGTGTGTGTGTGTGTGTGTGTGAGTGTGTATGAGAGAGAGAGAGAGACAGAGACAGAGAGACAAACAGAAAGAACTAATGAGTGTTAAGGGATTATATTTTAAAATTTCAGAAATAGCTTCATTGTATTTGGGAAAAATTATTTTTATGTTGGAAATGCCCGAGTGGCAATATTAAATTGTCTGCATAATGACATTCTCATGCAAAGATCCCCAGAAAAAGGAAATAAACATGACAGGGTTTTTTCTCGTGTAGAATTCTAATTCAATTTTTGTTCTGGCCACACGAGGGAGCCTGTCCCCCTCAAATGAAGCGTAGATGAGCTCAGTAACTGCTGAACCATTTCTGCCAAGGAGTACTTAGTGACTAGAGTCTGACAAAGGCCTCGGGAAATTAAAACCTACCCCAAGTCCCCCCTGAATCACCTTAACTGGCATCATTCACAGTGGAGTCCTCAGGAAGCCCACAATCTGCTGTTAACATGGTTTCCCACCAGACTCTGGCTTACTTTCTTGGGTATGGTGAGGCTATTCCTTTGCCCCATATAGATTGTGACCAATGAGGAAGAAAGAGAAAATGATACTGCCAACAGAAGGTGCCCATGCAGAACCAGCGCATCATATAGGAGATGGGGTGAAGGTGAGTCTAACATCTGGTTCCTTGAATAGACACCTGCCAAGTAGTGACCTGTTCCTGAGTGGGCCTGAACAAGGAACAACAAGTCTGAGGAGGGAATCAGAGGGGTTGGAGGCAAGGAAGTCTGATGACATGGAGAATATATACCAATATATATTATATTTATATACAATATCATATAACATTAATAATTTATATTATAGATTATATATTAGTATATATTATGTTACATGTTAGCCATATTATATATCATATATTGTATATATTATATATTAATTATACAATTAATATATACCATATATAATATATTTGTATATCTTATATATATGGCTTTCTGGATACCACAGAAGACCCTTCAACATGTAATTTTGACCCCATGAATGCATGTGTCAAGTGAGGGGTCCAAATAGTAACCAGATGAGGGAAATGGGACAGGAAGAGCTGAGAATCTGGAGTAGAAGTTCTCCTATCAGCCCTAGTGCAGGGCAGGTTCTCTGTGTGTAGAGTTGGCCACAGCAGGGAGCCTTTGGCCTTCCTTCCTCCCTGTCATCCTAGAGTATTGCTGACTAATTGGTGGTCACCAGAGAAGAGTGATCCCTAACAGGAGACACCAGGAACAAAGACACCCCAAATAACAACCACACACGCTCACCACAAATGCTTGTTGATTTTTTCCCTCTCTCCTGCCTCTGTGCCCCAGTAAACCAGAGGTCTTGGTCCCAAAGGAGAGGTAACAGAGAGAAAGCACATCATTCTTTCTCTGTTTACCCACAAGGAAGGGCCATACTATATTTGTCTCCAGATTCAGGTCCTTTCTGCTTCAAAACCAGTCTACAACAAGGGAAGGGAAAGCTGTCACCAGTCATATGGCTGATGGCAAGATGAAATTTCATTTTTAATTTTTTTTTTGGGTCCGGTCGTGGGGCCTGAACTCTGGGCCTGGGCGCTGTCCCTCAGCTCTTCAGCTCAAGGCTAGCACTCTACCACTTGAGCCACAGCGCCACTTCCGGCTTTTTATTTTCTGCTTATGTGCTGCTGAGGAATAGAACCCAGGGCCTCATGCTTGCAAGGCAAGTGTTCTACCACTGAGCCACCTTCCCAGCCCTGAAATTTCATTTTTATTGAAACTAGCCAAAAGGTTGGGGAAGGACGTGGCTGAAACTGGCGAATGGGGAGGGGGATCCTGTCTGGTTGATTCTTGAGTTGAGAGTGATTGATATTCCCATGCAGCACTGGTGCGTGTTCTCCCATTGAGTGCACAAGGCAGCGCTGAGGGTCAGGCAGGCAGAGCTGCCGTGAGGAACAGGTATGGAGCAGTAAGCATGAAGACTGTGCAAAGCCCAGCTGCCCTTTCTCTTTTGTGTCAGTATGGGGTTTGAATTCAGGCCCTGAGGCTGCTGCTTGGCTTTCTTGCTCACAGTTGGTGCTTTAGCACTTGAGCCATGCCCCCAGTCCAGCATTTTGCTGGTTAATAGAAGATAGAATCTCACAGACTTTTCTGGCCAGGCTGCCCAGGCTGGCTTGGTGAGCTTTTAGGTCTCAGTCTCCTGAGTCTCTAGGATTTCAAGCGTGGAACACTGGTGCTTAGCTGCTTCATTTTTCTTATGGCTGGCTTTGTTTTACCCTCCCAGGGTCTAAAGACATTTGTAGGAAAACTGCTGACACCTGTCTTGAGTTTGTGGGATCAATGTTTTCATTAATTAGAGAAGAAGAGGAATTACAGATTACAGAAGAAGGCATGTCATTGGTAGGCAGACTTTCTGCCAAGCTAGGTAGTGGGCCATATAGTCTTGTGGCAAACATCCCACTTGCCCGAAAGAGACGGGAATCACACACAGGAGTGGGTGTGGCTGGGTTCCAAGTAACTGAGGAACTTGTATATCATAACTAATACTATGTACAGCCAGGTAACTCAAGTGTTAGGAAGCTGCGTTCTTCTTTGGACTTGCTCAACAACTCTTAAACTTCCACAGCAGTTTACAACCCTCTGTCTCAGGTGGTTCCCATTATGATTATGTTGATCCATGATTGAATGTTTCTGGTGAAGCTCTCTTCAAATCCCCACCCCTGCGGAGAACACAATGCAAGGAAGTTACAGATCCCCACAAGCCAGTTCCAGGGCTTGAACTCAAAAACCTTACATTGCTGCTCCGGATGCTCAGCATGAGGGATCAGCTGAAGATTCTCGCACCGAGGCCTGCTGGCTCACTTTGCTTGTCTTCTCCTCTCTTGGCTGTGCACTACTTGGAGGTAGTGACTCTAGGCCTCCATGGTGACAGCTCGGTGGCCTGCAGAGACCACGTGGACAGGTCTCCAGAGGAAGTTGTACATGCTGGCCTGAGAAGCCTCCTCGCCTCTGCTCACCTTTCCACTGATGAATAGGAGGCCCTAGGAGGCAAGGAATTCATTAATCTAAGAACATACAGTAGCCTAGGAGCTAGGCAAGGACGAGGCCTCAGTTATAGGGGGAGAAGGACGCATGTGCCTTTGGAAGATCTCTATGGCTCAGCTCCCTGCCGGCGAGAAGACAGCCGTGTTTCCTGATGCCTCTGTTTACTAGATATAACAAAGAATATGTATTCCATACAGTCACTGTCTTCATCTGGGACACAACTGATTTTCCCTTCCTATATCATGGGCAGACTTCGAATAGGTTTTGGTTTCTTTTCTTTTAATTACTTATAATTGTTTTTTATTATTATCTTTAAGTAGTTGTACTAAGGAGTTGCCATTTAACGAAGCAGTTTATGAATACAATGTAACTTGATGAATGTTACCCCTTTCCACATCCTCACCCGCTCTCCTCCCACTTCTTCCCTCACGCTTCTTCATTTTTCAGGATATACATTGGATTCTTGTCTACATTTCCCCTTCTTCTCCTCTTCCTTGGTCAGCTCCTCACCCCTTGACTCAATCCCATCTCTTCTGAATACCTGCTTCCTGTTGTTTTATTTTGCTGAACTTTGGTTGGGGTTTTCAAAGAAATTACTCTATTTGTGATCTTCCTTAAATGTACTGTATTTCAGTTACTCTATCTGTATGAACACTTGCATCCTACTCAACATATTTACTTAGGAAGTCATAAGCTAAATCTAGCTTCCACATGTAAGGGAAAACATGGATTCTTTGTCTCTTTGCGCATGACTTACTTCAAATAACATATTTTCCCCAAGTCTTTCCATTTCTTTACAAATGCCACAATATCGTTCTTCCTGATAGATGAGTCAAATTTTATTGTGTATATATACTATGTTCTCTTGATCCATTCACCCACTGAGGGGCATCTAGGATGATTCCATGGTTTCTTTATTTATTAGAATCAACCCAACAAGGGCTGGAAAGGTGGTTCAGTGGTAGAGCGCTTGCCTTGCATGCCTGAAGCCCTGGGTTCGATTCCTCAGTACCACATAAGCAAAAAGAAAAAAGCCAGAAGTGGTGCTGTGGCTCAAGTGGTAGAGCGCTAGCCTTGAGCTGAAGACCTGAGGGACAGTGCCCAGGCCCAGAGTTCAGGCCTCACGATGGGGACCCACCCCCCAAATCAACCCAACAGTATTGTTTATAACATCAACCTCATATGTGGTTCATAACTGCTCTCCTCAGCCATCTGAAGCTGTGTCTGCACACAAACGGCTTGGAGAGGGGGTGGGCTGCGTGTGGTCCCTTCTCTTTTCCTTCCTCTCCTTCCTAGTCCAGCCTTCATTCCAGCCGTATGCACAAGCCAAGGTGGGGGCAATGGGTGGTGGAATGCCAGTAAAAGGTTAACAATCAGCTCTCTGAAAAAAAAACATGCTCTTTTTGTAGTGTTTCCAGATTTTTGTGGGATAGATGTCCCACTGTGGCTGGCTTGAAGCTATTCTGGTGGTGCCATTGAGTGTAGAATTGGGAAGAGCTAGGCAGGAGCACACGCTTGCAGGCTGGTGTGAACCAATGTGTGCATGGATAATTCTCTCTCTGCTGAGGTTGCTGCTGCTCCGGCTGACACTCATTTGTGAGCTAGCTCCTTCGTGGGCTCCCAGGGCCTGCTCAGGCCATGGTCCTTAGCACGTCAGAGATCTGACTTCCTAAGTTTTTCCTCCCTAGTTTCAACGACCACCATGCAGGCAAGGCCTCTGGCTAATGGTGTGTTCCAGTGCCTGGTGTGTAGGCCTGTACACCATGTCCAAGCTGAGCTTTCTTGGAACCTTGGGGAAACCACATATCCCTGATGGCAAATCACAGGACCGTAGGGTGTACAGCTTGTGATGGTCTCAATGTTTGTTTTCTCTGAGAATCACTTATTAGAGTCCCAACCCAATACGCTAGGCTGTATTAGATGGTGGGTCTCCTTTTGGGAAGTGATTCGCTTGTGAGATCATGGGTGGGATTGGTGCCCTTACATCATAACCCAGAGAGTTCCATTGCTGCTTCTACCCTGTGATAGCACAGGGAAAGGGGGCCATTTCTGAATGGAGAGGTGGTGCTCAGGACATGGACCATGGACTTCCCCATGCAGAACTATGAGAAAGGAATTTCAGTTGCTTATGAGCTCAGCAGTCAGTTTGTTACAGCAACTCAAGGGACAAAGAGAAGCCCTTCTTTTTTTTTTCACCTCTAGCTCTTTCATATGTTCTTCATGCTCTTTAGATAAACACAGGGATAAATTAATAAGCTTGCTCTGTTAGCAGAGGTCAAACCAGAGAATTAAGCTGCTGCTTTCTCTTCCTTTAGGTGCTCTTTAATAAGAAGGCTGGGGAGAGCTGGAAGGCCTGAGCTACCTGGAGAAAAACCCTTTTTGTATTTCCTTTCTCTAAGGAGACACCTTGAACTATTTCTTTGTTCTAAAAACTGTCTTCTGAGGTGCTTGGGTTCCTAGCTCGTGTATTAATAGATGTCAGACGCTGCAAAAAGAAGATGTCTGCTTGAGAAAAGGGCTTGAGAAAAGTTACCATTATTATTATAAAGTCTTTCAGTTAACTTAGAAGTAGGTCTGACCTTACCGCAGAAGGGGTTGTTCACATGACATGTGACACGTGGCAGGTGTAGAGAAGGGCACTCTAGAAGAAGGAGGTCAGTTATCATGTTCTTTCCTGGCTCAGTAAGGGTGGAAAGTGCCTGACCTATCTTTGTATGCCTGTTTTCTCTCTCCTACCTGAGCATCGTGTCTCTGAAGTTTTGGATATACTTCTTTTCCCTGAATTGTTAAAAAAAAAAGCTTTCCAAAGTTAAAAAGCATACATCCTAGGATCTTACAAGTAAAAGTGAAAAGCATCCTACCATCCCTAAGTCCAAGCATACCATAGAATTGGGGTTTGGAGGGTCTCACCGTGACATCACAGGTCCTAGCAAAATGGTGCCCAGGAGAGGTGAGAGGCTCAGCAAGAGAGCCCTAGAGTTTAATTGAGAATGGATGTTTCAGTCAGGAGCCTGGACCTTTGCTTTCCTGTGTGAAATGTATCTGACTGTTTCCTGTATAGGATCTCTTAGGTGAAAGTGACCTGTTCAGGTAATTTCATAAGTGACTATAGTTCAATGTGGGAATTTAAGAGAAAAAAAATCTCCTGCTCTTTCTGTTTAGGAGGGAGAGGAAATCTTTAGCAATTTGGCAGTATTGGTGGAAGGACATGAGTGGGCAGTAAGACTTGGCGGGGTTACGTAGGAATCTTGGGCAGCAATATTATATGCTGCCAGCTACCTAAGGCTGTGTGTGTGTGTGTGTGTGTGTGTGTGTGTGTGTGTGTGTGAATACACATGGCACAAAGCATTCAAGAAATGCACAGGTAGGAGATAGGTTGCTAGATTTGAGCAATAAGTATGCACACATATACATATGTGTATTCACATGTCTGTGAGTGTGCACAGGATGCACAGTTGAATGATTTTTAGTATAACTGTCTGACCGTGATATTTTAAGAATCCTTTGAGAGAACCATTCACAGTAATGATTTCAGGGAGTGTGTTAAAGCCATCTGTGGCATAAGAGTTTAAACCTTCTTTTGTATCTCTCACATGCACTAGAATGCAAAAAGCATTACAAAATAAAATATGTGTCACTTATGGGACATCAAGTAAATGGATCATAGTAGCTCCAGGCTTAGACTACCCTAGTATATTTAGTAGTGCTTCATTGGTTTTCATATTTGATTTTAGAAGTGAGCATCATACAAGTCTAAATGTAGGGGGTTTGTGGGGGGTTTTGTTTTGCCAATTCTAACCTCCAACTATTAGCCTCACCTGCATGACAAAGAACAGGTCATATAGAATGACCAAGAGGCTGGTTCTGGAAAAGGTGCCATGGATGATAACCTGGAGCTATCAGGAGGCAGAAGTAAGGCTCATCACCACCAAAAATCCATGATTTGGGGCTGGGATATAGCTCAGTGGCAAGGCACTTACCTAGCAAGTACAGTGTCCTGGGTTTGATCTCCAGTACCAAAAAAAAAAAAAAAAAAAAAACAAAAACAAAAACAGTCTTCTTCAATCTACCAATAGAGAAAAGAAAGAAAGCTTGGTATAGAGTTCGTTAGACTTAGAGATGCAGGTAGCAATAGGAGAAAAGAAATAGGCTTTCTAGTGCCAAATTTCATCAATGACTTGGATGTAAGCCAATGAAAAATGCCTAGAAACTTTGATCAAAGGGTAATTTCTTGGGAGCTGAGAGAGTTCAGGCAAGTTGAGATCACCCTCAGGAAGTGGCAAAGTCTGGATGTCAATAACAACTGTATCAAACCTGCCATCCCCCTGCCTCTCCACAGACTACAACCACCACTGCACACTTCAAATGTGTACCCTACCCCCCCCTGCTTATAACACAAAGCCCCAGGAGAGAGTGGTTGGTGGGAAAATACATTTCTCTACTGGAGTTAAATTGCTCTGCTCCTTTTTCCTGAGGAAAAAAATAGCTGGCATTCTCCAACATCCACTCATATGTTTGGTCTCACCAACCTTGCTACTCTTAGCCTAAACTAACACATAGAAAAAAAAAAGAAGCTGACCTCAAATACCCTGTCTGTTTCAATGTGTATTCTGGAAGGAATACCATTTCTCTACTCTCACAGTAAGGGTTTTGTGTTTATATACCCTTCTAATCCATGGAACAACCAAGCCCAGACCTTAACCTAAACATGAAAATAATAACATACGCAGAGAGATAAGACATGACTAAGTATGGGGAAATGCCTAGGAGACTTCATTTTTTTTTTTTTTGGTCGGTCATGGGGCTTGAACTCTGGGCTTGGGTGCTGTCCCTCAGCTCTTCAGCTCAAGGCGAGCGCTCTACCACTTGAGCCACAGCGCCACTTCCTAGGAGACTTCATTCTAAAACCCCCAGCTGGCAATAACCATGACCAACAAGTGACATACTATTAAGATACAATTAAGATAATAGCTCCTATCTTTTGGATCTCATTTCCTAGGTCAGGGTTGAATCAGGAAAAGCAAAGAGGATCGAATGTCCAAGGTATGTATTTCCACAGCTGGAAAGCCAGCCTTGTGGCCAGATTATTTGGGGAGGGCTCCAATGGGAGGACTCTGATTTAGTGCCACCTAGTAACCTCTCTCAACTGGATAAAGCTCCAAGCTCTGGCAGCTTCCATATAGTCATTACTTGAGCATCCCTTGTGGAGTATCGTCCCTGTTTCAGTAGCCTGTCATTAATCAAATTGCCTGTATCCCTTCCCTGAAGCTATAATTCTGCTTCTCTAGTCAGTCAGTATTTGTGGTTTTCTCACTCTTGTGGTTCTTTAGCTGCACCTGGGACAGTATCCTTACCTTAGGGGTTGAGTGCAGGCACAAAGGTACTTGAGGAACCCCCTAATCTCCTGTACCATTTTGGTGCCCTGACTTTGATCTGCTAATGGGCTGAACACTGTTCTCACCTGCTCTTTGGCTAGAGGACTGTTTCTGATCTCCTGCCTTTCCAGTTTTTTCCAAGCTTATGTGTCTCCCCCCCCCACCCCGTCCCCCACTCCCACCCCCACCCCTCCTAGTTTCTGCCAGGACCAAATACCAATACCTTCCTAGCTTTCTGGAATGGATGATATTTTCCCAGCCCACTTTGCATATCTCATGAAATAAGACCTCTTTTACACTTTGATTTAGATTCCATCTGCTGTTCTTAGTCATCTCCTCCAAGGTCATAGGTTAGAAGCTGAGAGAATCTATAAAGACTCTGCATTCATGGACCTTTAAGATTACAGATCATGGCCAGCCAACAAATAGTGGTCTGTTTATTTAAGAGAACAATGGATTGAAGGATTTGCAGTTATCAGATGTTTATCCAGGTTAGGTGCCCATCATGGGCCACGAAATGTATGCTCAATTGGACATAAAGGAGGACCCAGAGCAGGGCCTCTGACGTGACACCTGGGTTCAGAGATTCACCCAGAGGGTCCTTGAGTCATCACAGGAAGTGAAGAACACACCCCTGTAGGTAGGTTCATGTGGAAGGTTGGCCTCAAGCCACCTATCTTGGATTTTATGTACTTGTCCTCTTTCTTTCAGAAATGGGGAACCAGTCTTCCCTACCTCAGGATTCTCCTTTGGGTTGTCTCAATACCACTGGAAGGAAGTCAGCTGCTCCTTCTCAAGTAAAAAATGTCTTTATATGTTCATCTCCAATATACTCGGAGAGATGGGATGTACTGGCCTACCAAACGCATACACAGACAATAATATCTTCTTATAAGTAACTATCCTATAGAAGTTGGGGGGAAATCATCGGAAATCCAGTATATCCATGCATTTAAGGCTTTATGCATAAACCCAAGTCTAGATTACAAAACCCCAAAGGAAGTTTCTTTTCTTTTTTTCTTTTTTTTCTTTTTTGGTCCGGTTGTGGGACCTGAACTCTGGGCCTGGGCACTGTCCCTCAGCTCTTCAGCTCAAGGCTAGCGCTCTACCACTTGAGCCACAGTGCCACTTCCGGCTTTTTTCTTTTTGCTTATGTGGTGCTGGGGAATCGAACCCAGGGCCTCAGGCATGCAAGGAAAGCGCTCTACCACTGAGCTACCTTCTCAGCCCCCCAAAGGAAGTTTCTAGTCTTCCTGCTCTTTTCAGATCTGACTCCTTCATAATCTCCTAATAGTTTGCTTCTTTTTCTGCACACAGAGCCTGCCTCTTACAAGTACTTACTTGTCATACAAGTTGATTTTCTTTTTTTTTTTTTTTTTGATCAGTCGTGGGGGGTGCTGTCCCTCAGCTCTTCAGCTCAAGGCAAGTGCTCTGTCACTTGAGCTACAGTGCCACTTCCGGTTTTCTGGTGGTTTATTGGAGATAGGAGTCTCACAGTCTTTCCTGCCTGGGCTGGCTTTGAACCGCGATCCTCAGATCTCAGCCTCCTGAGTAGCTAGGATTACAGGCATGAGCCACCAGCGCCCGGCTAGTTGATTTTCTTTAAATATTTGCTCATGCTGGCTTTTCTTGTATTTTCCTTCCAAAACTTGGTAACTTTTGCCTGTTGATATTCTGCAGAATCCTGGCTTCTACCAATATAACCTGAGCAGTGTTCTGAGACACCATCTACAGGAGAGACAGAACTAAACTTCAAAATGAACTTAAGGTAAGCCAAGTCTCAAAGATAGTGCTTCAATTGGGCCAAAATAGTCTTACTGACATTGACTCCCGGCTGACTCACTTTCCCCCATCATAGTATCAAATCAGACTGCAAAATCTCATTCCCACAGCTGCAATGGGGGGCCATTAAAGCCAAGCCAAAGAAAGATTAATCAGAGATGTTTTCAGAGAAAATTGTCTAGGCATAAGAGGAGAAATTGTCAGAATAAAAATGGAATGAAGCTGAGTATTATGCTACATGCCTGTAGCTCTAACATTTGGGAGGAGGATGCAGGAGGATCATGAATTTGTAGCCTGAGATACTGTTAGCCCAATGAGCTCCCGTCCCATAGCTTACCACGTTCCTTCCCCCTCCCACAGCTTAGCATGCTCCCTTCCTAGGCAACACCAGGCCCACTCAGTAAAGGCAGTAAATAATCAGCCTCCAAGACACTTCTCTGGGGCAGCTATCACCATATAAGGCAGCAAGAGCCCCTTATAGTGACCTTCAGGTCTGGGCAGCTGCAGGGCCCCTTATCTACTATTTGGACAGCAGCCATCAATCCTAGTCCACCATGATGAAGCCCCTGGCCCTCACATCCACACCAGGGTCTCCGCCTCCTAGCCCCTTCTAGCCCCTCCTAAACCTCTGAGGGTATATATGTCACCTCAGACAATAGCCAGCGCTTCTTCTTACTTCTTGCTGGTTCCTTTCCTGGCAATAAACCTTTCCTTTGTTCTTCCTACCTGGATGTCTGTGTG